>NC_062569.1:87466741-87769772 GCF_022837055.1 Prionailurus viverrinus | reverse complement strand
GGAAGAGAGCAGTAGGATTACTTAGAGCCTTGCCGTCCTGAAAGAAGACCTAGGATTTTACTTTCACTGTGGCACAGGATGGCTGAGAATAAGAATATCTCACGATCAGTTACATTTTAAAAAATAAATTTATACCAAAATTCCTAAGAAAGGTAACGACAATGAGTTTCTGAGCTCTTCAACAGGGAAGACCATCTCATGCACCGTTTCGCCTTACTTACAGTAACTGTCGCTGCCTTACTGTATGCCACATAGCCCTCTGGACTCTCCACCAGGTATACCATGCCACTGTTCGTGCCCACTATGGTCACTGAGTTTGAAGCACTGGCAAAAAAAGATTAAGTTAAAATGAAGCTGAAGCTAAGGACAGCCTTGGGAAAAAAATGGCTTTAGTACATTTAGCATCTGATTTGCATTATTTATTCTGGAAGTCTTTGCTGTATTAGCACACCTGAAAATAGCTACTTCTAGAAAATAAGTTTACCATCTTTCAACATACCTGCCTTTGACCTGAACCTTAACAAAATGTTCATCATGCCAGGCTTTGCTAAGTTGAAGCTCACGGAATCGGTTCTCAATGAAAAAGGCAAGGCTTTCATCTTTTTGAGATCCAGCCTCACGAGGGAAATATGAATTTTCATTCAGCTGCCTAGAGGGAAAAAAGTCACTGTCACATGAACTAAAATTTAATTTAAAATAAACAATGAACTCAAATATCAAGAAAATTGTTTTAAAATAACTCAATACTATTCATCATAGCTAAGATAACTATGACCCCAAATTTCAAGGTTGACTAGAGACAAACTTAGAAGAAAAAAAATTATGCCCAATGTCTAAAGGAATTTATGACTTCAGCTTTATCCAACCTCTGAATACAATGTATAGTACTCCATCAAGAGCCCCATCTTAACACATATATGTGCTTAGGGTAATTTTAGGGGAAATGAGTAAGCAAAATCAAAGTATTACTGTTGGTGAACTCAAGATGTACAGCTTTAATTTTCACCTTTGAAGCAAAACTACTCCTTGTTCTGATCTCCTATGTCTCACTGTAAATATATATACATCATATTAGTTATTTGATTTTTGTTTGGTAGACTACACTCTTACGTTATCCATAATGCCTGGTATACGGTATATACAAAAGTATTCATTAGATGAAGTAAAAATGCCAAAATTCCTCATCTAAGACTAAGAGAATCATTGTACCACGGAAACTACTGGAAGCCAGCTAATAGGTAAACGATGAATACGTTCTTTACACAGGGTTATATACGTGTCTAAGGAAGGTCTTCAAAATCGAAGGACAGAAACCTTAAGGACACTTCTAAGGCTATACGGATTAATGAGAACCAGAAGAAATCACGAATACTAGAGACATGATAGTCTCTATATCAAGTCGGGCAGTCAAGTTAGTCCTAATCTAAAGAATATAAAAGGCTACTGATGCCCTTGTTGATGGTAGCAAAGCTCAGTGTGCCTTACAAGGGGTTGAGATGAAAATCAAAGCAAAGAAAGTCTGACAGCAGGCAACAAGCTTAAAAGACCAGATGGGGCGCCTGGGTGGCGCAGTCGGTTAAGCGTCCGACTTCAGCCAGGTCACGATCTCGCGGTCCGTGAGTTCGAGCCCCGCGTCAGGCTCTGGGCTGATGGCTCAGAGCCTGGAACCTGTTTCTGATTCTGTGTCTCCTTCTCTCTCTGCCCCTCCCCCGTTCATGCTCTGTCTCTCTCTGTCCCAAAAATAAATAAACGTTGAAAAATAAAAGACCAGATGACAAAAAGATCAAAGACCTCTGAATTTTTTAAAGAAAAAGGAGTGTCCTCACAAAAATTTTTTCCCCATCCAACAAGTTTGAATTCTTTACTAATTCTTTACCTTCCAGCTAAACATGGGAAGTCTCCCCTACTGTAAGAAGTCTTTCCTCCAGACTGTCATGTTTGTTTTGTTTCACTGCTCTGAATAATCAGTATTTGTTAGGGACTGAGATTAAATTTGTGAAGTAGCTCAAGTTTACCTGATGGTGCTGGTGAACTCTGTGTTACTCAGTTTCTCTGACAGCATTGTTTTGAGGTCCGACCAAAATAAGTGAGAAGGTGCTTCAGGAAAGTACTCTTCTGTTTCTGAAGGTTCGGTTCCCTCTACCTCCAGAGACTCTGTTCCTGCTGGTCTCTCACATTCAGACTTCGCTTCTACACGTTTACAATAGCCCAAGTAGCCAATCATAAATCCTATGGATAAAAAGTTTCAGAACTGACAATATATTCCTATAGGAACTGTTAATATTTTCAGCTAAGCCTTGAAAATACTGGCTTTAATCAAATTGTAAGCAGTAGGAAAGTAAATAATGAATCTCAATTTTTTTATATTTTAAACCATTCAATCTAATAAATCATACAGTTGACTCCTGAACGATGCAGGGGTTAGGGGTGTATACCCCCACACAGTAGAAAATCTGCATGCAACTTTTGACTCTCCAAAAACGTTAACTACTAATAACCTACAGTTGACTGGAAGCCTTATGGTAACATAAAGAGTTGATTAACACGTATTTGTATGTTACATATGTTATGTGCCATATTCTTACAATATCTGTCTTTTTCTTATCTTTTTCAGTATTTCTACACTACACAGTTGGTGTGCAAGTTCTTCAAATTGTCACAAATCTCCAAAAACTTTTCCAATATATTTACTGAGGGGCACCTGGGTGGCTCAGTCAGTCAAGCGTCCGACTCTTGGTTTCATCTCAGGTCATGATCTCACAGTTCGTGGGTTCAAGCCCTCCATCTGGCTCTGCGCTGGCAGTGCAGAGCCTGCTTGGGATTCTCTCTCTCCTCTCTCTGCCCTGCCCTCCTACTCACTCTCGCTCTCTCTCAAAATAAATTAAATATATACATACGTATTTTAAAAAATCTGCATATATGTGGACCCACACAGTTCAAGTCCACGTTGTTCAAGAGTCAACTTTATAGTAACTTTAAATACTTGCCTTTTAATTGTGTTTAAGTTTATTTATTTATTTAAGTAATCTCTATACCCAACCTGGGGCTTGAACTCTTGGCCCCAAGATCAAGAGTCACATGCTCTACTGACTGAGCCAGTGAGGTGCCCCTAAATAGTTACCTTTTTAAAATATAGGTAACTTTTCTTCCCAGAAGCCTTCTTTAAATCCTTAGGCCAAGCTTCTATGCTACAGATATCCTGTGTGTATTCCTAGTATAACATTTGCACATTACAATGAAATGATTCATGTGTCTCTCTTCTTCCACCAGGCCAAACTCAAAGGCAGGCATAGAATCTTAGTCATTGTTGTTGTATTCCTAGTGCCTAGCATAATGGCACATAAAAAGGCACAAAATAAATGTTTGCTTGGCTGAATTAACAGATTTCCTGGAGTCACTCCCAAGGAACATTTAAGTTTTGAATAGCCACTCTTACCAATCAAGAAAAAGAGGATTATAGCGATAGTCCCATAGCAGATAAATCCATTAAACCTTTTTGGTTTCGTGACACTGGCACCATTATCCCTCATGTTATTGTCAACATTTTCTTCTTCATCTGCAGCTAGTTTCATCTCCACATGACTGTTGTCACCATCTACTTGCCGAGCCAGACTAAACCGGGTATAGGACAATGGTTCTCCACCAAACTGAGATTTGAAGAAAAGAGAGAAAGAAAGCATCATGAAAGAGAAGAAAGGGAAGAGGAACATTTACCAAAAGTTTGGTTAGGTACTATACTTAGTAGTGGACCATTACTAGGACTTGCTATATATTCTTAAGAAAAAAGAAGTTCCTCTTTCAAAGCAACATTCTTCCTGATACCTAGTTCTGTCAATGGTAGATGGGGGCTAGATCACACACTGGCCTTTTGCATCTCATTCAGCCTTTTCATTCAGGGTTTCTGTTACATATGTCTACTAATATAGGTATACATTTTGATCAGCTTTCTTTGTTCATCTTATCAATGTGGCTGTCCCCCTCCTACCATACTTGAAATACCCTGTATGTTCTTACAAGATTTCCCATAGTTAACTCCACACAAGACTGAAGATACCCTTTGTGGGAGGAGTTACATTGCCAAGCCACCACTTCAACATAAAAAAATACTTTATGACAGCTTTGAATATTACTTCATGCTTATTGGGTGAGAGCCATTCTTCTATATTTCATATTCTCACAAACTGGTGACAAGGAATAACAAAACTTAAAATATCTTACCAAGGTAGAGAATGCTGATCTGGCTTGATCCATCATTCTGAGCTGCCACACAAAAGAACCTAGTATTAAAACAGAAATTTAATACAAAATAGATACCATTGTACCAGTTATAAGAGGTTTTCATTACCACGCTAAATTATTATATATCAAGTTTACTTTTAAATATATTATCACATTCCCAGAAAGGGTCTTTAATAAAGACATTTAGTTCATAGGAAAACTAAATTTAATATAATCCTTGATTAGATCCTGAGTTGAGGTGGGGTGGAGGTGAGAACAACTACAAAGGATATTATTGGGAAAAATAAGAAATCTGAATACAGACTACATAGTGGATAACAGTATTGCATCAGATTAGATCTGGAGAGTGTGATATATTCGATTTGATTATATTAGATTTGGAGAGTGTGATGATTTATTCTGTTTTTGGAAAAGAATGCCCTTGTTCTTAGGAGATTAATGCTGAAGAATTTAAGAATTTAGTATTGGGGCACCTGGCTGGCTCCATTGGAAGAGCATGTAACTCTTGATCTCAGGGTCATGAGTTCAAGCCATATGCTGGGTGTAGAGATTACTAAAAAAAAAATTGGAAAACTTAAAAAAAAAAAAAAAGGATGAAGTATCCTAACACTTATAACTTACTTTCAAATAGTTTAGTTTAAAAAAAAGCGTCTGAAAAAAAAAGGGGTATAAGAGGGGCACCTAGAGGCACGTAGGTGGCTCAGTCGGTTAAACATCCCACTCTGGATTTCATGAGTTTGAACCCCACACTGGGTTCTGCACTCATGGTGCAAGCCTGCTTGGGATTCTCTCTCCCTGTCCCTCCCCTGCTCACTTCCTCTCTCAAAATAGACTAAAAATAAATTAATAAATTACTTTAAAAGCGTATAAGAAATTGGGGTGCCTGGGTGGCTCAGTCAGTTAAATGTCCGACATCGGCTCAGGTCATGATCTCAGTTTGCGAGTTCGAGCCCCACATTGGGCTCTGTGCTGACAGCTCAGAGCCTGAAGCCTGCTTCGGATTCTGTGTCTCCTCTCTCCGCCCTTCCCCTGCTCATGCTCTGTCTCTGTATCTCAAAAAATGAATAAATGTTAAAAAAATTTTTTAAAAAAGTGTATAAGAAGTAAAGCAAATGTGGTAACTGTTAATAATTGATGAATCAGAATAAAGGGTACATGAATATGGATATATACTGTACTATTATTTCAAGTTCTCCTACCATGGTTCTACCTACCATGGTAGGTAAATTTAAGTAACTGAATTTAGTAGTCAAAGGGACAAATACAACAGACTAGCACCTGGGGGGAAAAAAAAACCCAAAGTAGAATTAAGTCAAGACTGGTCATGCTAAAAAGACCTGTAACAAACCATCTTCAATATAAAAGGAGAGAAAACATGATCCTTCTGATTAAAGGAACAGTTCTTACAAATGATTTAATAGATCTTTGATGCAAAACGAAATAGACAAAAGAAAAACACACCATGCTGTTTTACACACAAAGAAGCCAACCATCTGAGATGTTCAGTGTCTTGTTCAAGGCTGAAAACTGATAATCCAAAAACTGAAGTTCAATGGGTTACTGAGTTATAAAAATTCTGTTCTCATCTCCAGAAATGTAAGAAATTAATCTTAACCTTCGAATCACTATGTTGTGTACCTAAAACTGTATATTGTATGTCAACTATCCATAAATAAAATAAATTTAAAAATAAATGACAGCCATTTTATTATTTTTTAAAGATTTAAACATTTTTTTATTTGAGAGAAAGAGAAAAGAAAGAGAGTGGGGGAGGGATAGAGGGAAGAGAGGGAGAGAGAGAATCCCAAACAGGGGAAAGTGCAGAGGGAAGACAGAGAGAATCCCAAGCAGGCTCCACACTCAGCACACAGACACAGGGCTCAATCCCACGACCCTGGGATCAAGGCCTGAGCCGAAATCAAGAGCTGGATGCTCAACTGACTGAGCCACCCAGGCACTGCTAAAAGATTTTTTTATTTTCAAATAATCTCTACACCCAACATGGGGCTTGAACTTACCCAGAGATCAAGAGTCACATGCTCTACCAACTGAGCCAGCCAGGCAACTTAACACCCATTTTAAAGGTGAAAAACACCTCTATAACCAACAGAGTTCTATGTTAAATTAAAGCACTGGTATTTAGTGAAATCCAGATTTTCTAATTAATTTGATTTGAGTGCCTCTAAATGTTTTAAAGCGATATTATGTTGAGATATATAAAAGGGTCATTTATTTCATACTATTTTAAGGCTTTTCCTACACTACAAGTACACTTAACAGACCATTTAACATGCACATGTCACAAAGCAAACTGAGATATACACAGACTATAAAATAAAAGACGTTACATAAACTGGCATTAGAAAAGTCTCCTATCAAAACCTATTAACAACAACAAAAATTTAATCCCCAAGCTTTAATGACCAGAGCCAAGAAGCAAGATCATATTCTGAGAAGCAAAGTCTCTTGCCCTATCTGGTACAAAAAGTTTACCATTATCACTGCACCAGAACCCTACAAACCCAATCACTAGAACCAGAACTAGAAGACCCCACCCTGAACCAATTTTAATCACCCTTTTCTAGGAAAAACCAGTTTACAAGTTTAATGCTGATCTGAACCAGCCATTCCTCAAGGTTTCCAGTTTTAAATTAATTTTGAGATTAAAGTGACAACACTTTTAAATAAATGATCTAAATAAAGGATTTAAATAAATGTTGAGATTGAGTTGATTGCAATTCTGCATAAACAGATATTAATAGAACATGTAATTATGATTTTGTATAATTAAAATCTAAGTACAGTTTTTACTGAGAACACCAGTATGTTATTTCTATTTCAATATCCAGACACAAAATGAAGACTATAACATAAAAGAAATCAAGTCAGAGGAAAAAATTGTGACTTAGGCAATTCCCATTTTAACTTCATAATTTAACCCCGCATCTATGAATAACACGATAATTCTAGGATATCTACAAAAGTTACTCCTTAAGTTTTATATACAAAAAAATTGAGTCATTCGTTCAAAATGACTTCATACATGATAAAGCTGTGTATTGAAAAGAACCCCTTACTGAATTTTCTTTGAACTGAAATCACTCTAATTTATGTACTCTAGAAGCATCAGAGAAACTTTTCCTACCAGTTATAATCACTGTCTATAAACAGTTCTGTTTATAGTTACATAGTTCTGTTAAAAGATGGCATCTAAAAGCCAAACATCTTTTATTACATCTTATTTCACGATGTCACCACCATTGCTGATAATCCATAACAAGAGACAAACCAAACACCAACTGGATTTTTGTACATATTAGCACCTTGTGTATCTTTGGTGCTCTCAATGATAACTTGAAAATGTATTCAGTTTCTCACATTAATAATGAAAATTAAAGTAAGCAAAACAGAGCCGTGTATGTTTTGAACATGAAATGGAAGGAGTAACTGAGTCTTTTTTTTCTTTCTGAAATGTCTTTTAATTGAGCCATGGATGGAAGACAGGAGGCAGGCGAAGGTACAAGCTAGACTACAGTCCTAAACTTCTTCATAATTCAGTTCTAAACTTCTTTATAATTCCTATCATCTTATTCCTACTTTCTTCAAACGTGGCATTAATTTCTATTTAATTTTTTTAAATACAGTAAATACCTTGAGGTTTTAAGCTACTTTGGGGTGTCTCAAGACCAGGAGTCTGTACACAATACATACAGCTGAGGGTGGGGGGATCTTTGCACCAAAATGCATGGTCATCTATGTATAACATACCCAAAACTGCTACTGCATTTTACCTGAAATAAGAATGAGTCACTTGTTTATTATTGACAAGCCTACTTCCATTTGGAAAATGCGCCACAGCCTCAAGTCCTTGCAGCACACATGAAACAAAGTTCCTCTACTTGCTTTTAAGGCTCTCTGTTCTAGAGAACTTCACTACCTACTAAATGCTGCCCTCTACTATCTCCAAAATGAGACCGAATTCAGTCCCTGCCTCTACTAACATCCTTCCTTTGTTCTACTCATCCTTCCTTTCTTCTTGACTCAGCTCAGGGAACATCTTTATGAAGCCTTCTCTGATTGATTTCGCTACCCTATACTTGATAGGGAATATACAAAGAATAATTAACAAAGAAAGATATTTTATTTCTTAACAGTATGGGGACATACTTAAATGTATGTAAAGTTCATTTCTCATATCATTTGGAAATTACATAAAAAAGAATACAATGAAAACCTTGCACTTGGAACTGGAATCATCTCCCATCTCTGCCACTACTCTGGCTTATTCTAGAATCACAGGACAAAGCATGGATAGTAGGGAGATTTTAAAAAGGAGAAAAACTTCAGGGGCGCCTGCGTGGCTCAGTCGGTTGAGCGTCCGACTTCAGCTCAGGTCATGATCTCACAGATCGTGAGTTCAAGCCCCGCGTGGGGCCCTGTGCTGACAGCGTGGAGCCTGGAGCCTGCTTCGGATTCTGTGTCTCCCTCTCTCTCTGCCATAACCCACTCGCATTCTGTCTCTGTCTCTCTCAAAAATAAACATTAAAAAAAAAATTTTTTTTAAGTAGAAAAACTTCACGGGCACCTGGGTGGCTCAGTCGGTTAAGCACCCAACTCAGTTTTGGTTCAGGTCCTGATCTTACGGTTCATGAGTTCGAGTCCTGCATTGGGCTCTGTGATGACAGCATGGAATTCTCTCTCTCTCCCTCTCTCTCTGCCCCTCCCCTGCTCTCTCTCTCAAAATAAGTAAACAAACAAATTTTAAAAAAAGGTAGAAAAACTTAAAAGGTTACCTGGTGGGGCTCCAAGATCTTAAGCAATTGGTTATGGATACCTGTTTTGCAAATTGTTTCCCTATGCATTTGCAGGAGAAATGAAAAGATGACATGAACCTACAAAACTTCTTCAGGGCCCCCAGGACACATATAATTGTGTCTACCCAGGATGGTCAAGCTCTTTCCTAGCTTTAAGGGTCTAAAATGAAACCCCATGGAGGAAAACAAGGAGAATCTTCATTTCTATTCAGCTTTCTGTAAAAAGATTGTCCAATTCAGTCTACCTGTACAGTGCTCATCTGAGACAGCAGACAAATGGCACATCCAGAGAAGGGTTCCAAAAGGCCTCAGAGGATCATTTTTAACTAGCTTTTGTTGTTGTCTGATTCAAGTTTCGCCAGGCACCTTGCTCCCCTATAGTTAAGTACGTTATCAGAGGCAAATTAACTGCCACAACCTAGGGCAGGGTTAGTGGAGTTGTTGTCTCTACCCAACAATCTTCAGTACAGGCTAAGTTCACAACCATTACTTCACAAAAACATTCCATATTCTATCAAAGAAAAGTTAAAAGGTGCTATGCTGTAAGTCGATTTTTGGAAAATATTTCATATCGATGACAAAACGTTTTAAGTTCTAGATCTTGTGAAGTATACTAAATTTATGATAATCCAAAACAGAAAAAAGAAGAGCCAAGAAGTACTTTAAATAGACTAAACTTGAATTTTGCAGTAGACAACAACTTCTGGAAATCACCTTAAACGTCTTTGTCAGTAAGGTCAAACTCCCTAGCTCAGAGGCAACTGAATCAGCATCTAGTATTCCAACTCCTATCTAAGCCTGGAATAAAGATATCAGGTATCCATGTACTTTTGTAAGAGGACAACTACTTCCTACTTCAATCCTCTCACCCCACCCCTCAAAAAAGGGAGAAAGCAGAAACAATTAAGTTCCCTGCTTTACCCAAGGTCGCTACAAACAGAGGAAAAAACGTTAACCGAAAAAAGTCAAGTCACAAAATATTTTCTTACCCTACCCACTACATTAGAAAGCTATCCACTAGAAAGTAACACAATGGGCGTCTAAGACATTTGTCAATATAGCAAGCCCTTTAACCATACTGCTAATTTCCTGAAAGGGAAAGCCAATTCTAATCTAAACAGCTTTCACTTGGCCTCTAGACCATAGCTTTCACAAAGTAGAAGTCTTATTTCTGAATCTCCCATCTTATAACAAGGAGAGCAATCAGAATATTCTTCGAGTCAGCACCTGCGGCATTCAAACAGCTTCTGCCTAGGGAAAACTGAGAACCCACACACAAAGCCAACGGCATCGCTGAAAGATCAGGTTGTGCCGGAGTTCAAACGCACGGCTTACAGAAGCTCACATCAAATTCCCAGGGCACACTCGTAACCGAGTGGAGGACAGCTCTGTCACTTTGAGCAGTGAGACCACGATCAGGGTAGGCGCCGAGAGAGCGTAGGGCTACAAGCTCAAGGTCACCCGCGCACCCCGACAGCAGTTCTTTGGGGAAACTTCCCGGAGTAGCCACGTGCTCCCAGCAGAGCCAGTCTACGCTGCGGCAGCGTGGCTCGCACTCCCGCGCCCGCGGCCTATGGCTGTCCCACGAGGTCCTGTATCTTTTAAGGACGAGCTAGTGAGGACAAGGGATCGGGGTGGCCTGAGGAACGGCCGGAAGCAGAATGGCGGGGCGCAGAGCGACAGCCGGGTACCCCTCATCCCGCCTTCAGTGCCTTAACGGAGAAACCATTCGCCGCCCGGCGAGACGAGAAGGGCGCAGAAAGGCAGAGAAGGGCAGCCCTTCTCCGCACCGCGGCTCCACCTCGCTGCACCTGCAGCCCGCTCCCCGCGCCGCGGCGGCCCCTTCCAGTCCCGCACGCGGGCCCCGCTCCATCCCGCCCTCTCCTCCCGAAGGCTCCGCAAGCCTCCCCGCGCCCCCTGCGGTCCCCCAATGCAGCTGGACAGCACCAAGGGGGCCCGCACCGGAGACCGCTCGCACCCGCCCAGCAGGCTGAGGGGAGGCCAGGGAGGGTCGGCGAGATTCTAGCATCGGCGCGTCACTCACACAGTCTCCCCCTCCGGCCGCTACCGCCCGAGCCGCTACAGGCCGAAGCTGAGGCTCTGTGGGGGATGTACGCCCCCAACCGGCTGTTTATAACCTGGCCCCGCCCTCTTCCGACCCCCCCAGGCTTTGCGTCACTTCCTGCCTCACGTACACCCCAGAGGTGCCCTGGAAATGGACTGCCTTGGGCGAGCCGTGAGCACGCACTGGGACAAGGGCGCTCGACTAGTGTGCGCGGAGGGGCGGGGAGGAGCGGGTTGGGGCGTGGTCGGAGGGAAAAGGCGCCAAGCTTGCAGGTGCCGGGAGGAGCCGTGGAACCCGCACTGGCTTCCTCCTCGCCGCCTTCCGCCGCGTCCCGGGCCGCAGCCTTGATACACGGAGCCCTCCGTCTAACCTTGACCGACCTCCAGGCCTTGCAGTACAAAGGGTGATGGTGTTGGCGTTTACTTTTACATCTTGGATACTTAACACTGAAATAATTCCTTAAAGTGTATGCCCTAGTTGGAATATTAGGTAGCCAATAAAGACATATTGTGAGTATATATTTTGCAGCCTCAGAAGTGCTTAGGAGAAACAAAAAGGAAAAAGAATTAAAAGCAGAATGCAAGTTTGTATTTAGGATGTGTAAAAAATGCACGTGGACCAAGACGGGCACAGTGCTTTGCATGATGTTTAATGCATGAGGGAATGAAAAGGAAAGCAGAAACAAGTGATTTATTAGGGGGGCATAATTGTAGATGAACTTTAATGTTCACTGCCATTATTGTTATTATAAGGTTGTGCAATGCATAACAAATAAAACAGGATTCTTGTCACTTTTTAAACTCTTTCCAACAATTACACCCGATCCCCGCCTCTAGTCGGTCCAGGCAAGAAGATTGGACAAGTTTACAAACAGGTACAAAGCGAGAAAACGCGCAGGGCCATAAAAGGGTCATAGATAAAGCGCTTTCCAGGTCCGAGCCCTGAGGGACAATGCACAATCCTTTAAAATGCAAATCCGTTTCCTGGCTTGGGCTCCGGCTCTTCCCCCAATTCTGCGCTAAATTTCAGGAAGTACCACGAGGTTTGCGCACCGCCCCCTTCCCTTTGCCCCCCGTTCTTTAAAATCTCGCCCCAGGGAGGAATATTTTTAAATCTTAAAGCAGAAACATAGCTGCATTTTAGAGGGTCTACGCAGGAAAAAGTGAAATCGAGGAATGGGACGGATACGGATTAGCTGTGGAGGGGCCGCCTTGAAATTCCGACAATGGGCCGGCTGAGTCCCTTCTCCCTTTCCTTGCCCTGTGGGATCTTAACAAACATGGCTAGAATCGAGGTGAAAATCTTACAGCCACATGGACAAACGGGCTAAGGAGACCAAGGTTAGGAGGAACCTACGAAAATACAAATTAAAAATTTTACATTCACTGGTACAGCAACTGTGGATAACAGTATGGAGTTTCCTCAAAATTTAAAAATAGAACTACCCTGGGGCCAGTAATAGCACTGCTGGTGGTTACCAAAAAGACAGACACACACACACACACACACACACACACACACACACAAAATCAAAGGGATACATGCACCTCTATTTTATATAGCCAAACTATGCAAGGAGTCCAAGCGTCCATCCATAGATGAATGGATAAAGAAGATGTGGTGTACAGATAAAATGGAATATTATTTGGCCATAAAAAATAATAAAATCTTGCTATTTGCAATGACATGGATAGAGCTAGAGATGATAATGCTAAGCAAAATAAGTCAAAGAAAGGCAGACAAATACCATCTGACCTCACTCATATGTGGAATTTAAGAAATAAAATGAATGAGAAAAGAAAAAAAAAAGACAAACCAAGAAACAGACTCTTAACTATAGAGAACAAACTAATGGTGACCAAAGGGGAGTCAGAGGGGGGATGGGAGAAGTAGGGAATGGGAATTAAAAAGTACACTTACCATAATGAAAAAAAAATTTTTTTAAAGGTAACCTGAAAGAATTTACAGTCACTAAAATGAAACAACCAAGAGGACACCACTTTAAACAGTATGTCAATTATATTTTTAATTTCATATCTTTTATTAGCAACAATGGACACTATGGAATTAAATTCCCTTTACTACCCCTTTCTCCCTAGAAGCTTTGCAGGCTCTCCCTCCTCTGCAATTTCAAGTAGATGAATATAAATTTGTCTTGATTTGTTGCAGAATCTATACCCACTGAGAGGCAAGTTTGCTTTGTTTGGTATTCCATACAAATGGTCCAACATCTTACTTTTTTAATCTGATTTTCATTGTAGTCATTGCTGTTGCCATTATTACACTACATTAGCTCCCACTTCTGGAGACCCAATAATTTGGATGCTTGTAATGACATCAGCTTTTCATCATCTTTATTTAAACTATCTGGCCTCACTGAAATGGCTATTATTCAAGGTCCAATCTTCTTCAGACGTAAGAGACCTTAGAACTGAAATTCTTGCAGTTTGGGGAAAGGAAAATTTTTTCCTCCATCCTGGACAATTGCGGCTTATATGCCATGCTAGGCTAAGGAATGGGAGACAGGCCTGGGGCTTTAAATGGGAAGAGGATATTTCACAGGACTATAAGAAGAGCAGGTGTTAGGTAATTAAATGTTTGCCCTGCCATACAGATGGGTCATTCAGACAAAATTCATCTCTCTTAGTAATGCTTACTGAAAATGGGATTAAAATACCTGCCTTGCAGATTTTCTGTGTGTTTAAATGAGATATGGCAGGCGCAAGCTCCTAAAAACACACAGTAAACTGGCACATAATAGACTTTGGTCAGCGTTGGTGGAGTCAGCCTGGGTGGGATGGAGCAGAGTCAGGCAGAAAAGTAACATGGAAGATGTCTGCAGACTAGTGTAGGATTTTAGGTCAATGAAGAAGAAGAAATGAGGCTTTCAGCCTAGGAGAATGATTTGCGCAAAGATTCTGAAGTGACAACGAGCCTGTGGCATGCCAATGTTAAAAGACCCTAGTCTACAGAAATACCTGACAGCTACATCAGGGGAATTACTGGTGGAGAAAAGGGTACAGGAGTCATCAGCTATAAAATTCTCTCCCTCTCCCTTTTTTCTTCACCTGGAGATGAAAGCAGAAGTCTTGCTATTTGGTGAAGGAGAAATTGCAGGAAAAAAACAAGCCAGAAAAGCCACTGACATAGTGAAAAGGCATCCCAGCCTAGAAGTCAGCAACTGGTCTCAGAGCTGTTACCGATTGTGGTGTAGAAACATGGGTTTAATGGCTCCATGTATCAGTTTCCCCATTGGCCACATGGAGATAACACCCTTTTATTTCCTTCGCCAGTGAATTAAAAAGTAGGAAAGTTCCTTAAACCACACAGTTATACAGATATAATGTGCAGCTAGTTCAGAGCCCAAGCCACCTGAGTAAATGTGGCCAGAGTGGGGAAAAGCCTGGAAATGGGAAAGTTCTAAGCAACTATTACTTAAGAAAAGGAAAGTTGTCTTTAACGGCTTTCAATATCCTGATTACAGAAAAAAAAAAGACTCATTGGTAATGGCTGAGAAGAATGCCATTATTATTATTATTTACTGTAGTAGTGTTGTGCATCAGGCAAAGACTCATAAGCAGATATGACAAATCTATACCTCTGAAAAGACAGGGGACACAGAAGACAAATGGGGAAACAGAATTTATACTTAAAAGACAGATAACAAGGATGCAAATGTTAAATACAAGCAAAAATAAAAGCAAGCTGGGGTCTATAACAGCGAAATGTCCAGATCTGAAAAGATACATAAGGCTTTGATGTGCCCACTAGGACATACCTGTAGTTCTCTAAATCCTGCTCCAAATTATATGCCTATGTAGATTCTAGTTAATCTTTCTGTTTAACTGTTTTTAATAACCTATTTTTAACAGAAATGTACAATTGCATGTAGACACATTCTCCTCTCTAACTCAGGCACAGATGCAGCAAGAGGGAACTTTGGCTGCTTGTCCCATAAGATCAAAGTCAAAATGTACACCTCTTACCTTAGTTATAGACCAGGAACCTAGGAAGAAAAAAAAAAAAAAAAGGTGAGTAGAGGAGGGGGAAAGGCATCATAAACCCAAAGGTACAAGAGGATGCAAATTGGAGGTGGGAGGTTCTTTGTTTTAGTACTTTGTTTCTTACATTTAAAAACATTAATCTTTTTGGGGGAACCTGGGTGGCTCAGTCAGTTGAGTGTTGGACTTTGGCTCAGATCATGATCTCACAGCTTGTGAGCTCAAGCCTGCATCAGGCTCGCTGCTATCAGCGCAGAGCCTGCTTTGGATCCTGTGCCTGGCTCTGTCTCTGCCCTCCCACTCACTCTTTCTCAAAAATTAATTAATTAATTAATCTGTTTATGTTATGTATATTTTATCACAATTTTAAAAAACACATTAATATGCCAACTCACTAACAGAGGATCCAAAACCATTTGTTCCTTCTGGTGTCATATCTATGGTCCAAATGCTAAATGGGGTCTCTTAGGGTCAAAAAATTTTTTAGTTTTTTTAGATTCAATTTATTTATTTATTTACTTTATTTGAGAGAGAGAGAGAAAGTGGGGGAGAGGGGCAGAGGGAAAGAGACAGAGAATCTTAAGCAGGCTCCATGCTCCGTGCAGAGCCCAGTGTGGGGTCCATCCCACGACCCTGGGATCATGACTTGAGCCAAAATTAAGAGGCAGACACCCAACTGACTGAGCCACGTAGGCACCCCAGTATCAAATATTTTTGATGGCACTCAATGCTTAAACTTTTGGTAAAATTTTATTTCACAACTCCGTATACATGTGTGTGTATATGTTTGTGTGTGTATGTGTGTTTATGTGTGTGTGTTCATAAGAAATAAGAGTTTCATGAAATAATACCTTTGCTATGTACAAAACACTATGGAGCTTTCCGTTTAATTTTTGAAATGTTGATTTCAATCCATTAAATTGATATCTCAATGGGCTGTGACCTATGTTTGAAAACCACACTCGGAGGCCATCTCCTGTCTCAGAGCACAAGTCTTGTTAGTGAACAGGACAAATGACTTGCTCAAAGTTAAATTTCAACTCCCAAGGTTTTTCCCTGTTACTTTGCCCACTGTTTCAACTTTCTACCACCCCACACTTCTGCAAATATTGATTGAGGTTTTATGAGTTAGAAAACACCCATAAACTATTTTCAAATGCTTTCAAATCCTGGCACGCACTTCGGCCAATCACAGCAGAGCTCTGCCTATCGCACAGTAGGTGTTCATAGCAACCCCCACAGAAGCCACCCTAACCCACATTCAGCCCTGACCACATCTCCTATTTGACAAACTGTATCCATTTTCTTTACCTTGGAATCCTAAGCCTAGGGCAATCACTTTAGGACCAGAGTCATAAAATAAAAATGTGGAGCTCTGCACATTGGAACAGGATGCATTCCAGAGAATGGAGGTAGATTGTCAGCTCACATATTTGAGGCTGGTACTATTTTCCATTTTATTTTTCATTTTTTTTTTCTTTAAAAATGTACTTGGGAACCTTCAGTTTCCTGTCCTGATTCTGCTGACTAAATCATTTTTTGTTTCCCCTGTACTAAAAGGAAGCTTACACAGGAGAACATAGAGTAAGAGCAATAGCCAGGTTACTATGGAAAAGTTTGCTCCTATTTTAGAGCAAGTGGCAAAAGTTACTCAGGGCAAGGAAAGAAGAATTAATAAGAATTAATTAAGAATTCAGAATGATTAATTTCTAAGTTGATTATAAGGATATTTACGCCCATTTGCCAGTGTTCTCGGCTGGAGTTTTGAGCAAAATATGAGGTTCTATTTAGTTTCATCTGGGCAAAATAGAGCTTCGAGTTTGGCGGGAACTTTAACTCCTGTACCATCCCTGGCCTATAACAGACGTTTGATAAATGTATATTGAATTAATTGAACAAAATCCCTCTGCTTCATACCATCAAGTGATTACCCAGCTTCTCCTTAACCTTTCCAATGAGAGCAAATCTGTCACTTCCCAAAGCAGAGAGCTTTGGATAGTTCAGATGGTTAGAAAGCTTTTGCTTGTATTAAACTGAATTGTCGCTCCCTCTACTTTCTCCATTTGCTATTGCTTGAAGAGTGCTCTCATGTCCACAGCTGTCTTCTCTTCTCCAGATTAAATATCCTAATCCCTTCCAAGGGCTAACACAGGACACAATTCCACATCTCCCCCACCCACTGGTCACTCCTGGAAGCGTGGTTTGACCAGTCTAGGTGGAACAGCGTCACCTTCCTCTGTCCTAGAGGCTACCGCCTTTACAAAGGCCATCTGTCTGCCACCCCATTCACTACCTTACCAATCACTGCACACTGTCAACTCATGCTGACCTTTCAACAGGGTTTAATGGGAACAGATTGGCCACTGGAGCAGAGAGACCTGAGTTGAAAATCTAGTTTTGCCATGTACTTGCTGATTGTACGAGTAGCCCACATTTCTCTCATTTCCATGGATAATGTGATATCCATACACTGTTGCAGTCTGATACACTGTACAAGACTGTCTGTCCCAGTATATCACCAGTCTAGTCAGCTCATGATGGAAAGGAGCGTAGCCTGCTTGCATCGGGGAGTGTCCTCGCCATCAGCACCGAATGATAACAGAACAATCGCTGCTAGGATTTACTACTGAGCATCTGCTGGGCGCTGGGAACAACTCTAATCCTTTTACAGTATTAGGATTAGTTCATGTGATCCTCATAATGATCCTTAGAAATAACAATTAACATTATCCCTGTTTTCTAGGTGTAAAAACTAGGATTCTACAGAAGTTAAAGAATTTGCCCCAGGTCATAATGGCTAATAAGTGGTGATAAGCAGAATTCAAACCTAGGCAAACTAGCTTCTGAACCCAGTTCTAAACAACTCCACTTTACTATCTCTTTACGAATCTAATCATGGCACAGCTGACTGTATACATACAGTCTTCTCCCCAAGGCAGAATCTTTACTAAAGAGGTTCAGAGACTGTCCAAGTAGGACAATTTGAGAAGATCCAATATTTGGGGGTCTGGGGAATCCATTTAGTTTTCATTTCAGCTTTAATTGCATTTCAAAATTTGGATTCATATTCATGTTGAGGAGGAAATGTTTAACAGAATTGCAGTGCGCTCATATTTGTCCTTGCAAGATCCTGATTTCCTTAAATTCTCCCGATGTATGCTACCTTTGATAAGGAGAGTTACTGAATGAAAAGAATCATATTAACTTTGTTTCCAAAATATCAGCACATCTGTTTAGTGTTTCTTATTTTCATCTTCCTCCTTTGGACATCTGTACTTGGCAATTCTTTCACTCCTGTTGGGAGTTTCTCTTCCTCCATGGCGGACATCTGGCATCTTAAACAAGAACACTTATGGTAAACTGTATGCCATGTGGCCAAACATTGCCTAAAGAGGCCTTTGAAAGAACACTGTGACGTGCTCGGTGGCTGCTGATGTGAACAGGGAAAATGAACATATGTGTCCAGAAGACACTTGCAAGCAGATGATTAAATCTAACTCCCAAGTCAGCACATCCAGTGTTCGGGAAAAATACCGTATCATCAGAAACTTTTTGGTTTCTTCAGCTTAATATAGACAAGTAGACAAGTGTTCCCTTGGTTTGGAAAATGATTGTGATGAAATTTTTATTTCTCATACATGGAAATGTGGTCAAGGAGGCAACTTTTTGGTTGCTACATCTGTGAGGGCTGGCCTGGTTTGCCCCGGTTCATCTCACACAGTCTCTTAAATGGTAGGGAAGCTGTGTCCCAGAGCCAGGGTTATAGAGCGACTAACATTCACTGAGCCCAGACCCCGTCCAGGCGCTGGGTGGGGTGCTTCTACTGTGTCACACACAGTATCTTAGCCTCCCAACGATCCCGTGAAATAGGCATACCCATTTTATAGGTGAACGAATGGAAGCACAAAGAATACAAAACAATTGACTTCAAGTGCCACGCTTTTTCAGTGGTATAGCCTAGCTTCAGATCTTTGAGATCTTCTATCTGAAAACCACCTTTCACTACATCTTATGTTGGAATTTTGAAACACTGTCCAACAGGCAGATGGTCGAAGCTCTGTGCCCAGAGTAGAGTAACTTACTCCAGCCTGGACCTTACAACCATACTCATCTTAGGAAGGTTTGAGTCCAATTTGTAACGGAATTTGATGTCACCGGCACAAAATAAAAGACCCTAAGATATAAAGACAAGCTCACTAGGTGCAGTGTGCCTGGAATAACAATCTCTCAGAACGTTTCCCAGAAGTAACCTATGCTACAGTGAGATTTTGAATTTGCTTAATTGATGACATGAAGGTCCACAGCCCACAACCAGGTAAGCAGAAAGCAGCCAAGCTAAAATGTAGTCATGATAAACCACTTTTTTTTTTTTTTTACCTTTATTTTGAGAGACAGAGAGAGACAGAGCCTGAGCAGGGAGGGGCAGAGAGAGAAGGACACTCAAAATCGGAAGCAGGCTCCAGGCTCTGAGCTGTCAGCACAGAGCCCGATGAGGGGCTCAAACTCACGAACGGCGAGATTATGACCTGAGCCGAAGTCAGACACCCAACCAACTGAGCCACCCAGACGCCCCTTGATAAACCACTTCTAAACCTCATAAGATTACGCTTCTGAGACTGGATTCAAACAAAGAAGCATCTGAAGGGACCCACTGGCTTGTGTAATGAAGTCCAACACAGGACTCAAATGTAGGCAGTGGCAGCTCCAAAGGGAAAGAGAATCCAGGGAACAGGAGGCATTCCTGCTGAGCCCAGTGCTGTCCGCATTAACGGAGGGAGATCCCAGGTCCACCCTTAACTTTACTAAGGAAAAGGCAGGTTCCCTGCAGGTGTTGAGGTTGAATCAAACTGAAGTGGATTTTGAGATCCACATGGAGCCTGGACGCTAGCCTGGGGCTTCTTAAGCTATACTGTGCATGCGAGTCTCCTGGGGGTCTGTTAAAATGCAGATTCTGACTCAGAAGTTCCCAGTGGGGGCCTGTGACTTGACTCCACATTTCTAACAAGCTCCCTGGTGATGCCCAGGTTGCTTCAGAGCACATTTGAGTAGATTGTAGAGGAAAGAGGTTTTCATTAGCCTGCTTCTCCAGCACGCCCCACAGGGAGGGCACACTGTGTGGCCAGCTGACTTGAAAGTGGTTTCTGCTTGGCAGCTGTTTTCTCTAACTGTAGCAGCTTATATTCTACCAAGCTTTTCCGTGGACAAGGGCAATTCCTGGGGCGATCACAGCTTAAATAAAACAGCCCTTAAGACCATTCAGATCCTTTGCTGGAACTCCACAATTGCCAAACAACCCACTCATCCTAATTCTTGAGGCTTTTCCCTCCTGAGAGGATGTTAGACTCCAGTATGAAGATTCAGCCTTGCCAGCAGCCCTCTTGCTCTGCACAGAGTAATGAAGACGGCTGATGAATCAGTGTTTTGTGCTGTTGGGTAGCAGATTTCTTAATGACCATAGGGGAACTGATAAAAATTGAGTTTCTGAAACTGAATTAGAGGAATGACCTATTGTGAACTTCACGGAGTTACTCCAGGAAAGAGCAGCTGGATAGCCAGTCCCTGCAGACTCTGCCCGGGAACACCACCCTCTCCTGCAGACCCAGCCAAGGCTGGAACAAGGGTAGGATTTTTCGAAAATGATCAAACACCACCACAAATACCCCACCCCCATCTTTCAAACAAACAAACAAACAAACAAACAAACAAACAAAAACTCTTAGCTTTACTATATCACTCCTCCCTGCCCGCCCTGCCAGCCCAATCACACACTCACAAGAGATGAAACAAACCACAGCGTGCGCATTTGGGAATCTAATTTTGGAGTCTAGTTAAAGGTTGGCTGTAGTGGGGGCACCAGCCTTGACCTGCTTCCTTTTATTCACCCGATTTAGCAAGAGGGAGGTGGCCTCTGTGTCAGGACTCTCACACTTGGAGCTGTGGAGGACTGGTACGGGCATAGTGCAGGTGGCATTGTTGGGCCTTGCCTGGGAATGGGCTCTCAAGACTATCCTTTCTGCCCCAGGGTAGCCTAGACCTGAGGTGTCCCTGACCCACCAAGGCCCTTCCCTAGAGATCGAGCCTTGGGTGAGTCTCTGATTCTGCCCCTGAGGACCTCAGACACTGAGCCGCAGCCGCTGCTTCAGCCTGTCTGGATATCTCTGTGCAATTAGCTCCTGGAAGGCCCGCCCTTGCCCTGACCCATTTCTCTCTGGCTGCTTAGCACTGGGCTGGGTCATGAATAGCCCTAAACCAGCATCCTGTCTGAGTGGCAGCAGGCACCAATCTGGGCTTGTGTGCAAGATCCCTCTGCAAGAGAGACTATATAACATCGTCCTGTTTGTAAGCCTGAGCTGCTTTGGAGCCATCTGTCAAGTCCCTACTGCTTGTCTGAGGCATACCTCTCATTTTCCCTGTGTACACAGAATAGAGAGAATCAGTCTGTGAATGAGTGAGCCTTTATGGGTTCACATTCCCATTCATCTTATCTTATTTATGGTGTATTTAATGTTTATGGAGGATCTACTGTGTGTCAGGCACTATGCCAATAAACAGCTGCCTCAGAATGCTTCCCTTGAGGGGCACCTGGGTAGCTCTGACTTCAACTCAGGTCACGATCTCACGGTTCATGGGTTCGAGCCCCACCAGGCTCTCTGCTGTCAGCACAGAGTCTGTTTCAGATTCTCTGTCCCCCCCACCCCCCGCAAAAATAAATAAACATTTAAAAGAAAGAAAGAAAAAAAGAAGGCTTCCCTTGAGTTCTCTTTGATCACTCATCTCTCTTCCAGCAGCCTATTATTCTACTTCTGCAGCATCAAAAGCCTTTGAAACATTAAGAGGAGCATCCTTGTTTCATATTTGCGTATCACTTAAAACAGGAAAATGGTCAGCACAGTGGATCTATAGAAGTGCTTCATCATTATCTAATTTCTAAGAAGATTTATAAAACAAGGGGGGCAACAGATATGCAAATGTCATGAATTATCTGAGAGAAGGTACGTGATGAGTTGAAGGTTAGCTACCCACATGCTCACATCTGGACCTCTACAATGAGATTCCTTCTGCTCACTGTACAAATACCAATTTGTGTCCTTTTTCTCTCTAAGTGCCAGATCTTTATTCCCAGGTGCCTGTGGACACCTCCACCTGGATAACCCACTCAAATCCAACCTGTCCCAGAGAGAACCCAACATCCTCCTCCCCAAAGCTGGGGCCTCTGCCTCCTGTCTTCCCTGCTCCAGAACACTGTGTTTTACAGATTTAGGGCAGTTCTGGGGACTCTCCCCAGAGCCACCTGGTGGGTGCTCGATAAGTGTTTATTGAAGGGCACTCCTTTGGCATCGGTTTGTTCCTGGGCTCAGACAAAACCAGCCTGTTCATTGGATGACTTCTCCAAACAAGTTGCCCTGAATTAGAGATAATCACAAAATGGGTGCTGCTGGTGAAAATCATAGAAGAGATTCCAGCACCTCCATCTTTGTTTTTGTTTGTTGTCAGAGCTCACTCTTGGGAGAGTTTCAAGTTTCCACAAGGAAGGAAAAGAGATATTGACACGTCCTGCTTTGAAACCTCAGCATGTCACTCCAAATCACTGTCCTGGAAGAAGAGCAAGGACTTCACGTTGGCCCGGCTCCATGATATTTGGCCTGTGTCGAGTGATGGTTTCTAAGCGGTGAGGAGGAGGCTGAGACACTCCAAACAAAACTGTGTTTCTGGAAGTTGTCTGATATGTACATAAGTGTGTCGAAAATGGTCAAGAGGGAGATGCACCACACTAACAGGTAATAATGGGGGAAACTGAGTGTGGGGGCTAGGCAGGAACTCTGTACTGTCTTCATAGTGTTGTTATAAATCCAAAACTGTTCTAAAACACAAAGTCGTTTGAAAAGAAAAAAAGTTTAGGGGGGAAAAAAATGAAAAAGCAGATTGTGAAAAATTCAGGAATTGCATAATAAATGCAAAAGCTGAAACTCAAGGCAACATGTGCTTGCCAGGGACCTGTTAGACAAGGACTTCTGAGGGTTCAGAGGAGGGAAGACTGGCCAGGAGGCTGTAGGGGGCCTCCTGGAGGTAACAAGGCCTGGGGAATCCGGAAGGTTCCATCTGGGCAGGCCATGAGCACTTTGATACCCCACAGCTAAAGCACAGAAGGTATTCAAGAGCCCACAGACAAAAAGAAGGCACCTTTGGAACCAAAAATCTCAGATTGAAATCTCATCTTAAGATAAGTGTCTTAGAGATACGTACTTATCTCCAGGTATCTTAAGTTCTCCAAACCCCAATTATATCTCTTCTCTCTATGATGCTATAAAATAGTGCTCATCTCACAGGTTTGAGTGAGATAATGCAGTAAAGTGTTTAGAATGGTGTGGACACCTTAGAGGGGCATCAACTGTATTAGCTGTTGCTGATGCTATTGTCAAAACTTTAGATCAGAATGACTCCTAAACTCACTGAAGCCCAGATTCTTCTCCCCAAACTTCTCACTCTCAGCTTCCATTCAGATCAGACCCCAATTGTTCTCCCCTCCTGACTTTCTAGACCGACTTCCTTCATCTTTCTCTATTTCAGGCCCAGGGGGCCCTTCATCCACTTCTGCCATGGGCTCCTTCCCTCTTCCCCAGATAATTTCTTATTCATATTCTTTTTCTTTTTAATTTTAGAGAGAAACAGAAAGAGAGAGAATGAAAGCAGGGGAGAGAGGCAGAGGGAGAAAGAGAGAGAATCTTAAGCAGGCTCCACGCTCAGTGTAGAGCCGGACACGGGGCTCGATCCCACAACCTGGGATAATGACCCAAGCCAAAATCAAGAGTTGGACACTTAACCGACTGAGCCACCCAGGCACCCCAATAAATTATTATTCTTTTTGTCTTTCCTGTGCACTGATCATCCTGACCCCAAATGTGTCCTGGTACCTGTCAGTCCTACTGAGTCTCATTAAAGCCAGGACTCCTGATGCTATAGTTATTTGCTCCTATCGCAGTTGTATCTTAAGATTCATCTCCAGTTAGAATTCAAAGATAATAAGAAAGGGACCATCTTATCTTAAGATATTCAACCCAAATTATACTTTTCCTACTATCAATAACAAAAAAAAGGCTAACGAAAGTATTGGTTTTAGAAATATAATATCTGTAGTTCCCTATAGCATGGTACCATGTGGATTATTGGAAAGGGGTGCAAAATATACATGGCCTGGAGGAAATCTCACATGAGAGGTTGGGATTATCAGTTTAGCAAAGAAAGAACCTTTCCTCTCTGCGACTATAGTCCTTTACTGTTAGCAGAATGAGATGTCCTTGGACATCTGGTGCTTATAAGTTTACCCATTGGCAAAGAGATTGATAAAATTCATCAAAGGGGCTGTATCTCCCTCCCAGGCACACCCTTACTTTCCTGTGGTTTCCCACGGCTTTAGATCCATCAGAGCAGTAAAGAGCAAGATTAATAGAGGGCCGTAAATTTAGATTTGGAGTCATTTTAGTTGAAAAGTCCTCTGTCATAGTGTGTAAGAATTCTCATTCATTGCTGGTGGAAACACAAAATGGTAGAGCCACTCTGGAAGACAGACTGGCCATTTCTTATAAAGTTACATATAGTTTTACCATTCAATATGGCAATCACAGGCATTTACTGAACAGATTTGAAAACTTATGTACACAAAAATCCACACATGAACGTTTACAGCAGTTTTACTCATAATCTGCAAAAATTGGAGGCAACCAAGATAGTCCTCAAAAGGTGAAGGTATGAAAAAAAAAAAAACCTCCAGTACACCCATACAATGGAATACTATTCCGAAATAAAAAGGAATGAGCTATTAATTCATGCAACAACATACAAAACATTGCTAAATGAAACACATATTGCTAAGTGAAAAGAGCCAATCTTAAAAGGCTATTCCATTTATATAACATTCTGAAAAAGGTAAAATTATAGAAATATAAAACACATCAGTGGTTGCCAGGAGTGTGGGGAGTGGAGAGGGCTGAATAGATGAACTGCATTTTAGGGCAGTAAAACTGTTCTGTATGTTACATGAGACTGCATTTTTCAAACACACAGAACTTTATAGCACAAGGAATCAACCTTAATGTAAAAAAAATTAGGTCAGGGAAATCCCAGAGTAGAATGTAGACTGTGATAAAAGAATCTGTTATTAAAATATATGATAATAATTTAACTGAAGAGAGTGGATGTTGACCTAAATGACTTTGGAAATGAGTGGAGATTGTAAGACCAAAGGCAAAAGGAACTGTACCTGAGCACTATACTTTAATTGATAAAGTTATTTCCTATGCAGATATGGGTTAACAATCCTGAAACCACTATACGCATATACTGGGATTAAACAAATAAGTAAGTAGGTGGCAGATAATGGGAGCCAAATTTACTACTCTTGCAGTATGAAGTTACAGATGAGCAAGGGGAAAGGCTAGAATGAATTATGTGATACTAGACTGGAGTTGGAGATATCAGTATGAACCTGTGTTTAGCTTAATATAGTCACAGATGGATATAATATAGTAACAATTATGGATGTATGTGTATGCACAGATTGGTATACACATATAAAAACAATAAAGTTAATCAAACCAAAGTTTGTACTTTGAAAAGATAATCAAGATTGACAAAATTTTAGCTAAACTGACCAAATTAAAAGAGAGAAAAAACTCACTCAAAATATGAAAATCAAGAGTGAGAGAACATCAGTACCAACATTACAGAAATAAGAGAGATTATAAAATAATACTAGGAATAGCTGTATGCCAACAAATTAGACAATTTAGATGAAATGGGCAAATTCCTAGAAAGACACAAACTATGGATACTGACTGAAGATGAAATAGAAATTTATATATACTTATAACAAGAAATTGAAATAGAAATTTTATAACTCCATACAAATAAAAGCTCAGGCCCATATAGCTTCACAGGTGAATTCTAACATATATTTAAGGAAGAAAGAGTAACAATTCTTCACAAACTCTTCCAAAAAATAAAGGCAGGGGGAACACTTCCGAACTCACTCTATGAGGTTAGTATTACCCTCAAACCAAAACCAAACACTTTATAGGAAAAAAACAGAGCAATATCTCCCATGAATATAGATGTAAAAATTTGCAACAAAATACTTGAAACCTGAAATGAGCAACATATAAAAAGGATTATACACCATGACCAAGCACGATTTATCCCAGGAGTACAAGGTTGGTTTAACATCTGAAAATCAATTAATATAATATACTATAACAATAGAATAGAAGACCAAAACCACATGATCATCTCAATAGATCCAGAAAAAGATTTGACAAGATTCAACACCCTTTCATTGTAAAAACACTCAACAGGAGCGCCTGGATGGCTCAGTGGGTTAAGCGTCTGACATCAGCTCAGGTTATGATCTCACGGTTTGTGAGTTCAAGCCCCGTGTCGGGCTCTGTGCTGGCAGCTCAGAACCTGGAACCTGCTTCAGATTCTCTGTCTCCCTCTCTTTCTGCCCCTCCCCTGCTCGCACTCTGTCTCTGTCTCAAAATAAATAAACATTGACCAAAAAACACTCAAGAAATGAAAGGAAACTACCCCAACCTGATAAAAAACACTTATTAAAAAACCACAGCTAACATCATACTTAGTGCTGAAACACTGAATGTCTTCCCCTAAGATCAGGAACAAGACAAAGATGCCTACTGTCACTACTTGTATTCAACATGTGCTGGAGGTCCTAGCTAATGCAACTTGGCAAGAAAAAATAAATAAATAAAAAGTATCCAGATTGAAAGGGAAGAAGTGAAACTATCTCCCACTTGTAATTAATAAGATTCTGTAGATAGAAAATCCTAATGAATCCACTAAAAAGCTATTAGCATATACATATATATTTCTTAGTTCTGTCCACTGAGAGAGCCTAGAAGCAACAACACCCAGGTACAGTGAGGACACCCAGTGCCCAGATCTTGGTTTCCAATACCATTCCTCAATAAAAAGAAACTAAGCTCCTTGGAGAAATGGCTGGGGCATGGAATATACAACATAAATACGGAACATCTGCTAGTGCCAGAAAGTAAGGAAGTACTCAAAGAAAAACATACAAGGATATGTCCATGGCAACCGAAGGAGCTCCCAATAGCCAAAACTGGAACAATGTCCAGTAACAAAATAAATAGCATAATAATACTGGCTTATAACTCCAAGTATAAAATAAATACCCACAAGATCCTACTGATACCAATAAATGATTGACTAAATAAATAAGTAGAAAAAGACAGAAGAATTCCAAACAATATATGTAGATATTATTTCATTAAGGACATAGAGAAGAACTTCCTACCCCTAAAGGATAGGGTGTGCATAGTGACTTTCTTCCAAAGGATACCATATGAAAGGGGGAGAAAAAAGAAAACTTTACATATAATACCTCAACTAGGTGATCAAGGTCAACATCCACAGTGAAAAGTCATGTTGATAGTACCATTGATATGATGTGATCAAATGGCACTTTATTCCTATGGTTTTCCTCCCCAAAACCCATAACCCCAGTCTAATCATGAGGAAAACATCAGATAAATTCCAACTGAAGGGCATTCTACAAAATACTTAACCAGAACTCCTCAAAACTGTCAAGTTCACTGAAAACAAGAAAAGTCTGAGAAACTCTTGCATTCTAGAGGAGCCTAACGAGACATGGTAACTATATGTATGTGGAATCCTGGATGATATCCCGGAACAGAAATAGAACATACATAAAAACCAAGAAATCCAAATTTAAGTATGGACTTCAGTTAAGAATAATGTATCAGGGTGTCTGGCTGGCTCCATTGGTAGAGCATGAGACTCTTGATCTCAAGGTTATGAGTTCAAGCCCCACACAGGGTGTAGAGCTTACTTAAAAAAAAAAAGTATCAACTTTGGTTCATATGATAAATATGATAATGTATAGTAGCAATGTAAGATAACAGTAGGAGAAACTGGGTGTGAAGTATAACTTTCTTTATTATCCTTGTAACTTTTCTGTAAATCAAAAAAAAAATTTTAAGTAGAAAGTTTGTTTAAAAAAATATATGGGTGAAGGTGAGCAAAACATATAAACTTCTAGTTATAAATAAATAAGTCCTGGGGATGTAATGTACAGCATGGTGACTATGGTTAATAATACTGTATTGCATAAAGTTGCTAAAACATGCACACACACACATATACATACATATACACATAGTTGTTGGCAAGGAATAGAAGAAAAAATCCCAGAAAGTTAATAGCAGATAATTTTTAAAACTTTTTTCTTTTTCATTAAATGTTTCTTAATGAATGTGTATTACTTTGAACATTAAAAAAAAAAACCTGTCATTTTTTCCAGCTTTACTGAGGTATAGCTGACAATTCGAAATGGTATATATTATAAGAGATTATTTAATATACATATACATTGTGAAATAGTTACCACAGTTAAACCACTTAGCATCTCTCTCACCTCCCATAGTTACCGTTTCCTTTTCTTTTTGTGGCGAGAATACTTAAGATCTACCCTCTCAGCGAATTCCAAGTACATAAAACAATCTCATTAACCATAGTCATATTGTTGTATATTAGATCTCCAGAGCGTATTCATCTCGCAGAATTGAAATTCTGTACCCCTTGACCAACATCTTCCTGTTTCCCTCTCCCACATTTTTGTAACCATGGAAAAAGAAAGTAATTATTTAAAAACAAACCCCAGCTTTCTCACTTCTATATTATATCCACTTCTATTACATAATAAGAGGCATATCTTTCTCTTATGCTGATCACGATGCAGACAAGAGATTTGCGCCAAAAGCTGACTCATGCTGAGCACATACGATGTGCCATGCATTGTGCGTACATCAATTCTCCTTATCAACCCAATGAGGTGGGCACTCATGTAATCATTGTGCCCATTTTACAGCTGAGAAAACTTAGGGTGGTTAGGAATTTGCCCCACTAGGAGGGTGTACAGCTAGAATTTGAATCCAGGTCAACGGACTCCAGAACCCATGATGGCCTGGGCTAGGATGAAGCACAAGGCCTGAGGGCTGGCTGGTTGTCTGATTGGCTAATACTCAAGATTCAGAGTAGTGGCAGGAGGGTAGGCTAGCAGGTCCTGAGCATCTCTGCCTGGCAGCCCACAGGCCACAGTGCTCTTGGGGCTTCCCAGTGCCCCCCCCCACAAGCCCCCCACCACAGCACAACCACGGTGGAGCGATGGGGCTCGGGTGGAGCCTTTCCTTCCCTCCTCAGCAGAAAGCCCCCTTCTTCCAAAGACAGAGAGTGCGGGGAGGCCAGGCCGTTGCTGACAGGGTCTCTGCATTGCACTATGTTCACGTGTGTGGGTTGGTGCTCCCTGGAGCTGTGTGACTCGGAGGTCTGGTGGCTGGTAGCACCGTCTATGAGGTAAGAGAAGGGACTGTGGTCTCGGCAACCTAGATTTGGACAGGGTAAGTAGACGCCAGCTCCCCAGCCATGGAATCACCCCATGCCCCCAGTATGTGTGCAGCAACAGCTTCCCTATGGCAATGGGTCTAAGCCCAAGACCCAAAGCAGCCCGAGACTTACAACGGTCTTGGAGAGAGCTAAGAAAGCAATCCCATTCAGGCACCCTCATAAGCCCTGGGAAGGCCAAGTTGACAATAATGACAAAGACTACCCAGAGCTCTGCCTTGGGACCACACTGTGGACATCTCAAGTCTTCACTAAATTCTTCTTTAGCATCACACCACTGCCTTCATTGAGGGACAATAATGAAAAGTCCCAGGAGTCTCAATATTGATTGAACTTGTCATAGGAGTGATTAAGAAAGATGGCCTTCACCACATCACAAACTGTCTGTCTTTGGGGGCTCTGGGAATTTTTCTAGGGCTTCAGTACCAGAAAAGGCTGAACTTCTGATCAACTGGGTTGTTTTACTTTTGACACAGTTTTTAATTACCTTTTTTTCTTTTTAACGTTATTCATTTTTGAGAGACAGAGACAGAGTGTGAGTTGGGGAGGGGTAGACAGAGAGAGAGAGGGAGACACAGAATCTGAAGCAGGCTCCAGGCTCTGAGCTGCCAGCACAGAGCCCGATGCAGGGCTTGAGCCCACAGACCATGAGATCATGACCTGAGCTGAAGTCAGACGCTCAACTGACTGAGCCACCCAGACGTCCCTTAATTACCCTTTTTTTTTTTTTTACACAATATACACAATACACACATACAATGTACAAAATACACATTACTTACAATATACACATGCAAAAGTGAATAAACCTTGAGTGTATGACTTTTAAAATGTCCTTATGTACTTGAGCCCAAGTAATCAGCTCCTGATTCACAGCGTGGAACAATGCCAGCTCTCAGGAACCTCCCACTTGCCACCTCTCAGTCAATACCCTGCCCACAATGGTAACTGCTGTTCTGACTTCTTTCATCATGGCTTTGCTTTTCCTGCAGAGGTTCTGCTGGGAATCTTGTTCCTGATTGTGTTTCTTTCTCTGCTGTAGCCCCAGGGAGTCAGAATCAATTCTGGGGCACCATTCCAGCACCGTGCACAACTTCAGGGTGTGCATTTTTTAGATAGGGGCCCTACCCTTCTGGTTTCCTCTTATCTTCCTGTCATCCTCAATAGGACCAAATGGTTTAAACAACAGACTTGGAGCCTGTCCAACCTTCTGCATTGCTGTCGACCAACTGGGTGGCCTTGGGCCAGCTACTTGACCTCTTTGAATCGCCTATGAGCCAGCCTCTCCCAATCCTGCTGCCCTCCCTCTTCTGCAGATAGTAATCCCATAAGCATTTTTAATAAACGTCCTGTGTACAAATCTTCCTCTTGATCTGTTTCTCAGACACCCTACCTTCAATGATCATCTTTATGTATAAGATCATAGTACCTGCCTCACAGGGTTGTTCTGAGCATTAATAAAATATGTAAAATAATTAGCCCGGTACATTGGCCTTGAGTGGGACTCAATAAAATATAGCTAATATAGTAATTTAAAAGTTGTATTTACCTCCATCGCCACCTCCAACCCTCTTTTGGAATGATACAGAGGTAAAACAAGTATAAAGATAAAACTCTTACGAAGTTCAGACTTTTCCCATGCAGCTACGTGGAACATTGTTTTCCTATCGATAAAACACAGAGGAAATGCAAATGGAATCATAAGGGTGCTTGGTAGAATGGGTTTAGGACAAGAGAAGTCTCTCTCTGGAAATTACCCAAGGCTGGAGAGACCTGCCTCATGTCCTCCCCATGGAAAGGGTCACCCAGCTCCAAAGCTTCTTGCGGTAGGATCAGCTGAGGCCTTCACTCCACCTGCAGCCCAGGCCAACCTCTGCCAATCCTGCTGCCCTCCCTCCTCTCCAAGAGTTAGATGGGAAGTCATCTTTAATAACCTCCTGTGTACAAATCTTGCTCTTGGCCTTCTTCCCAGACACCCTACCAGGGACAGTTACACGGTTTGATTATTAAGGGGCCCCATCTCTGACAGTCTAGTACGTCTGTCTCCACAATGGGCATGTACCGTCCTAGTTCCCCTGACAGGGGACTGTCCCCTCCAGACTTGGTAATCTGTAGAAAATGATCAGAGTTGGAGACTGGCAAAAAACACACAAAAGTCCTAATGTTTCCTCCACTCCTACCCAAATGCAAAAGAAAAATTTTAACAAAGTCCCACAAACCACTGAAGAGGAACAATCCAAATCATACTTCTCAGAAGTATGTGGTATTAACGTTGCTTCAGTCTGTAAGGCTCCATAGTAAAAACTGAGTTTTTGTTTTTGCCTTAAATCCTCAAGTTAAGCAAAAAGGAAGAACCCACTGTTGGTAGCAAGTAAGAAAAAGTACAAAAATCTTCAAGACTAATCAAAACTTAAAAACTTTTTACAGCCTTTTTTTTTCAAAATTTTTAAGTAATCTCTACACCCAATGTGGGGCTTGAACTCACAACCCCAAGACCAAGGGTCACATGCTCCACCGACTGAACCACCCAGGCACCCCTATGATAACTCTTTCTTTCTTTCTTTCTTTCTTTCTTTCTTTCTTTCTTAATATGAAATTTATTGTCAAATTGGTTTCCATACAACACCCAGTGCTCATCCCAAAAGGTGCCCTCCTCAATACCCATCACCCACCCTCCCCTCCCTCCCACCCCCCATCAACCCTCAGTTTGTTCTCAGTTTTTAAGAGTCTCTTATACTTTAGCTCTCTCCCTCTCTAACCTCTTTTTTTTTCTTCCCCTCCCCCATGGACTTCTGTTAAGTTTCTCAAGATCCATATAAGAGTGAAAACATATGGTATCTGTCTTTCCCTGTATGACTTATTTCACTTAGCATAACACTCTCCAGTTCCATCCCTGTTGCTACAAAAGGCCATATTTCATTCTTTCTCATTGCCACGTAGTATTCCATTGTGTATATAAACCACAATTTCTTTTTTTTTTTTAATTTTTTTTTTCAACGTTTATTTATTTTTGGGACAGAGAGAGACAGAGCATGAACGGGGGAGGGGCAGAAAGAGAGGGAGACACAGAATCGGAAACAGGCTCCAGGCTCTGAGCCATCAGCCCAGAGCCTGACGCGGGGCTCGAACTCACGGACCGCGAGATCATGACCTGGCTGAAGTCGGACGCTTAACCGACTGCGCCACCCAGGCGCCCCAATAAACCACAATTTTTTTTTTTTAATTTTTTTTTTCAACGTTTATTTATTTTTGGGACAGAGACAGAGCATGAACGGGGGAGGGGCAGAGAGAGAGGGAGACACAGAATCGGAAACAGGCTCCAGGCTCTGAGCCATCAGCCCAGAGCCCGACGCGGGGCTCGAACTCACGGACCGAGAGATCGTGACCTGGCTGAAGTCGGACGCTTAACCGACTGCGCCACCCAGGCGCCCCTAAACCACAATTTCTTTATCCATTCGTCAGTTGATGGACATTTAGGCTCTTTCCATAATTTGGCTATTGCTGAGAGTGCTGCTATAAACATTGGGGTACAAGTGCCCCTATGCATCATCACTCCTGTATCCCTTGGGTAAATTCCTAGCAGTGCTACTGCTGGGTCATAGGGTAGGTCTATTTTTAATTTTTTGAGGAACCTCCACACTGTTTTCCAGAGTGGCTGCACCAGTTTGCATTCCCACCAAAAGTGCAAGAGGGTTCCTATTTCTCCACATCCTCTCCAGCATCTATAGTCTCCTGATCTGTTCATTTTAGCCACTCTGACTGGCGTGAGGTGATATCTGAGTGTGGTTTTGATTTTTATTTCCCTAATGAGGAGTGACGTTGAGCATCTTTTCATGTATGATAACATTCTTAATGTCTATCTATAAGGAATTCTGATGCACCCATCTCATGCATACTATACAGCTGTTTATTATACAACTATTTAAAAGAACAAGGTAGAGCTGTAAGCACTGAGACCAAATCACATCCAAGATAGAGTCAGTCAAACAAGCAAGCTGCAACGTGGCTGCCTTTGGGAGGGCAGGAAGTAGGGACAGTGGGAACTGACTGGAAAGGGGCATGAGGAAACCTGGGGGATGGAATACATAGGGTATTATCAATAATGATTAACTTTTAGGGAGTGGGCCAAGGTAGGAAAGAGGGAAAGAGAAGTTTTTCATTTTATAGCTTTCTGTAGTATTTGAGATATTTTCTTCCTCTATGCAAGTGCCTTTTTTATTTTTTTCATGATGAAACCTTTATAATAGGTGACTTTATAATAAAAGGAATTTTTCATATTGGATGAGAAAGAACTCCCATAACCACCTCTGTTCTACAAATTCATATATAATGGACTATCAGCTTTGAGTTTATCTAGAGTGCCAATGGTAGGCTTATGGTAAACCAGTTGTTTGGACCTAATGACCCAATCGTGGCCCATTGATCTTAACCATGCTTATACCTAACCTTTGAAGCATACAGCCACATAAAGGATTTAGTTGTTCACAAACACCTACTTGTGAAAAAGTAGAGGATCATTGCAGGATCTTAAGAAAAATCTCTGGACCATAGCATATCCCTGTGGAGAAAGATAAGTAACAAAATAGAATGTGAACAAGAACCCAAGGCTTACCACACCACACCAGATTCATTTCAAAGGAACTGAGTTTGGGAATCCCCAGTGGCCCACAGAACCCATATAAACATATATATACTCATGTGAAAACAATCAATCAGGAAGCTAACAAATATGCAGTATTCTCCTTAACAGTAAATTCCTAATTAATGATTCAAGACTTTAGCAATCTGTAATTTCTTTCTTTCTTTCTTTCTTTTTTTTTTTTTATTTTTACTATACAAGACCTACTTCTAGATAGGCCCACAGTAAATATTCAATAAAATCTTGCAAAAACTCAACTGAAAGAAGTAAGCCCGGTTTGTGTAGTTCCTATGTGAGTTTAGAGAGCACGCACACAATGTCTGTAACTTCGTATATGCTACATTACGCTGAAAAAACAAAACAAAACAACACACACACACACACACACACACATACAAAAGACCTCTAGTTTGTTTAAAGACATAAGCATGAGGGGCTCCTGGGTGGCTGAGTCAGTTGATTCTCTGACTTTGACTCAGGTCATGATCTCAGTTCATGAGTTCAAGCTCCACATCGGGCTTTGTGCTGACAGCTCAGAGCCTGGAGCCTGCTTCTGATTCTGTGTCTCCCTCTCTCTTTGCCCCTCCCCTGCTCATGCTCTCTCACTCTGTCTCAAAAATAAATAAACATTGAAAAAAAATCTTTAAGGTATAAACATGAAAGCCCAAACTATAAAACAATATAGAAAACCATCTTTATGACTTTGGAATAGGAAATGATTTTTTTTAATACTCTATGGAAAGGGAAAATCATACAGGAAAATAATGATAAATTCTATTCCATTAAAATTAAGAATTTGTTTTTATGAAAAGATTCCATAAATAAAGCAAAAAACAAGCTATAAACATATCGCTAAAATACATAACCAAGAACTTATTTGTATATAAGATCTGTCATAATTTGTAACGCATTAGATCATTTATATGTGTCATAGATACTATTTTGAGGACATATTTTACAGTAAAAAAAAAAAATCACAAAAGACATAATGCAGACTTGGAGCTGGAGTGAACCTGACTCTGGGACTAAGTTCCTGAATCTCCTCAACCTCAGTTTTGTCATGTTCTACATGACCTCAATAGTCCCTTCCTTGTAGGGCTCCCAGTTTTATTTATTTATTTTCCTAGAGCTTTAAATGGCACTATGTATAGAGCAGCTGACACACAGCAAGAGTGCAACAAATGGTTAATGATTACAACTATAAATAAATAATAGAGTCAGAGCAGGATCAGAATCAAATTCAGCTCCTGATCTAAAACAGGCTTGGCCCCAGAACACATGGCTGGGGTTAAGTGGCCTTGACTGTGGAGGGCAGGGGGAAGCAGGTACTGACAGATGGAACGTGTCCACTAGGCTGCCTCTTAGGTAGCCAATGACGTCCGCTCCCAAGTTGTATCTCCTGTTCTTCCCGCTGACTGACTCTGAGGCCAGAGCCATGTGCTCCAGACGACATTCCCCACAATGAGTCTCTGGAGAGAGCTGTCAGCTGGGCCAGGCCTGGATGGGGGGGGGGGGGGGGGGGCGGGGGGTGAGGGGGCTGGATTCTGAGGGTGGGCACCAGCAAGAATACTTGGGGTAGATAGTCACCTTACATTTTTAAATAGAAGAATCCGACATAAAGCTCACAAGGCCCTGACTCAGCTGCGCTGGAACCAGGAACTCTTACTCTAAACAGGTTTAGCTTCTGAGAGAAATTCCCCCAAACTCTTGGCCCATTCTTAAATTGTCTGTTTTGTTTATACACTTCAAACTGTCAAGTAAGAGAATGCAAACATAAAAAAACAAAGGACTAAAACGAGGGAAAAAAGAAAGAAAGAAGGAATGGCGTGAGTGATGCTTGTTTCAATCCTGATGCCACAGACAATCAGGGCCAGGTCAGCCAAGAAAGCCCGGGGCTCCAGAATCAGAAATGCCCCTCCCTGCTGGGACTGCGGAGCCAGGAGTCCCCTCCTCTGGGCCCTTATAATAGAAAGCTGGGTGTTCGGTGGCTGGATTGGATGGAGAGGGTACCCTGGGGAGGCTGGAGCAAGTGACGCCCACGAAATGAGCGGCCAGCTCCGTTCACACCATAAATAAGCCCGTTCTTATCTGATCCTGTGTATTTTTTATTCCAAAGGATACTATGACCCTTTCATTCTAGGGCTTTTTGAGGGATCATTTGTTTGTACAATGAGAGCTTAGGTCAAGGGAATTTGGTTCCTCTCCAAATCACTGAGAGAAAAATGTGCTTATTGTAAATAGCCCAAGCAACTGGCCCAGAGGGTACAGGCCATGCAGTCCTAGTGCCCCAGAAGACACGGTCCTTAGGGGGGACAGTGGCCCCATCCACACTGTCCCATGCTCCACAGTCAAGGGCACAGAGAATTGGGTAGAGTAAGCAGAACCCGGGAGTGGGAGCCACTCTGGATCTGCTGGGCTGTAGCTAGGCAGGAGGCTTTTTCTGGAACTAAGGGAGGCTCAGAGCTGACACTTAAGTGAATGCTCTTCCTCTCTTGTGCCCTTGCAAACCTCACTCTGCCACACTGACCCCAACTAGGCACCCCTGGACAGAGCATGGTCAGGCATGTGCAAGGGAGAAGAGGCCTCCAGACCAGGCCTCCCAGAATGGCAGCTAGTCAGCAAGCTCAGGAGGCCAGAAGGTGAAGAAAGGAGAGGGCCAGTTTCTCAAAATCCACATGGCAAATGACTTACAGGGCCGCTTTGGGGGGATTTCATGAGAGGAAGTTGACCCACAGAGGCATGGTTTGGTAACTTCTTTCCTGTAAGCCGCGGCTAACGTTTTGCTACTCTTCCAGTCTTTATCCAAACCACAAAGCATTGCCTTCTATGCCCGGGAAGAATTCACTGTACCAGGAGACTACATTGCAATGCCATTCCCAGCGTGAACATGTCTTTTTATTTTAGATCTTTACTTATCTCCCTGCCAGGTCATGAAAGTATGACCTGAAGAATTATCTTCACACTCCAGAGACCTGTTCCTGGTTTATAACCAACGGAGCACCAAGTCATGCCCCAAAGACAGAACAATAGGTTATACATTCAAATGGACATTTTGGGGAGGTATAAGCAAAACCTGAACTTTCATTAGATGCAGAGAGAGAGGGAGAGAGAATCCCAAGGAGGTCCGCACCACCAGGGCAGAGCCAGACACAGAGCTGGATCCCATGAACTGTGAGATCACGACCTGAGCAGAAGAGTCCGACACTTAACTGACTGAGCGAGCCACCCAAGCGCCCTTCAGTGTGTAATTTTAAATCATCTAGTAGCCACATATAAAAAACAAGAAACAGGCTAAATTGATTGTAATAAAGTCTACCATTTCACCCAACATATCCAAAATATTATAATGTCAACACGTATCCACATAATATTAATGAGATATCTTACATTCTTCTTGTCATGCAAAGTTTCAATATCTTGTATATATTTTACACCTGGAGCGCATCTCGTTCAGAGCAGCCATGTCTCAAGTGTTCACAGCCTCAGGTGGCTAGTGGTAACTATATTGGACAGTACAGGTTTAAAACATCGAATCTGAATTTTACAGCTTAGCCTCCTAGGCCCTTTCTAACTGGATCCCCACTTACTGAATCAGGTGTATTTATGTTACTTCTGAACAGAGAAAAGGCATCTTAGAGAACTTCCCTCCTTTTACAACTAATCCCTTGTCAGCCCAGACATGGAAACTGACCTGCTTGAGGTCACACAAATATTTGGTGGCAACACCAAAAATTTCCTGACTCCTGGAGTAAGTGGAACTACCTGAACCAATTAAATACAGTCATTTATTTAAAAATGCTACTGGATAGAATTAATGAATGAATGGGCCCCTCTCTGCCTTGCTGAGGGTTTTAGTTGACCCCAACTTCTCAGAATTAGTCACCCCCACAGCCAGTCCCATGACTGTCTCAGTGCCAGGGTGGGCTGACCTTTAGATGGCCGTTAGGAGAAAGTGCCTTGAGCTCTGCGTGACCTAGGGATTTCAGGAGGGTCATTTCTGGTCACAGCCAGAGGTTCTACAGAAGATGCACCACACTTCCCTGTTCCAGGCAAATTCAAGGCATGGCCAGGGTCTCCCATGTGCCCCCACCTGTTGGACTCAAACCAGAGAAAGGGAAACAAAAGTCACATCCAGACAGACTTGCAGAAAGCAGTAGTCAGGCTGGACAGGCTCTGGGGCCAGGCCTCCCTAGCAGGCAGGCGGGAGACATAAAACAGCAGCTCCAGGAGCATCTGGTCTCAAGATCGGGAGGGCCAGAAGATTCTGGTTGCAATGGGGCCAAACCCCTCCACTTAGAGATGCCTTCAGTGCTCATTCCAGGGGCCTGTCTCGGGGCTCCTCAAACTTCAATGCTCACCTGAATCCCCTGAGGATCTTTTGCTAAAATGAAGATTCTGCCTCAGCAGGCTAAGGGTCGGGCCTTGAATTCAGCCTTCCTAACCATCTCCCAGGTGACAGTTACTGTTGGTTCAGGGACCACACTTAACAGCAAAGGCCTACCGCACCTACCTGCAGGTGGCCCGGTCAGGCTGGATACATCTGGCCCACTTCTCCCTTCCGAGATTTATGGGACAAGGTGCAACCACTGCCCTCGGCCCTTACACCGACTTATTTAACCCTCACAACAGCGTTATGAGCTGGTGACTCTTATTATATTCCTCATGTATGGGTGAGGAAACCAAAGCACAGAGAGAGCAGAGGACAGGCTTGCAGCTGGTAAGTGATGAAACGGATCTGAGGCCAGCCGGCCTGGTCAGCCCCGGCACCTTAGGGCCATGTAACTCGGCAGGCTTAAAACACTCTGAGACCGCTGTAAGTGGGCAGCAAAGGGGTGCCAAATATGTCTGTGGTCTCATAGCAGAAGCCTCTCAAACAGTGAGGAACTCTCCCAAGTTTGTTTCAGAATACATGGAGGCCATCCCCTCACCAGCCTTGGCCCACAAAACACTTTTTATCTTCAAACAACTTCAAAGCTTGTTTGTTGTTTTGTTTTGTTTTTTAAAGAAAAGTTTAGTTTCTTAGGAATTCTGAAGGAGTATTAAAAGTAATCAGCGTGGGCTTAAGGAATTTTATCTTTAACTTCCTCACTCTGGGAGACAGGCCCTATTAATATGCTTCAAACGTGGATCTGTCTTCTCTTTGTTTGAGGGGAGGCTGGGCCGTGTCATCCTGTTGGGCCCAGTTTTCTCGTTTGTTCTTTGTTTGATCCATGACCATTTATAGTTATGACTGGAGGTGAGAATGGTGGAGCTGAGCGCTAGTCCAAGGACCAGGCTAACTGGGTTCCAGTCCTGCTGTACCTCCAGGTGGCTGTGTGGCCTATTGGCTCCCACCCCTTCTTCAGGCTCAGTTTCCTCATTTGTGCCATGAAGGGGACTGGCCAGGCTCTGAAGTGCCACAGCACATAGCATGTTCTTTTTGAGGGTTCCCAATCTTTATAAGGACTTTCCCAGCAGCTGCTGTGAATCACACAGATTTTCTGTGTGACTAACTGTTCTTACCATCAGGGTGACTAGTTCCTACCAAACAAGCAGTCCCTAGATAAGCCCCAAAACAAAGGTGAGAAGTTCTTTGGTAAAAAAGTCTCAATACTGAGGGGCACCTGGCTGGCTCCGTCGGTTAAGCATCTGACCTTGGCTCAGGTCATGATCTCACAGTTTCTGAATTTGAGCCCCACATCGGGCTCCATGCTGGTGATGGTCTGCTTGGGATTCTCTCTCTCTCCTTCTCTCTGCCCCTTCCCTGCATACTCACTCTCTCTCAAAAATAAATAAATAAATGTTACACTGGGTGCTGTATGGAAACCAATTTGACAATAAATTTCATATATTGAAAAAAAATAAAATAAAATAAATAAATAAATGTTAAAAATTTTTTTTTTTAAAGTCTCAGTACTGATCCTGGCTCCCTCTCTGTATTCTTGGTCCCTTTGACTCATTCCCAACACTCATCCTTCCTCGTGGATATTTGGTAACCTGTTGACTTCCTCCAGTTCCCACTTCTGGCCCTGGCCTAAGCCCCACACTGGCTCCCTATTGCCTGCTCAACCAAATCCACATTTATCCTGGGTCTAGGGCCCCTTGTGTTCTGCTTACGTTCTTCCAGATGTGTTCTCACCTCTCAGCCCTCTGTGAGTGACCGCTTTACCCTGCATCTTCCTTCTTACCTCCAAGCCTTTTTCACGTTCATGGCATGCCCTGCCTTCCCCTGCCTGCCTAGCAAACTCCTACTCATTCTTTTCTTTTTTCTTTTGTTTTCTTTTCTTTTTTTGAGGGAGAGAGAGAGAGAGAACTGTGAGATCATGACCTGAGCTGAAATCAAGAATTAGACACTTAACCAGTTGAACCACCCAGGGGCCCCTCCTACCTATCCTTGAAGACCTTCCTCAATGATGTTTTCTAAGAAGCTTTTTATGATCCATTGGGAAAAACAAGTCCGTTTCCACTGCATCTCATGCTGACCACAATGAGCTTTCAATTCATCTATTTGTATGCATTTGGCTGCAAGTAACAGAACATCTGACTAATAGTGGCTTCAACAATAGAAACATTTCATCATTTCACACAACTGATGGTGGACTCTTCAGGATTGGTTCAGTAGCTCAACTCTGTCCTCCAGGATCTAGGCTCCTTCCATTCTGTCGTCTTCAGCATGTTGGGTATGTCTTGCCTCATGGCCACAAAACAGTGGCTGTAGCTCCAGGCATCACATCATCGCACCTCAGCATCCAAGAAGGAAGAATGGGGGGGGGGGGTAGGATAAAATGGGCCTTTTACTCCTCCACTTGCTCTTGGCCTCCCGATGGTTGTTCTTTCCTACCCCTGCTTCTTGCACTCCATCAGATGCTCCAGTTTTAACTACTCAACCTGACCAGGCACACTTAAATATCTATACCAAGACCTGACCCCTTCAAGTACCTCAGCTCAAAGACCTCTTTTGTCATTTAAAAAAAAAAAAATCACTCCCACAGTCTGAAAATCATGAAAGGTTTTGACTGGACACTTATTCCCTTTTGAATAGCTCTGTTGTACGTGTGGCTTTTACTGTGAGCCACCTCAAATAGGTTTTGGAAGTAGGTGTGGTATAAATAATAAATACGTGAATGAATATCTGGAAGTGTGGCTGTTTTTATTTAGTCTTGGGAGAATGTGGTTATCTCTGCGATAAGTCCCTCTAGCTAAGAGTAAACAGGATGGCTTAGCCCCTGTCTAGAAGCTAAAAGCTGCCAGCTGATGTAGGGGATAGGGCCAGTGGTGAGTGGAGGTGGGGGCTGTTTGGGACTTGAGCTTGCTTTTTGGTGCAGCCTCTTGGATGCATGATGTGAATTTTGGGGAGAGATGAAGTCTGAGGCCTCATCACTGACTTCATAGTAACTGCGTGTGTGATATAAGGATCCTTCTCTCTGAGCCTCAGTTTCCCAAGCATGTGACAGCTTGGGCCAGATGGTCTCAAAAAGCCCTTCTAACTTGGCTGATCTATATGTATGTGAAGTACTTCCCGGAGGGGTGGAACTATGCATTAGGGGGTAGTAGGAACAGGCAATGGGGTCCCTGACCACTTCTCTCAACCACCGTGGCCTTGGCTTCCCCCAAGAGCTGGGAAGAGGGTTCACTGTCCCCCTGCCTGTCTTAGAAGGATGGGGTTCCTAGTCTTGAGGCTGTTCTCTTCTCGACAGAAGGCTCAACAACAGATCCCTGCTACTCCTACTCTGTGCTCTCAACTTAGGGATCGCCCCTTCCAGCCTCAACCAAGACAGGGCAGGCAGGGAGGGCGGGAAAGAGCACCACGTGCAAATTCTGGGGACAGTGGACATCTCTCAGGTGCTTGAGCAAGTCAGTAAGATGGACACTATCATTGCTGTCTCCATTTTATAGCTGAGGAAATCAAGGCTCAAAGAGAATATTCATTTTCTGTTGTTGCACAAATTTAGCAGCTCAAAACCACATAAATGCATTATCTCAACTTTCTGTAGGTCAGATGTCAGGGCACAGCATGGCTCAGCTGGTTCTCTGCTTCAGGTTTCACAATGCTGAAATCAGCTGCCCGCAGGGCCGTGTTCCTTTCTGGAGGTGAGAGGCCTGAGAAAATTGAAACTTAAAAGCTTAAGTTATGGGAAACTGAAACCTAACCAAGCTTAACCAGCTTGTTCCGCTTCTGTACAATTGCTTGGCATGCCCATGTATTCCTGATCAATCATTATTGCCTGGCACATCCGTATATTCTTGATCAACCATTGTTACTTGGCACATCCGTGTACTCCTGATCAATCATTGTTGCTTGGCACATCCGTGTATTCCTGATCAATCATTGTCATACCCGTACCCCCGGTTGTGGTCTGACCTAAAGGCAGGAACCAATCGAATACTGTTAAGTGTCCAACTTTAAACACCAACCAATCGCAGCTCTGTAACTGTGGAAAATTCCTGATTTCCCCATGACTTGTTTGTACCTGTCTATAAAAGGGGTGTAAAAACCTCTCTCAGGGCCTCTTGGCGTCACCGGCAACGGGGGCGCAGAGGTCCAGGTTCGAACATGCAATACATGACCCTTGCTGCTTAGCTTTGACTCTGGACTCTGGTGGTTTGTTTTGGGGGGTCTCTTAGACTCTGGGCGTTTCAGAGGCTTTGAAGATGAATCTGCATCCAAGCCCATGCCAGTAGTTGGCAGAAGTGAGTTCAATGCAGTGTAGGATGAGGTACCAGTGTCCCTGCCGGCTGTCAGCTGGGGGTCATTCTCGGCTTCTGGAGGCTGCCTACATCCCTTGGTCTGTGGCTCCCTTCCTCCATCTTCAAAGCCAGCAATGGTGGTTGGGTTCTTTTCACATTTCAAATCTCTCAGACCTCCCTTGGACCTCATTTTTCTTCTTTCTTCAGCCAGAGAAAGTGTCCTGCTTTTGAGGGCTCATGTGATTAGACTGGGCCTACCAGGATGATCCAGGACAATGTCTCCATCTCAAGGCCTACAACCTTAATCCCATTAGCAAAATCACCTTGCCAAGTAACGTTATGCATTCACAATTCTGGGGATTAGGGCATGGGTCTAAGATCATTACTCTTCCTACTACAGGAGTTTCCAAAGCTATCACTCAGCTAGTCATTGGCAGAGGTGGAACCCGAACTCACATCTTGTATCTACAAAACATGTACTTTTCCCACCACATCTGAGCTGTCTCAAGAACTTTTAAATGTTTATTTATTTTGAGAGAGAGCACAAGCGGGGGAGGTGCGGGGGGGGGGGGTGTGGCAGGGAAGACAGAAGATCGAAAGCAGGCGCAGAGTCCCGATGCAGGGCTGGAACTCACGAACCAAGAGATCACTATCTGCACCGAAGTGGGACCCTGAACCGCTCAACCCTCAATCAACTGAGTCATTCAAGCGCCCCTCAGGGTCTTTTAGAGCATCATTTAATTCATCCCATTTCTTTCAGGTAATTCACACCCAACTGGGCCCACAAAGGAAAGTATCACCAGACAGAATGATTCTGTGGGCCCTCCACCTGCTGGACTCTGCCAGCTCCCTCCTTCCTGGGATGGTCTAGGAAGTTCTTGAGATCAAACCTAATTGGTCCAAGATGGAGGCTGAAGAAGCCGAGGGCATCTCTGCTCATTTACTTTGAAGTCTCCTGGACGGGCTCACATATAGACGTGCAGTGTGCACACGTAAGACACTTCCTCCCCACTACAGACTGGGCAGAGTGAGAGAGTGAGCTGGAGATTCCAAAACAAACTGGAACTCAGACTGTGGTGAACATTTTCCACCCTATTTCTGCCTCTGGCTCCAGGTAAAAGTACATTTATTTTTCCCCATCAGTAATTTCCTCCTAGAAACAGAATTCTAAATACCTTTTGTTCATTCATTCAATGCCTATACTTGTGTACCTGCTTTGTGCGAGGCACGATTATACACACGCAAGATCTACCAGTGAACAAAACGGACAGAGATCCCTGCTCTCCTGGAACCTACACTCTGGGTGGTGGAGGCTGGACACTAAAAAAATAAATAAGCTTATTATTTAGACTGCTCGAAGGTGATAGAGCTATTGGAAAAAGAGCATAGAGCAGAATGACGGGTATGGGTGGGAATGCAGACCGCAGTATTAAACACGGGCACAATGTGGGCGTCACCGATGAGGGGAGGTTTGAACAAAGACTTTAGGTGAGAGAGGTGGCCAAATGGATACCCGAGGTGAGGGCATTCCAAGTAGAGGGGACCGATGTGCAAAGGCCCTGAGGGAGAAGCATGCCTAATGTATGGGAGGAACAGTAAAGAGCCCAGTGGAGCCCCGTAAGATGGCTTTGTAAGGAATGGATTTAACTTTGAGTAAAGAAGGAAACTACTGTGAGGTTTCTGAACAATGGAACGTCTTGTAAAAAGAGTTTGCATTTCCATGGAGTGCTGATGCAGGGAGTCAGTTAGAAAGTAAAGGTTTGTGGGGACGCTTGGGTGGCTCACTCGGTTAAGCATTTGATTTCGGTTCGGGTCATGATCTCAGTTCATGAGCTCGAGTCCCGCATTGGACTCTCTGCTGTCAGCACAGAACCCGCTTCGGATCCTCTGTCTCCCTTTCTCTCTGCCCCTCCCCTGCTTGTGCTAGCTCTCTCTCTCTCAAAAATAAATAAACATTAAAAAAAAAAATTGAGAGAGTAAAGGTGTGGGGACTGTGATGATAAACCCGAGACAGATGGCTGGGCCAGAGTAGAGGTTTTATGCTTTGCATAGTGTAGCCTCGGGAAAAGGGAAGAGGAGGAAGGTGAGCCCTGGCCTCAGGCTAGCTCAGTGGTCTAAGGGGATAGGTTGCTGGGCCTGTGTAGACTTGGCTGGCGGGGCCCACCTAGGGCCCTGTGTCAGCTTGCATGTTCTGGCAGTACCCGATTACCTCAAGCAGCCTGGACGGAGAGGGCAGAGATGGAGACTCTCCAGGGTCTCACAATCTGAGCGAGCCAGGTAAATGGCCCAGTATCCAGGCCGGGAAGTCAGAGAATCAGCAACCAGCCAAGCCGTGTGAGGGGGGGCCCTCTAGCTTTTCCCATGTGGGTTACCAGCCAGAAAGCCAAGCTACAATCACAATTGTCTTGTTGAAACTGTGAGGGGGATCCCACAGAACCAGACCCGGATGGTGGGAATGGTGAGGTGCCTGTTATATGAAATGAAGGATATGGCGGTATTAGTGGTGCTCCTTTGTGCAGGGTGCCGTCTTGGTTGTGTTAAGACACAAGAAAACATGGTCATGGGGGATTTTATGGTCTTAAGCCCAACTCTGTGCCCCTCCACATGTTGTTCCCCAAGAGAATTCAGTCCACTGTTGAGACAGTCTTGCTCCTTGAGGGTTCTCAGGACAGAGTGCACCATGGGGAAGAGATGTCCCCATCTCTCCTGGGCAGATAATCCAGTCAGCCATCATCAGTGTGGGCCAAGCCCTGCCCGGGGAGCTGGGCCTAAGGAATGAGGCTGGGAAGACTTCCTCTAGGGTCTCTGGGGAGACTACACTCTTGACGGTAACTGAAGAGATCAGGATCCCGGGGGGCGGGACATGGGATGATGCCACCTATGCCCATGTATGCAAACTGAAGTATAGAAGAAAAATGAACTACAAAAATATTTCAGGGGTGCAGGTTTATCGGTCATATTTTTCTTCCTCATATGTACATTTTTATTTTTACTTATTTATTTTTTAAGGGCAGAAAAACTTTTGTTATCTTTTTTACATTTATTTATTTATTTATTTATTTATTTATTTATTTTATTTATTTATAATCTCTACACCCGACATGAGGCTTGAACTCATGACTCTTAAGATCAACAGTTGCATGCGCCAGCCAGGCGCCCCAATCATTTTTGTATCTTTCAAGTATTTTATAATCAGAGAAAAACAATGAAAATATTGGATTTGTAATTATAGTGGCAGAAAACCTAACCTATATAAGGAAGAACTCCCCGGAAGGGGACTGACAGGAATGGGGTCCCCAGGGAAGAGGCTCTGCCACCCCTTTGTCCCAGGGAGGGTCAGACCCCCCCAGTGCCTAGAATGGCTGGCACTTGCTGGGAGGCCTGGGGCAGAGCTGTTGACCTCCACTCCATGCTGCTACCCTCGGACATCCCTGTGGTCCTGAAATCAATTTTGCACTTCTAATCCCATTATCCATACACCTGGCAGGCTATGCCTTGAGTGTACTGAACGAACGCTAAGCTGATTAGAGTTAGTTGACTGGGTTTCAATACCTGCTCTGTTTGGGGAAGATTTTATTTCCTCTGTGGACACACAGGAACTGAGGTTCCTTCCCTGGGGATATTGTTCCCTGGGAATCCCATGTGCTTTTCCCTTTAGTCAACTCACACCCGTCTGGTCACACTGCCAACCCCCATCTCTGGAGGACAGTCCAGATCTTATTTATTCTTATTTTCTTCTCATTTTTATTATCCAAGAAAGTTATACTTAATGTAGAATGTTTTTCAAAAATAAGCAATAAAAGGACACAAATCATCTGCAGGCCCACTGATCAGAGATAACCAGTATAGTCAAAATGAGGGGTGCCTGGATGGCTCAGTCGGTTGGTTGAGCGTCTTGATTTCAGCTCAGGTCATGATCTTGTGGTTCGTGGGTCCGAGCCCCACATGGGGCTCTGCACTGACAGCATGGAGCCTGCTTGGGATTCTCTCTCTCCATTTCTCTCTGCCCCTCCACTGCTCGAGTTCTCGTTCTCGTTCTCTCTCTCTCTCTCTCTTTCTCTCTCACTCTCAAAATAAATAAATAAACTTTATTTTTAAAATCTTTAAAAAAATAATCAAAATGAAATAATACCAAACGTACTGTTTGGAAATGTGGTTTTTTCATGAAATATATATCTTGAGTATCTTTTCAAATCTATAAATATGTACATTTACACGTGCATTTTAATGAGTACACAGTCGTTATGAACCATTCCCCTGTGCATGGACAGGCTTTCTTAGCTTTTGTCCTTAACAACAATGCTTGTACTCACCTTTGCCTTCACTTGTCATGATTAGCTTAGGCCAAATTAGAGAAGATAAACTACTAGTCAGAAGGGAATGTAGTCGCTTTAAGTATGCCTCTTTAAAACCGGTAGAACCTAAGTGTTGGCTCAGAGGCTCCCTCCAGCCGGGACCCCGAGTCTGGTTTCTCTGCACAGTCAGGGTCGCGCCCAGGATCTCTGCCTCTAAACCCTGTGACTGTTGTCCCATTGCCCTAGACACATCTCTTCTGGGTTTAAAGGGTCTTAAAAGTGTTTGTGATCTTTTACCAAACAAGTACATTCCACTCCCTTTCTCAAACTGTCCCAGATGCAATTTCTCTGCCCCCTTCTCCTCCTTTTGAAATAATTCCCTTGGCTCCCTGTTCTGCTCGGCTGTGCAAGTGTCTGCTCCCACAGTGCCTACAACACTTTCATTCATTCAGGTGATTCAGCAAACAGTAAACCTTCATGAAGCACTTACTCTGTGCTAAGTCCTGGGAAATACAGAGGTGAATGAGGAAAGTCTGTCCTCATGGAACTTACAAATACTTAAAGACTATCAGACAGTGATTAAATTATCTGAAGAAACAACAGGGTAATAAGAGAGTGACTGGCTGTGGAGAGATGCTTTAGATAACATGGCCCAGTGCATCCTCACTTAGGAGGTGACATTTGAATGAAGAGCATAGTTCACTACACTTCTCTCTTGATATGTCTTCCTCCCTCTGTTAAATGGAGAACATGTATTGTTTTTGTACCCCCACACCCCAGCCACTCCCCGGAGACCATGTGTTGTTATCACAGGACAGAACAATGTCGCCCAGCAGCCCAGCACATAGGTTAAGAACAGAGGCTTGCAGTTGGCATCTACCCACTCTGCAACCTTGAGCAAGTTATCCAAATCTCTATGAGTCAGGTTTGTTTGTTTGTTTTAGGTTCATTTATTTATTTTGAGGGGTGGGGAGGAGCAAATTGAGGGAGAGAGAGAATCCCAAGCAGGCTCCCCACCGTCAACATGGAGCCTGATGCGGGTCTCAGACTCATGAACCATGAGATCGTGACCTGAGCCGAAATCAAGAGTCAGACACTTAACTGAATGAGCCATCCAGGTGCCCCTATGAGTCAGTTTTTAAGTCTAGAAAATGGAGATAATAGCACCGGCCTCACTGACTTGTGAGGATTATGTTGAGATAAAGCATATAAGAGCTTGACAGGAAAGCAGGCTCAGCAAAGGGGAGCAGCCAGCCTGGCTGTTCCTGCGGAGCCCCAGGCACCAATGACTGGGTGAAACAGAATTTACACCCGCCATCAGGATTTTCCCGGAGTGTGGGGCCAGAGGGCCAGGCAGGAGGTGGAGGTTTGGGCAAGACTGCAGGAGAGGGAGAAGACGGCATGTGGCTATATTTTCCACATTCTTACCCACATCCTGACTTCTCTTTAAAAAGAACTGTTGTACAAACAATATAGAGACATTAAAGGAAATTTTAAAGGAAAAGTAAACACCTATGATCTCAGCATTCTAAGCCTAAAATTGTTATTTTCTTTCTGCCTAGTTCTTCCTGTTTGGCTAAATGCACACATACCTGATATCGCCTCACTTCTGGTGATCTATGTCATATTTTGCAGGTCACTTAACATTTTTAAAATAAATGCTCCTTCATTATCCTACTGTAGTCTTCATACACAGAATTTTTAATGGCAGCCCGATCTTCCATCAGGTTGTTGAAGCTATATTTAGTTATTCATTTTCTTTTCTTTCTTTTTGTTTAACTTTATTTTTAAGTAATCTCTACACCCAGAGTGGGGTTCAGACTCACAACCCTGAGATCTCCCCTGAGATCAAGAGTCATAAGTGCCACTGACCGAGCCAGCCAGGTGGCCCTAGTCATTCATTTTCTTAATGCTGGATCTTTAGTTTGCTTCTTCTTTTTTTGTTTTTAATTTTTAAATTTTTTTCTTTTTTTAAGAGAGAGAGACAGAGTGTGAGTGGGGGAGTGGCAGAGAGAGAGGGAGACACAGAATCTGAAGCAACTCCAGGCTCTCAGCTGTCAGCACAGAGCTTGATGCAGGGTTTGAACCCACAAACTGTGAGATCATGACCTAAGCTGAAGTTGGAAGCTTAACTGACTGAGCCACCCAGGTGCCCTTAGTTTGCTTCTTTTTGCTGTTAAAAATAAATAGATATTTGTTTATAGACTTTTTTTTTTTTTTTTTTTTTTTTTTAGAGAGAGAGAGAGCTAGTGGGGGAGAGGGGCAGCAGGACAGGGAGAGAGAGAATCTTAAGCAGGCTTCATGGTCAGCACAGAGCCCGACGTGGGGCTCGATTCCATCACCCTGAGATCATGACCCAAGCTGAATTCAAGAGTCAGAAGCTCAACCAACTGAGCCACTCAGGCGCCCGTGTTTATAGCCTTTTAATGCTTTATGGCTATATTGCTCCCCAGTGAAACAATTTACACTTTGTTAGCAGTATGTAAGCATGTTCTCACCAACTCTGCAGAGAGCTTTTGTGGTTGGGTTAATACGACTGAATCTTGTTAGCTTAATCTGGTATGGCGTGGTATTTATTTACAATTGGAGTTCCCCTTGAATGAAATTTAGTTCATATTTTTTGCTCATAATCAGTCTTGATTAGCTATTTATGAACCTAATCTTTTGTCTTATTTGCTGCAAACTTTTTCTCCAGTCTGTAATATTTTCTCTTTTAAAATTACATTTTTAATAAAATTATAAAAGCAATACATGCTCATGGTAGAAAATCTGAGAAACAGTATTAAAATAAATGTCATCACTTAGTTCATTTATTTATTTTTGAGAGAGAGAGAGAGCGCGCGCACATGCAGGAGGAGCAGACAGAAAGGGAAAGAAAGAGGGAAAGAGAGATCATGTACACAGGAGGACCAGAGAGAAATGGAGAGAGAGAGGGAGGGAAAGAGAGAGGGAGAGAGAGAGGGAGAGAGAGAGAGAGAGAGAGAGAGAGAGAGAGAATATCCCAAACAGGCTCCACACTGTTAGTGCAGAGCCTGACATGGGGCTAGAACCCATGAACCAAAGCCCTCCACATAATTCTAATGAGCAGGTTTAGGGACCACCCCATTGGTGTGTTTCATTCCTCATTACATACCCAGAACGTACCACGTTGCCTGGCAAATTGTACGTGCTTAATAAATACATAACAAAGGCACTGAAGAACAAGTGTTTTAAAGTCTTTGTACACGTGCACAGAAGTCAGTGCCACCTGTTTGGATTTTCACAACCACTTTGTGAGGCAGGCAACACAGTGGATTGTCCCTGTTTCTCAGAGGCTGAGAGGTGAAGGGACTTCCCCAAGGTCACAGATGGAGGGACCAGAGACTTAGGGTGAGGGGCACATTTTAGGGAGAGGAGAAAGGAAGTCCAATCCCGGGGAGCAGAGGCAAGGGGGGAAAAGAGGAAAAACAAAGAAGAGAAGGGACCAGCAAAGAAGCAGCAGGGGAAGGTTAGAGGAGCCTTGAAGATATAGAAATGGAACAAGACATCAAAAACATAACAAAACAAAACAAAAAACAGAAAAGCAAGACTCTGATGCAGGGACAGATGGAGACCAGACAGGATTATGAAGAGGTGGGGCCAGAGCCACTTTCTCATGGTGGGTGAGTGGAGGACAGGGGGGCTGGAGGTTGGAGGGAATCAGAGGGAGACAGAGTAGGTCTAGAGAAAAGAGCTCGGAGGATATGAGGCCACAGAACCTGTTTCTGGGGAACAGGCATGTGCCACTGGTCCCTGAGTGTGATGTTTCCCTTCAGGTCAAAGCGCTTGGTCCCAATGTCACCATGGAAAACACATCCTTCTGATGACTGTGGCCTCTGCCCCCTGGCCTCCTCCTCTAGGACTGTGTGTTTAGGCAGCTGCACTGCATTTTTAGAACAATTTTTAACTTGTAGGCTGTACCTGTGGAACCAGAATGTCTGGTCAAGACCAGTTACATAACACCCTCAGCCCTTCTGGTGCCAAGGGCAGCAGCAGCCAGACCTGGCCCCACGCAGGTGTGGGCTAGGCCTAGTCAGAGGGGGCAGGGGGTAAAAGGAACGGGTTCCCCTTCCCACCTGGAGGACTGAGCCCCCACTTCTGGAGCCAGAAAACTACGTGAGACAGGACCTAGCCTGAGTCTTCTATCCAGGACCCCTAAGAATGTAGCTTTGTACTGGTCTAAGGCTTCCTGAAGGATTCAGGCTAGACCTAAGAAAGAATTTCGCTATTGGGATTGGCAAAATATGAACATGTTACACAGAAGTTTCTTCAGTACCTATTTAAAGGATTATCTGTAATGAATAGTCAAGCCCAGAGCAGAGGGGTAAACTCTGTGACTTCTGGAAGACTGTCCCACCAATAGTTCATGGTGTTCTGGGTAGATCCCAGGCCAGGACACCCCGGTGTCAATACCTAACTATGCTCAACTGAGAACAAGGCCAAACTTCAAAAAAAGGTTTGAAGAATAAAGATGAGGAGCTAAGTTCACTGCGGCCCTACAGCTCCCCAGGGCAGGCCTGAGCAGAGGGAAGAAGGGGATGCAGTCAGCCATCAGGATGGCTGGAATGCATCTTATCCACAGAACCCAGAGAGGTGGGTGGGAGATAGAATCCCAGAAGCCAGCACAGACTATGCAAAGCAGCTGGCTCAGCCTCCTCATTTTATAGACAGAAGACTGAGAAGTGACTCACTTGCCCACAGTCACGTAGAGAAGGGGAAGATGATGAGGCTGATAGATCAGTGACAGCTAGTTCAAGGCCTGAAGGTCTTTCACGAACTTCAGGAGGACGAAGGTGAGCCTAACTCTGACGGCTGCTGGAGTGGGCTTGAGGGAGGATTTGAGAAGCCCCTGTATGCCAAGCCCTGGGTCTGGAGCCGAGCTTTAGCTACAGCCTACAGATAAGGGAGGCCTCTAAGAAGTATGGAGGAAGAATGGCTAACAGGACTCAGACGTGGACCTCCCAGGGCCAAACAAGGGACCCAAAGGGGTGGCGGGCGTCTCCACCCCCACCATTCTTCCCAGGCTCGCAAGGTTACTGCCCAACCCTGCCAACCCCCCAGGAGCAAAGCCCAGCCTGCTCACCACTTGCCTAGCCATTAAATAGGCATCCATGGAGCCCACTTTGGGCTGTGTAGCCCCTCCCTCCCTTCCATTCATGTGGCTCACAGGCTGGATCCCTTGCCACGGACACCGTAAAAGCCTCCTTGGTCACGTTCACCTCGCTCCAAGTCACCCCCACATTCACCTGGACACCCACCACAGCCCCCTCACTGGTCCTCTGCCTCCTACTTTTGCTCCTGCTGTCCTCCTCCACTTAGCCAGCAGCCAGGGATTGCAAAAACACAATCTAGACATCTCACTCCCCTAAAAGCTAGGCGTGGCTCCCCAGAGCCTTCAAGATAAAGCACCGACTCTTTAGGAGAGAACACAAGTCCTTCAGGAGCGGGTCTTTCCCATCCCAGCCTTGCATCTTACCCTCTGCTCTAGGCTCTGCTGTGTTGCTTCCAGAACCCACCAAAACTTTTCACACATCTGGCTTTTGCACGCACTTGGCCTGGGAGGCTCTTATACCTTCTGGTGCACCTCGGATATCTCCCACTCATCTTTCAAGTCTCCATCCAAAGCTACTGCTTCTGGGAAGCTCTCCTTGATCTCCTCAGGCAAAGGCTGGCATTTCTTCTCTTGAGCTCCTGCACAGCCCACACTTGCCTCTCCCAGTATTCACCACATTATGTGCTAATTACCCCTTTGCCTATTGTGGCAGGCAGCCTCTAGTTGGATGGCTCCCATGATCCCTGCCTCTTGGTATCTCTCCTGTGTCACGCCCTCCCCTTGAGTGTGGGCTGGGCTCAGTAACTTCCTTCCAACAACAAGAATAGGGCAGAAGTGAAGGGATATTGCTTCTGAGATTGGTTACAAAATGACTGTCTGTGGCTTCTGACTTGGCTGCCGCCCCCCCCCCCCACCCCAACCCAGAGCCCTCACTCTGGAGGAAGCAAATTGTCACTTGGAGTAGTTCCATGGAGGGGCCCGTGTGGCAGGGAACAGAGGTCCCTAGCCAATAGTCACTAAGGACTTGAGGTGAGTCCACTGCCGTGTGAATGAGCCAGAAGCAGATTCTTCCTCAATCAGGTCTCTGAGGTGACTGTAGTGCCTGTTGATACTTGGTTGGCTTTGTTGAGTTAGAGGCATCTGGCTAAGCTGTCCCCAGGTTCCTGACCCATAGAAACTGACATAACAAATAGTTGTTGTTTTAAGCTTCTAACTTTTGGGGAAATTTGATAACCAATAAATATCTTCTCCACTGGCCTTAGATCTCCTTGGGGACTGACTTATTCATCTCTGGATCTGCTAGGGCAACTCACTGGGGACAATGAAAAGAACCTACAAGTTTTGAGGATGCCAAAAAAATTTACTTAAAAAATAAATTAAATAAAGGTTACATAAGAACGGTTCCTGAATCAGAATGACATCAGCCTTCTCAACAGCAACTCTGGAAGTTAGAACACAATGGAACCAGATCTTCAAAATTCTAAGGAAAATGATATCCAATCCACAGCAATCGAGTGTGAGTGTGAAACATTTTCAGAAGATATCTCAGAAGTTTACCTTCTGCGCACCCATCCACTGTCTCAGGAAGCTACTCAAGGGTGTGCTCTGCCCAAACAACAGTGTAAACCAAGAAAGAAGAAGGAATGGGATTCAGGAGCTGAGAGCCAATAAAGCGAGGAGGAGGGACTGTCTAGCTGATGGTGAAGGAAGAGCCCCGGACAACAGCAGTGGCCAAGGCCTGGAGGGTGACTAGTCCAGGCCACAGCAGATCAGAAGGCAGATGAAGTGATGGGTCTGTTCTGGAAGCAGCAACTGAGAGAACAGCTGACGTAATGAGCATATTGCCTAGAGATTTACACACAAATGGGGGGATGATTGAGGTTGGATTAATAATGGACATACGGAACACTAAGCAAATGAAAAAGATAAGGTAATTATTAACTCCAGCAAAAACAAAATGTTGTACAGGAAAAAGTCATCATAGTATACTACATAAGCTGTGACTAGAGTTTACAAGGCCAAAAATATAAACAGTGAATGCTGATCTAAAGAAAATTACAACATAACTCATTTAGGAGGAAGGGGGGGATGGGAAGTGTGTTGTGCGATGGGGGCAGGGAGAGCAAAATGAACTACGTCCTAATCTTCGATAGTGATAAGTAGATAGACAAGGAATTAGCTGAAAAAGTTGAAAGTGGCTCTGAGGAGTTGGAAATGGGGTCTAAGTTGCAAGAGACAACTGTTTTTTCTTTTTTTGTTTTTTTAAATGTTTATTTTTGAGACAGAGACAGAAAGTATGAGCAGGGGAGGGGCAGAGAGGAGAGAGAGAGAGAGAAAGGATAGAGGATCCAAAACAGGCTCTGTGCTGAAAGCAGAAAGCTCGACACGAGGCTCGAACTCAGGAAACGAGATCATGACCTGAGCCGAAGTTGACGCTTAACTGACTGAGCCACCTAGCCGCCTGGAGACAACTGTTTTTCATAACAAGTCTTACAGAACTATTTAACTCGTTAAACTACATCTAAGTATAATGCTTTTAAAAGGTAAACCTAAGGGGCACCTGGGTGGCGCAGTCGGTTAAGCGTCCGACTTCAGCCAGGTCACGATCTCGCGGTCTGTGAGTTCAAGCCCCGAGTCGGGCTCTGGGCTGATGGCTCAGAGCCTGGAGCCTGTTTCCGATTCTGTGTCTCCCTCTCTCTCTGCCCCTCCCCTGTTCACTCTCTGTCCCAAAAATAAATAAACATTGAAAAAAAAAATTTTTTTAATAAATAAATAAAAGGTAAACCTAAAAGTCTACCACAATTTCTACATACAGACGATTTTCAATAAGTCTCAATCTTTACTATTCCCTCTGTATGATGTCTTCATCAGCCCACTATACTTGCAGGTAGGTATGTATTAGGACGCTTGACCACAAATGACAAAGCCTCAACTCAAACTGGTGAACAGCTATTGTGTCCTGTCACAAATGGGCTTTAGTCTTGGCTGGATCCAGCGTTCACACGGCATCAGCAGAGATCTTTCTGTCTCCATTTCTTGGCTCTTATTTCTGTGTCGACTTCATTCTCAAGCAGGCTCTTCTCACACCTTGGCAAGCTCGTCTCCAGCACCTCCAGGTTTCTAACCTACCAGCTTTGTGATCCTAACGGATGGAGACGGTCTCTGCCTGGTAGGTGCAAAAAACCACCTGGGATAGACACTCATTGATCTACTTGGGTCACATGCCCATCCCTGGACAGACTGCTACAGCCAAAGAGATAGAGCACTGGGATTGGCTAAGCCTGAGTCACATACCCACGCCTAGACCCATGGACAAAGTGCGGGTGAAATGGTCTCACAAAGGTTATCTGGATGCTGTTACTAGAAAAAGAGAGGCTAGATGCTGCAAAACCAACAGTTGTGCTCTCGCCTGAAGACAGACACTGCTGCTTGCCTTCATCAGCAGAGGAGCTGCTGGTTAGGAACCTCCTAGAACACTAAATAACTGGCCCATTCCTTCTGCTTCACAGAGCTGTTAAATTTTTAAGACATGTCCCGCATTCTCACATCTTCTTGTGTCTAGGGAAACAACCTAGGTCCTCTGATTTTCCTTGCTTGACAGTTTCTTTTTTTTATTTGTCTGTTTATTTTTGAGAGAGAGTGAGAGAGCGAGAGGGGGAAGGGCAGAAAGAGAAGGACGCCCAGAATCCCAAGCAGGTTCCAGACTCCGAGCTGTCAGCACAGAGCCCAACGTGGGACTTGAACACATGAACCTCGAGATCATGACCTGAGCTGAAGTTGGAGGCTTAACCGATTGATCCACCCAGGTGCCCCTGTGTGACGGTTTCTAGACTCCTCACCTTCCCAGCTCTCTTTCCCCGGATGCTGAGTAAAACATGGTACCCAGAGTTGAATGAAGCTCCAGATGTGGCCTGACCAGCCCAAATGCCCATGGGTTGCTTGTCTCATTTCTCCTGGTCAGTGGAGCACCTGAAGGTGCATTAGCTTTTTTTTAGTGACTGCAGTGCATTGTTCGCTCACATTCAGCTTCCACCAACACCTTTCTTTATATAAGCTGTCATTACGCCAGGAGTTCCTCATTCTGCATTCATGCAGTTGGTTCTTTGAACCTAAATAAAGGAATTTGTCTTTGCTAAATTTCAACTTATAAAATTTGGCCCATTATTGCAGCTGGTTGAGGTGTTTTGAATATGGATCCTGTCTTCAGTATAAGCATCTTTCCAGGTTTTGCATAATCCACCTATTTGATTGGTAGACATACTCTTTATTTTCATCCAAGAGGATAATAAGATAAATTTGGGTCAAGGATAAAGCCCTCTGTCCTACTGCCCAAGTCCACATGCTATCCTGTGGTGATGCAATCAGCTATGGAGCAACCAAGTTGTTTTAGCTTCCCAGGGTTTCCAGAACCATTACCACAAACTGGTGGCTTAAACCAACAGACATTCATTCCCTCACAGTTCTGGAGGCTAGAGGTCCTAAGGTGAAGTGTCAGGAGGGCCACGTTCCCTCCAAGGACTCTGGAGAAGAACCCTTCCTCGCCTCTTCTTAGCCTTTCTTGGTGGTCAGCAATCCTTGACATCCCTTGACTTTAGCTGCATCTCTCCATCTCTGCCTCCACCTTCACATGGCATTCTTCCCTCTGTGTGTGTTTTCTATGTGTTTCTATGTCCAGATTTCCCTCTTCTTAAACGGATACCAGTCATTGGACTTAGCCGGCACCCTGATCCAGTATGAGTTCATCCTAACTAGATTATATCTGCAAAGACTCTATTTCCAAATGAGGTCACATTCACAGGTACCAGGGGTGAGGACTTCCAACATATCTTTTTAGGGGACACAATTCAACCTACTACACAACTGGTATCAGATTTCATCTCCCTTATCTCTTTCTTGACCTCTAAGCTCTGTAGAGCATCTCTATCGGAAGCTTTGCTGCAATCCAGACAGCCATGGGATTCCATGTACCCTAACCACATAAATCAGTCAACTTGATCTACTAACACAGTCTAGAGTGCTGGTTGCCACCTGGAGCTGTATGTGGCTGCCCTGTCCCTTTCTACTTTTCAGAGATTCTGATAGACTCTCCCCCTGGGGGAGGCCAGAATCTCCTGAGGGTGGTGGGGACGGGGTAGTTAGAGGAGGGAAGCCATAGAGGGGCATGGTTAAGAGTTTGGACTTTGGAATGAGACAGACCTACGACTTTGGGCTAGCTTACTCAATCTCTCTTGCATCCCATTTTCTTCACCTGTAAAATGTGAGTGATAAAACTTACCATAATGACATCCCAGGATAGAAGTGGCTATTGCCATTGTTGCTGCTGCTGCTGCTCCTGTGAGCTGCTTGGGAATCTGGGTGAATGTAGATCTGAATCCAGATCTTCAGTGTCCCCCGAGGCATGTTCCTTAATGCAGCTAAACCCTTTTCAGGCTTCCACATCTGTAAAATTGAGAAACCTGACTCTCAGGCTGCTGTGAACTCTGTGTATACCCAGCATAGAGCCTGGGGCACAAAGCAGCTTAAATGTTTGCTTCTTCTCCTTCCCTTCTTCTCCTATAAACAAGGAAAGTAATGTTAGTCTGGCATGACCTATTCTCAGGAAACTCAGGGTGGCTCCTTTATAATCGCTGTTTTCTCTGTCTTCGGAGAGACACCCTGGATTTAATTTTGAGCCTGATTTTATGAAGACTCTAAATTGTTTTTAAAAACAAATGCTAACTCTATATTTCTCCAGCAGGCCACTTAGTTCATTAGGAAGCCCTCTTGAGTCACTATGTTTATTTTTATGCTTATTTTGCCCAGGCAGTAAGTGAAGGCAGGGGTTAATAATGGCCCCGTTGCCATGTAGTAACGAGGGATGATAGGAATGGAGAAGGGTTTTGATCCACACTTTCAAACTCCAAGTCGTATGCTTTGCCTTTACACACAAAAAATTAGATTTTTAAAAATAAGCCTGGGGCCCCTAGGTGGCTCAACTGGTTAAGCATCTGACTTCAGCTCAGGTCATGATCTCACAATTTGTGAGTTTGAGCCCTGCATCGCGCTCTGTGTTGACAGCTCAGAGCCTGGAGCCTGGAGCCTGGAGCCTGCTTTGGCTCTGTGTCTCCCTCTCATTTTGGCCCTCCCCTGCTCATGCTCTCTTTCTCTCTCCAAAGTAATAAAATAAAAAATACATAAATAAAAATAAGTTCAATTACATATGTAAATTAATTTCCTTAAAAAAAAATCAGAACAGGGACTTAGCTGGTTAAGTGTTCAACTCTTGGTTTCAGCTTAGGTCATGATCTCACATTTCCTGAGTTCGAGTCCCATGTCAGGCTCTGTGCTGGCAGCATGGAGCCTACTTGGGATTCTCTTTCTTTCTGTCTCTCCCTGCCCCTCCCCTGCTAGCATGCTCTCTCTGTCTCTCTCAAACATAAATAAATAAACTTAAAAAAAAAAAATCGGAACATTACTGACATACATTCTTTGTCCATCACTTTCCATTAGAACTTGTTCTTGTCTCCAAGAACCCAGGAGTGCCTATTATTTATGAGTTTGATATGTATGCCCCAGAGCTTTAAAAAATATAGACATTTCCATTCCTTTATATATAAGTCTACACAAAATACACCATATTGTGTTTGAGGGAGTATTTTCACAGAGATAGCATCATGTATGGTTTAGCATCTTGCATTTTTTACTCCACATTTTGAGAGTTCTTCTGTTGAAACGCATAAATCCGGTCTGTTCCTTCGGTCCGCGGTATTCCACTCAAATGTGCCATGCTTGATCGACCCTTCCCCTGTTGGTAGCCCCGTGCCCTTGCCCCATTTCCCAGTGCTTCTGAGGGCTGGAAGGTTTGTGGACTAGGCCCTGAGCCACTTTCAGAAAGCCTCTGGGGCTCACAGACTTACTCAGCTGGGGAGTTCACTCTGAAAGCAGAGGCCACCGCTGACCTTAACTGTCCGGGTTCAAGATCAAGGGCTTCCCCCAGGCCACCTGCCGCAGAAGCAGGAAGGCCCGGCAGAGCCCCAGGGGCTTGCTGCAACTTCAGTCCCTCCCTGCTGGGCCAGCCCTCCACAATGCTGCTGGCCAACAGGACCTGCTAACAGTGTAAGATAAAAAGAGAAGTACAATAAACAGGGTAACTGATAACTCTAACTCGGCTTGTTACTGAGTAAATGGCAGCAGTAAAACAATAAAAACAAACTAAGTGATTATAGTGCAAATACAAAAACAAAGAGCGATTAGACCCTTTTTGATGAGGCCTTGATCTAAATTAGGACTCACCAAGAACAGGGCCTGAGGTTGGTGGCAGGGAGCACCTCTCCTTGGGAGTACTTCCTCTCTCCTGCAAGAATTCATCCTTCCTCATGGAATCGAGTCTGGGGTCCTCCTGAGCTGTAGTCCTTGTTTAGGGCCCATCGTGGCGAACTCCCAGCCCAAACTTCTTCTGGTTTGGTAGCGACACATTTGGATCACCCGGGAAGATTTAAAACAAACAAACAAACAAACAAATAAGCAAACAATTTCCCAGTAGTTGGGGGTAAATCAATTCGGGGAAGCTATGAATTAATACTACATTAATTTGTAGTTTTTGCTTATTTCCATGGTGTAAATACTGCCCCCATGGCCCATTTAAGTTGCTCAACTGCTTTACCAACTGGCTTGCAAATTTATTCATTCATTGTTCAAGATAGTGGCATCAATTTAGAACCCTTTGTAGCTCTTCTGCTTTCCAAGAATTTCCAGTATACACCATGATCACGGAAAGATCAACCAAACAAAATTCAAGAAGTTATTTATGGCCAAATAATCTATAAAGCAACTCTCTGAAATCTCTTTCAGAAAGTTTATAGCAGAAAATATTCAATGCGGGCTGCGGGCATGTTTTACTGTGTTTGATATGATACACAGGGGCTTCCATGAGGAAGTATTTCCAGGGCCTACCAAGAGCACAGGAGAGAAGGCGGTCCTCACTATGGGGAGGCGGACAAAAGAAGCAGCCACTGGCCACAGAAACCCTCCTCTGCACAACCTTAGAGTTCACAGGGAAGGAAGCTTCCAAGATTCTGAGACGTAAAGCAACTTGCTCAAGGTCAAATGGCCAGGTCCCAATTCAGGACTTCTGAACCCAGAATTAGGCCCCTTTCCAAAACATACTAGGGCACTCCTCATGGAGTCTGAGACCTCGACTCAGGTCTGGAAGCTTTAAAGTTAGGGTATTCCCTCCCTTTGCCCGTTTCTTGACCCTGAGCCACACGCTGCAGGGGCTGACCTGGCAGATCCCAAGTTGATCCCACCTGAGCCATGAGTGCCCAAGGTGGGGAGGGGCCTGTGAGCCCACAGCCACCTGACACTCAGGAGAAAGCCTTAATTACCCATCTCTCAGCCACACCCGTGCAAGGCTTCCCAGAACAGGAGAGGTGCCTGTGGGACAGGAGTAAGGGAAACCAGGAGAGCGTTCAGACCTTCTGCAAAGGTGAGGAGGCGCGCTAGCTAGTGTGGTTCCTAGGGCAGGCCCACACACAGGGAGTTGTTTCCTGAAGCCCAAGTCATATAACCCAGTAGAGGTGGGCAGGCAGTCGTTCCTACAAAGATGAGGGGATTCCCCCACCACTTGCAGTGAGCTACGCCCCCAGGAGCTCCTTGGATCACCCTTTCAGTGGCAAAGCTACCGTTTCCCCACTTCCTGCACTGGGGAGGGTTGAGGACTCTCTTGTGGTCAGGGTCTGCTCAGCTAGAAGTGCAGCATAGTCTCAGTAAGAGTGAAGTTAGGCGGAGAACAGTTGATTCCCTCGAGTATCATCTACTCTGGCCAGCTCTGGGCTTGCTGGAGTGGGGGTGGGGCTGGGGAGGTATCCCCAAATAGTCCTCAGGGTGGCTTGGGAGTCCTGGCCTCCAAGGTCAGCATTGCAACTGAGAATCCTGGAGAGGCTCTGCTCTATACCCTCCTTGGCATGTTTCCCTGGTCAGACCAGCTGGGCATAGCTGGGAGGAGGAAAGGGCAGGCTCCCTGTGCGCTGGTGAGGGTATCTGCTCCCTGTGGCAACCTCTCCTGTCTCTAAAATTATATGTGGATTAAAAACACTCCATCTGGCAAGAGCAGATGGAATCGGGCAGAAGCATAGTCAGGACACTGGATTTCAGGTCTGTGGCTCTGTGTATATCAGGAAGAAAAATATAAAAGACAAAAAGGACAGGAGAGAGGTATATGATAAGGTGTGTGTGTGTATGTGGTGTTTATGTGCCACATGATATGCAGAGGGGACACTGACTCAGTGTGGGTGCAAGGAAGCTGATTTTGTGAGGAGGAGCGGATTCATCCAAGGAAATGGGAAATTCAAGTCAGCGTGGATGAGGGAACTGGAAAGCAGAGCAAATTGGGAGTGGTCAGAGAAAGACAGCAATGCCCTCCAGGCTCCCAGAGCACAAAACATTCTAACAAAAGTCTGAATAAGGAGAGGAGAGGTCCAGCTACACCAGTTCCTCGAGGGCCTAAGGGCATCCCTCCCGCCCTGAGACACAACTCGCAAGAGTAAGAGCAGAAGGCAGTCCAGTCAAGAATATGGCTGCAAGCAGCAGAAAACCTGACGTGCAGGTGCTAGAACAAATAGGGGTTTCTTTGTGTCCCATAATAAAATATCTGAAAGTGGGTGGGTATGGTGCTCAATAGTGTCGGGGCTGGCATCTCTGTGGTTCTCTTGGCTTTTCCTGTGGAAATATGGTGACTGTGGTTTCAAATATCAGGATCCTTTTCAAAATAGGAAGAAAGAGAAGGGAACGGAGCCAGGCAACTTCCACTTGCGTCTCATTGCCCAGAACTGGTCACATGGTCACCCCCAGTCTCGAGGTAGGCTGGGGAAGCAGAGCGCAGGGTTGCCATGGCTTAGCCCTGCGGGCCACTCTGTTGCCCAGGCAAAATCGGGGTTCTGTTAGCAGGGAAGTAGGGGAAATGGACATTGGGAAGGCAACCAAGCCCAGAAGGGACACCCTGAATGGCAAACATTTTCAGTAGGGACTGAGTTAATATTCCAAAGTTGAGCTGAAGAACGCTTTGAGACCGGTAGTCCAAGACCCTTGGTAACAATCCCTTCAATCATCACTCATTGTCTCATTTAACCTTCACAGCAACCACACGAGGTAAATGCTCTTATTTCTCCCATACTGCAGGCAAGGAAGGAGAGTTTCATACATTGCACATCACACTTGGCAGGAATACACATCTGAGTCAAGATTTCACAGGCTCTAATCTGGATACTCCTCAGCTTTTTTTGATCCTAAATTATTTGCTCCTTATAGGAAGCTGTCCCACCCTACTTCACTAAGTTACTGATCTCTGACCCTTCCCCAGGATCCAAACACCAGTAAAGAGGTTTTCGAAGCCAGACAGACCTGCATGCAGATTTTGATTCTTCTACTTGTCAGCGTGTGGCCTTGGGCAAGCTACTGCACTCTCTGGGCCTCCTAAACCTTGAGAAGTGGCAGGATTAAATAGACGGTGGGTTAGGGCACCCAGCACAATGCCTAGAGACGGCAGGTGTTTGATAGCATCGGTGCTTTGCTAGAGATACAGCAACGTGGAAGTTCAGCCATGGACCACCTCTGGTTTGCATAAACCAAGGTCATGTTGTTTCCCACACACTTTCCTGACAAAATCTAACTCTTTATAATCAGGAGTCTTCTATTTTGTTTTCCTTTGCCACTAAAAAGTTGACTCGGCTTCAAGTCCTCAGTCGTTACTTCAGCTAACACTTACCAAGCATCCCCCAAGTGCCAGGCACTCTGCTACTTGGGGGCCGGGTCCTTGCCCACTGGGAGTTTACGGTCTGTGTGCAGAATGCCACATGCAGGCAAGTAACTCCAAAACAAGGCAGGCCGTAGGGAGACATGTGCTATGATCATTCAAGATGCCGGGACTTGAGAGGTGGCAGGGGCTACCTGGGCGTGGTGTGGTCTTGTCATTCCTTCCCTAGGGAGCAGTTCTCCAGGGCTGCGGTGGAAGAGGTTCCACCAGCACCAGCTATATAACTTGCAGGGCACCTTGTAAAAACAATTTCAACAACAGCAGAGCCTTAAACCAAATGTGGGGCCCTTTTGAGCACAGGGCCCTTTGTGACCTTACAGGCCACATGCCCATGCAGTCGGCCCTCAGTGCCACCATTCCATGACCCCCACGCTGGTCAGTCAGATCCTGCAGAGAGAGCAGCTGCTGCCTCTGGGAAAGGTGGGCAAGGGCAGATCTTGTGGGAGACAGGCCAGCGGGCCTCCTCCAAGCTGCTGACTGTGCGTCACAGCTCCTCACTTCTGCTTGAGACTCATTCCTGTCTGATGAGAGTCAGACTATGGGGGTGACGATGGGTTTCCACAAGCTGGAATGGACAGCAATTTCCCCAGCGTGAGAAAGAGCTGCCCTGCGATGGTCTCAGGGTGGTTGACAATGTCCCGTCCCTCGCTATGTCTTCTGCCTCCCCCACAAACACCAGCAGAAGTTTCAGGGGCTAGGAAAAGGGATGTGAGCCACTGATACTAATAATCTCAGATTAAGGAAGCTCCAGGAACACTCTATTCCCAGAGACAGATGCCATGGACAGAAACTGAAATAGGACATATAATAAACTAGGCTATATATACAAGTATTTATTTGATGCCAACATAAAAGTGATATATCAAGTGACATCTTGGACTGGTTGGGCCATCTGGAGGTCGATAGCCTCCAGTTATTTCAAGGCAAATACAGAAAGTTCTGTGATGTGGAGCATCGCTGGGGCGTCAACCATCTGGGAGGCCATGTCACAGGTCTGAAGACGCACAGAGCTGACACTGCCACCTCCTTGTACTGCTCTGCTGCCCACTTATGACTTATTCTGACCTTCCTCAGGGTCCAAGAACAGATCCTTGTCAACACCCCAGTTTGGTTGAGGACCTCTATTTCCGTGCCCTGCCTTTGGGACAAGCTCTGACTGAGGGCAACCCAGCTCCACTCCTTTGGCTTCGGCCCCAGACACCAGGCCAGAAAGACATAGGCTAGGCATGGGATTCTCCTGGCAGCAATGCCAGAAGTAAGGAAACCATAAGTGTGCTGTGGTTAACCCTGGCTTGCCAGGTCAGGCCTGAATTTGCCCCTTTAAAGCCCTTGGATACAGAAAGGGTTAGAAACCCTCCTCTAGGGGCGCCAGGGTGGCTCAGTTGGTTAAGTGTCCAACTTTGGCTTGGGTCATGGTCTCACGGTTTATGGGTTCAAGCCCATGAGTTTAGGATATGCAGCCAGGTCCCTCCAGTGGCATCCTGATTGATGGGTCGCAGCCAAGATAGGTCTCCTGGCTGGTTCATAAGCCCCAGGGAAACTGAGGCTTTGTAATGAACCTCTGTGTATCCCATCTGTGCTGAGCCCAGGTATCAGCATCTGGCACTCAGAGGGTGTAGGCAGAATTTCAGCTTGGCCTGCCCTCTTTAAAAATGACAATTTTTCAGGGCACCTGGGTGGCTCAGTTGGTTAAGCGTCCGACTTTGGCTCAGGTCATGATCTTGCAGTCCATGAATTTGAACCCTGCTTCTGGCTCTGAGCTGTCAGCACTGGAGTCTGCTTTGGATTTTGTGTCTCCCTCTCTCTCTCTGCCCTCCCCTGCTCGTGCGCTCTCTCTCTCTCTCTCTCTCTCTCTCTCAAAAAATAAAGGAATGAGTTAAAAAATATTTTAGTGTCGATTTTTAGCTACCATCAAAAAACTGGAAAATAATAACATTGGCCAGGATGGGGAGATAAACTGGAATCCTTGTGCACAGTTGATGGAATGTAAAATGGTGCTGCTGCTATGAAACACAGCATGGTGGTTCCTCAAAACATTAAAACCTCCATATGATCCAACGAGTCCACTTTTGGGTGTGTATCCCAAAGAACTGAAATAATGTCTTGAAGAGATATGTGTATATCCATGATCACAGCAGTAATATTCACAACAGCCAAAAGGTGGAAGCAACTCAAATGTCCATTTACAGACAAACGGATAGCATATGCATCCGAATGTAGCATACACATACAACAGAATATTATTCAGCCTTAAAAAGGAAGGAAATTATGATACATGCTACAACAAGGATGAACCTGGAAGACATTATGCTAAGTGAAATAAGCCAGTCACAAAAAGGCAAACACTGTATGAGCCCATTTCTGTGAGGTACTTGGAGTAGTCAAATTCATAGACAGAGTAGAATGGTCGTTGTCAGAAGTGGGAATGGAGTGTTCTTGTTCAAAGGGTTTGTTTTGCAAGATGAAAGCGTTCTAGAGCTTGGTTTCACAACAAAGTGAATGTACTTAACACTACAGAACTGAACAAATGATCATAAAAGTTGTATGGAGCCACAAAAGACTTCGAATAGCCAAAGAAATATTGAAAAAGAAAATCAAAACTGGAGGCATCACAATTCCAGATTTCAAGTTATATTACAAAGTGGTAGTAATTAAAACAGTATGGGACTAGCGTAAAAATGGACACGTAGATCAATAAAATAGAACAGAAGACTCAGAAATGAACCCACAATTATATGGTCAATTAATCTTCAACAAAAGAGGAATGAATACACAATGGGAAAAAGACAGTCTCGTCAACAAATGGTGTTAGAAAAACTGGACAGTACATGCAAAAGACTGAAACTGGAACATTTTCCTTCAGCATACATAAAAATAAACTCAAAATGGATTAAAGACCTAAATATGAGACCTAAAACCATAAAAACACTTGAAAACAGCACAAGCACTAATTTTCCCAATTTGAGTTGTAGCAACATTTTTCTAGATATGTCTCCTGAGGCAAGGGAAATAAAAGCAAAAAATAAGCTATTGGAACCGCATCAAAATTAAAAGTTTCTGCACAGCAAAGGAAACAATCAACAAAACCAAAAGGCAACCTGCAGAATGGGAGAAGATATTTGCAAATGACATTTCTGATACAGAGTTAGTATCCAAAATATATAAAGAACTGATACAACTCAACACCCAAAAAATAATCCAATTTAAAAATGGGCAGAAGACATGAACAAACATTTCTCCAAAGAAGACATACAGAAGTCCAACAGACACATGAAAAGATGCTCAACATCACTCGTCATCAGGGAAATGCAAATCAAAACTATCTATATCACCTCACACCTGTCAGAATGGCTAAAATCAAAAACACAAGAAACAACAAGTGTTGGTGAGAATTTAGAGAAAAAGGAACCCTTGTGTACTGTTGGTGAGAGTGCAAATTGGTGCAGCCACTGTGGAAAACCATATGGAGGTTCCTCAAAAAATTAAAATTAGAACTACCTTACAACCCAGGAATAGCACTACTGGGTATTTACCCCCCAAATAGGAAAACACTAATTCAAAGGGATACATGCATCCCTATGAGTACTGCAGCCTTATTGACAAATAACCAAGACATGGAAGCAGCCCAAGTGTCCATCAATTGAAGAATGGATAAAGAAGATGTGGCATATATATACAATGGAGTAGTATCCAGCCATAAAAATGTATGGAACTTGCCATTTGCAGCAACATGGATGGAGCTAATGTGCATTATGCTAAGCAAAATAAATCAGAGAAAGACAAGTACCATATGATTTCACTCATAATGTGGAATTTAAAAAACAAAACAAATGACCAAAGGGAGTAAAAGAGAAAGAGTGAGACAAACCAAGAAACAGACTCTTAACTATAGAGAACAAACTGATGGTGACCAGAGGGGAAGTGGGTGGGAGGATGGAGGAAATAGGGGATGGGGATTAAAGAGTGCACTTATCATGATGAAGTAAAAGAAAATAAAAATAACAACAGCAAAAAACACTATTGAACTGTATGCTTAGAAGTGGTTAAAATGGTAAATTTTATATTGTGTGTAGTTTACTACTATTAAAAGCATTTTGCCACTATTGAAAAATAAAAATCTTAACATTTTGTTGTTTTTCTGCATATAAAAGAAATACTTATTAAAATTCTTGAACTTACAGAAAGCCTAAAGAAGCAAAGATGTGATATATCTCATATATTACGTGAAAAAAATCTCAGAATGAAATAAAGGTTACCATAACCTCACTACTCAGAGACAACTGCTGTTATTAACATGATATACATCCTTCTATATTTTTTTTAAATTAAAAAAAATTTTTTTAACGTTTATTTATTTTTGAGACAGAGAGAGACAGAGCATGAGTGGGGGAGGGCCAGAGAGAGAGGGAGACACAGAATCCAAAGCAGACTCCAGGCTCTGAGCTGTCAGCACAGAGCCCGACGCGGGGCTGGAAACTACAGAGCGCAAGATCATGACCTGAGCCAAAGTAGGACGCTTAACCGACTGAGCCACCCAGGCACCCCTACAATTTTTTAAATGTTTATTTATTTTTGAGACAGAGAGACAGAGAAAGACAGAGTACAAGCAGGGTAGGGGCAGAGAGAGAGAGAAAGAGAGAGAGAGAGACAGAATCTGAAACAGGCTCCAGGCTCTGAGCTGTCAGCACAGAGCCCGACATGGGGCTCAAACTCATGAATCATGAGATCATGACCTGAGCCGAAGTTGGACACTTAACCAACTGAGCCATCCAGGCACCCCTACTTCCTTCTGTATTTTGAACATATATACATGTGTAAACATGTATCCATCCATCTGTAATTTATATCATTCAATAGGTACAATTATAGGGGCACCAGGTGGCTCAGTCGAGTGTCTGACTTCAGCTCAGGTCATGATCTCATGGTTCATGAGTTTGAGCCCTGCATCGGGCTCTATACTCAGAGCCTGGAGCCTGCTTCGGATTCCGTCTCCCTCTCTCTCTGCCCCTCCCCCACTTATCTCTCTCTCTCTCTCTCTCTCTCTCTCAAAGATAAATAAACATTTAAAAAATTAAATAGGTACAATTATATATGTTACCTTTTCACTTAATGTATTATAAGTGTTTCCCCAAATCTCCCATAACATGATTTTTACTGGCTTCCTGATATTTAATCTTACGGACATAACAAAATTTGTTCAACTAGTGTTCTATTTCTGAACATTCAGGTTGTTTGAACTTCAGTATTTTAAACAATACTGTGATAAACATCCTTATGTACATACTGTTGTCCACATTCCAAGTCATTTTCTTTAAAGAAAAAAAATTTTTAATGTTTATTTATATTTGAGAGAGAGACAGCGCGTGAGCAGGGGACAGGCAGAGAGAGAGAGACGGAGACAGAATCGGAAGCAGGCTCCAGGCTCTGAGCTGTCAGCACAGAGCCTGATGTGGGACTCAAACTCATGAACCATGTGATCATAACCTGAACTGAAGTCGGATGCTCAACCTACTGAGCCACCCAGGTGTCCCCCTCCCCATCCCCAGTCATTTTCTTAGAATCATTTCCCAGAGGTGAAGTTCTTGAGAAACAGACGAGTGTGTTGGGACAGATGGCGCACACTCACCAGGCCTCCTCTGATAACCCTGTTTTGGCTGATGGGGCCAGGACTCACCCAGTGCTCACACTGTCCCTTCCAGGGCTCCTAAGACCCCAGGCTTTCTCTCCTATCACTCCTGCTAGATTTGACCCGTGCGGGTGCCGGAGAACTAGATGCTCTGGGATTTAGGCAAAGTGAAACAGGGCTCCTCTGTCTCAGTGGGTTAACTTTGTAGGTTCAACCACCATCTTACAAAAAGTCCAGAATCTATTGTGGGAAGGGACTTAGAGATGGCCTCATTCAACCCTGTCATTTTATAGAGCAGAAAAATTAGGCACACAAGAAGGATAATATTCCCTTTCTTTGATGGATAAACTGAGCTAAAACTGAACTTGGTCTATCACCCCAGGGAGGTTTAGGATCACAGCAGAGAGTAAATTCTCCAGCTCACTACATCAAGTGCCAGGTTCCAGAATAGCTGTGGGGTCAGCTGGGGCCATCTTCTGACAGCCTGAATGACAACTGTCTTATGACTGTTCAGGCGGAGCCGATAAAACTCTCTCCAGGACAGTGGCTCAGACTCTTATACAGTAAACTCAGAAAACCAGGTCTCACATTTATAATGCAGGCGCCCTTCTGTGGGCAGGCATGTGGGTGCGTGGTCTGCACCTGGCCAAAGAGAGGCAGACAGGACCCAGACTTGCCCTGTGTGAGAAATGGAATAGGGAAGCACAGGGAGAGGATGCCACTTTGCCTGAGCACCTGCTGTGTGCCAGGCCTGTGCTGGGCACCCACTTTATTGCCCCAGTCCTCAATACCACCCTCGGAGGTAGGCATTAGCTCCCTTTCGCAGATGAGTCTCGGAAAAGGTAAAGAACTTGACCAAAGGTCAAACTAATAGCAAATGCAGTCAGGATTCCAGCCCAGGTTGACCAATCAACAGCTGCGGTCTTTTGTTTTGTTTTTTTAATGGGCTCATTTATTTGTTTTTAATTTTTTTTCTTAAATTAAAACTTTCTATGGAAGTACAGTTCACACACAATGTTACTTTTGTTTCAGGCACACAACATAGTCTTTTTTTTTTTACACAATTAAATTTATTGGTAAAGATCATCTTTATAATTTTTTTAATTTAATTTTTTATTTTTTTAAATTTACATCCAAATTAGCATATAGCATTAGCAACAATGATTTCAGGAGTAGATTCCTTAGTGCCCCTTACCCGTTTAGCCCATCCCCCCTCCCACAACCCCTCCAGTAGCCCTCGGTTTGTTCTCCATATTTATGAGTCTCTTCTGTTTTGTCCCCCTCCCTGTTTTTATATAATTTTTGTTTCCCTTCCCTTATGTTCATCTGTTTTATCTCTTAAAGTCCTCATATGAGTGAAGTCATATGATTTTTGTCTTTCTCTGACTAATTTCACTTAGCATAATACCCTCCAGTTCCATCCGCATAGTTGCAAATGGCAAGATTTCATTCTTTTTCATTGCCGAGTATATATATATCTCCATCGTATATATATATATATATAGCACATCTTCTTTATCCATTCATCCATTGATGGACATTTGGGCTCTTTCCATACTTTGGTGGTTGTTGCTAGTGCTGCTCTAAACATGGGGGGGCATGTGTCCCTTCGAAACAGCACTCCTGTATCCCGTGGATAAATGCTTAGTAGTGCAATTGCTGGGTCGTAGGGTAGTTCTATTTTTAGTTTTTTGAGGAACCTCCATACTGTTTTCCAGAGTGGCTGCACCAGCTTGCGTTCCCAACAACAGGGTCTTTTGACAGCCCTATAGGTTATGCTATGCTCATCACAAGTATATGAGATGAGCATATATGCTATGCTCATCTGTCACCATACAACACTATTGCAATACCACTGGGTATACTCCCTATGCTGTATGTTTCATCCTTATGATACACTCGTTCCATAACATCTGCAGTGTTCTTACCACAACACTCATTACTCGTGAGGACCCTGAACACACTTCAGCACGTAATAATAAAAGAGAGACACATGAGGGCACCTGGGTGGCTCAGTTGGTTAAGTGTCCAACTCTCGATCTTGGCTCAGGTCATGATCTCATGGTTCATGGGTTTGAGCACCACATGGGGATCTGCACTGACAGTGCAGAGCCTGCATGGGATTCTCTCTCATCCTCTCTCAAAATAAATAAATAAACTTAAAAAGAGAAAGAGAGACACAAGCACAGTTATGCGCATGTTGGGAAACTGGTTTCATATCACAGTAAAAGGACAAATGAAAGGGAAGGTCAGTCAAGTGTGTTAAGAGGCAGCAGTGTGGTCTCCACTAGCTACAAGCTCTGTGAATCACAGAATTCTGGTAGGAGTTGAGGGACCAACACGAAGGCCAGCATCCAAGGAGCCTAATGGTAACCACAAGAAAAAGGCAGCCACTGTGGGGAAGGACGAAGCATGGTGCTGGGGGGGGGGTTGGGGGCGGGGACCTCAGTGCCACTCGTGGCTGAGCCAGGCCCGCTGTGTCAGCCTGGGGGAGCCACTTCACCTCTCTGAACACCTCAGTTCTTCATGTGTAAGCTGGGAAAATTTCCCTCACGCTCCTCCAGACAACACCCCATTCCAGTCCTTCCTTCTACAGCAAAATTCCTCCAAAGTGTTGTCTACACTTATCTCCAAGTCCTTTTTTTTCTGATTCTATTTAAAATATTGCACTTATTATGAATTACTTCTTAAATAAAAAAACCAACATGTATCACATGTTACAAAGAATATTCAAACAAACCTATGCACCTGCTGGTCAGCTTAAGAAATGGGGAATACCAAGGCATCTGAAGCCCCAACATCTTTCTCTACTCCACCCCAGAGTAAGCACTATTCCAAACTTAGCATATGTTATTCCCTTCCTCTCCATTAAATTTTTTAAAAAATATTCTTTTTTTTTTTTTTTTGAGAGAGAAACACAGCTCAAGCTGAGGAGGGGCAGAGAAAGAGGGAGATACAGAAATTGAAGCAGGCTCAAGGCTCCAAGCTGTCAGCACAGAGCCCAACACAGGGCTCAAACTCATGAACCACGAGATCATGACCTGAGCTGAAGTCAGAAGCTTAACCGACTGAGCCACCCAGGTGTCCCTCCTCTCCATTAAACTTGTATTTATGTGTCCCTAAACTTTACATTATTATAATGCATTATATATTATTAAACATTTATATATTATTAAACATTATATGTATCCTGCTGCTTTTTTATTTGTTGTGGATTGAATTGTGTCTCCTCCCTGCCCAAAAAGAACTATTGTGAGCCCTATCCCCAGAATGTGACCTTTTTTGGAGACAAGGGCTTCATAGAGGTAATCAAGTTAAAATGAGGTCATTAGGGCAGGCCTTACTCCAACATGACTGTTGTCCTTATAAACAGGGGACTTTGGGACACAGAGGCACATGCACACAGGGAGAATGCCCAGGAAGACTGGAGTTCTGCCACCACAAGCCAAGGAATGACCAGAAACTAGGAGAGCGCCCTGGGTCCCCTCCTCCCCTGGTGTCTTCAGAGCCAGTGTGGGCCTGTCAGCACCTTGATCTTGGACTTCTAGCCTCCAGACCTGTGAGAGAATATGTTTCCGTTGTTTATTTTTTTTTTTTTAATTTTTTTTTTTCAACGTTTATTTATTTTCGGGACAGAGAGAGACAGAGCATGAATGGGGGAGGGGCAGAGAGAGAGGGAGACACAGAATCGGAAACAGGCTCCAGGCTCCGAGCCATCAGCCCAGAGCCTGATGCGGGGCTCGAACTCCCGGACCGCGAGATCGTGACCTGGCTGAAGTCGGACGCTTAACCGACTGCGCCACCCAGGCGCCCCTGTTTCCGTTGTTTAAACCGCCCGGTCTGTGGTACTTTATTATGGCAGCCCCAGGAAATGAATACATCATTCAATACGATATTCTTGAAATGCACTTGTTAATGAATGAGTCTGAGGGCTCTTCCTTTCCTCTCCATGTTCTGTTATATGACATACCACAATGTACCCATTTACTTTGAAAAGCTATATGGCTTGCTTACAGGTTTTGTGACATTGCAAACGGTGGCTGCCGGAACCTCCTGCACGGTGTGCCCTACGGGGAAGTGCCACTTGGGTCTTGACTGAGTAGCAGCAATCAGAGTGGTAACATACACCGCAAGATAATCCTGGCTGCTAAATCCTATCCCAGTCCAGTGGGTGTAAAATGGTATTTCCTAGTGTCTTCAATTTGCATTCTCCCAATTCCTAATCAAGTTAAGCATCTTGTATGTTTACTGACAATGTTTTCTCTTGCAAAACACCTGGTTGCATTTGTCTTTTTTTCTTATTTATTTCTAGGAGTTCTTCAGGTATTCTGGACTCTAATTCTGCACTAATTATGCATTGCAAGTATCTTGTCTTATTCGGCACCTTTGTGCTTTATTTATGGTGTCTTCTGAGGAACAGAAGACTTTCGTTGTTTTCTTTTTAAAGAGGCTATTTTTAAGGACACTTTCAGGTTCACAACAAAAGTACAGATGAAAAGTACAGGGAGTTTTACACATTTACAGACCCTGCCACTGACCCCCCAACAGCCCCTACTGGAGTGATACATGTGTTACAATCGATTAACCTACATTGACACATCATTATCAGCTTTTCATTTTAGTGAAGTAGAATGTATTCAACTTTTTCTTAACAGTTAGTGCTTTCAAGAAATTCTTTGTACCCCAAGGTCATAGAGGTATTCTCCTACACTCGCTGCTTAAGGCTCTATCTGCTGCCTGTCACGTCCATCGTGGACCTGGGGTTGATTCCTGAGAGTGCTGTGGGGCAGAGAGATCTGTAATGGGCAGGAGCACCCCACCCGCTTTCTCACAGTGTTGCTGTGAAGGTCAGAACAGAAAATGCGCGTGAGAGGGCTCTGAGGGTTGCTGCCCTTCGATTTGCTAAAGAATTGGTGGCATGTTAGGCTGCTGCCATCCTCCTTACGAGGCTGGAGGATACGTGTGGTCTTTGCAAGAGAGCAAGTTCCAGTAAAACAGCTGGGGTTGGTCTCCCCTCCACCCACACTCCACACTGCATCTGCCACCTCACGTTAGCAAATGAGGTTGCAAATATGGCCTGAGTCATAGAGAAAAGATTAAATTACACTCAGGAAATCCTGCTCACCAATGTGCTGGAGTAATGAGATTCAGAAAGATGTCTGTCAATAGCAGCAAAAAGCAAGTGTGGGTGCCTCGCAGGGAGACTGCTGCACCTCCCCGACCAGTGGGTACCTCCAGCCCGGCTCCTGCTCCATCTGGAGAGGCAACGATAGCTATAGACAGGCCTGTGACACCTGTGACTAGAGACCCTTGCAGTCCTCCTGGAAGAGGCTGCAGAACCCGAGGAGGGGTGAGGCCAACTCCAGAGATGAAAGATTCAGGAGGAGGCAGATCCATGTGATGGAGGGCTGGTGGAGGTAGAGGGCTGAGAGCTGGAGGGAGGAGAGGAACAGGCCATGCCAGAGAGCAGAGGCCTGGCTGCTGGAGGAAGCTGACAAAATCAAGCACACCCTCTGGCCTGCAGAAGGTGGCATTGTTCGTGCTCCCTGAAGCACACCATGACAGAGCCGGAGCTGAGGCAGGGCCCTGGCCAGGTGCCTGCTACGTGGGCCTGTGACACTGGCCGGAAATCCCTAGTTCCAGGATGTCAGCACTGGGCTAGGACTGGGGGGAGGGAGGGATATGAAGTAAGTGGTGACACTAGACTGTACACTTTAAATATGTCCAGTTTAGTCGGCTGTGTCTCCAGAAAGCTGTTACAAATGACCAAACAGCATGGTGGTCATTTTTATTACACATGCATATTGACAGGCAGAAGAAAGACTGGAAGGCTGTTCTCCAAAATGTTAACAATGGTTACAGTTCTGGCTTGTGGGAATTAACAGGGAACATCCATTTTCTTCTCTGTGTTTTCCTACACTTCACAAATTTTCCAACAGAGACATGTTTCAGTTTTGTGGTCAGCAGAAAAAAGTGTTTACTTCAAAATAAGAGCAATCTCTAGGTTGCAGGGATCTGGAGAAGACTGGCAGCAGGGGGGCCACAGGCTGGGTATGTGGCCGGTGCTCGGTGCCAGGAGCCAGCATAACTGAAGCAACCAGCCTCAGGGTGAAAAGCCAGCACTGGAGTGGGCTCTGGGGTCACACCTCAGCGCTGCCATTTGCTTGCTGAGTGGCCTAGAGCTAGGTGCTCGGCCATTTGGTGCCTGGGTTTCCCCAGCTGTGATATGGAGATGACTACAGAAGTTTCTGAAGCTGGCTGAGGGATTCAAGTGGCCCGTACAGGTGGTCCTAAGCAGCCTTCCCACAGCGCAGCAGAGACTGGGCGATGGCAGCTGCCATTCTCCCCGCCCCCCACCCCTCCCCCTCCCCCCCCCATATTAGCCTCAAGGTATTAAAAAGAATAAAAGGGACTTAAAAGCTTCCTTCCTTCCTTCCTTCCTCCCTTCCTTCCTTCCTTTTCCTTCCTTCCTTCCTTCCTTCTTTCCTTCCTTCCTTCCTTCCTTTTCCTTCCTTCCTTCCTTCCTTCCTTCCTTCCTTCCTTCCTTTTCCTTCCTTCCTTCCTTCCTTTTCCTTCCTTCCTTCCTTCCTTCTTTTCTTTTCTTTCTTCCTTTCTTTCTCCCTCCTCTCTCATCTTTTTCTTTCTTTCTCTCTTTCTTTCTTTCTTTCTTTCTCTCTCTCTTTCTCCCTCCCTCTCTCTTTTCTCTTTCTTTCTTTACTTTTCTTTCTTCTTTCCTTTTCTTTCTTCTTTCTCTCTTTCTCTTTCTTTCTTTCTCTCTCTTTCTCCCTCCCTCTCTTTTCTTTTTCTTTCTTTCTTTCTTTCTTTCTTTCTTTCTTTCTTCTTCTCTCTTTATCTTTCTTTCTTTCTTTCTTTCTTTCTTTCTTTCTTTCTTCTTTTTCTTTCTCTCTCTCTTCATCTTTCTTTCCTTCTTTCTTTTCTTTCTTTCTCTCTCTTTCTCCCTCCCTCCCTCTCTCTTTCTTTCTTTCAGATAAAAATAAAGAGAGTTGAATAATCTCTGAAACCAAAAGCTAGTTCTGGAATGGAAGGTTTTTGAGGTTTCTCTTAACTGGTACCAGAAATCTTTATCTCTCAACCAACTGTAACCACCACTGTGCCCTCCTCCCACCCGCCAACAAATGTGCCGCTCTGGCTCCACTTCCCACTCCCCTGACCCTCTCCTGTGAATAACCGTTGCTCCTCCTGGAGCTGCACTTCCAGGACACCTTACCCTGCCTTTCTTTTATTTGTTATTTGTTCTCTCCCCCCAAATACCCCTGGAGTAACCTGTGTCTTCCCCGCCCTCCAGGCCCAGGCCAATCTTTGGCTTGACATCCTTTTTAGGGGTCTGGAAGCTATCCTCAACTGCTTTGGCCTGGTACACTGGGCAGTTTACCATGCTTCCCTGAGCCTCAATTTCCTCATCTGTCTATTGGGGCTGATTACCCCTGCGCCGCCCCCAGCTCATGGGGGAATGTGCTCTGTAATGTGTGCATTAAGCTTTGCACAACACAGGTGTGCCCACAGCCTCCTAGGAAGAGGAAGCCTTCCCTGACACCCTGCCCTCCACCCAAAGGTGGTTCCGGCCCCTGGGAACAGTCATGCATTTCGTTGAGACCACCTTTCTATGGTCAGTCAGCTTCAAGTCTTACTGAAGGTGGCTTACAGCTGACTGGTCATTTCAGTTTTCCCAAGCAAGCGCCCTCTCCTGCCTCTCAGGTGCTCCAAGGGCCTCGAGGCCAAGGCCATCTCATTCATCTTTCACCCCCTCCCCATTCCTTTTCACCCAACAGATCCGTTACTCGCACAGCAGTAGGCTGTCATGGGTGCTCATTACCGGTTTGTTTTATCTGAACCTGAGTTTACATCTCTGGCAACTACAGCCACGACACGTGGCCATTAAACTTTATGGTGACAACAGAACAAAGGCAGAGGGACAGGTCAGCAACATGTCACTCTGAGGGTGAGAGCACATCCTAGGAGTTTTTTAAGAGGCACCAGGGCAAAAGATCTGTGATGGCTGCCCACATAGGAAGGTCCCCGACCTGAGTCACTCACAGTGTTGGGGGGGGGGGGGGCTGTAGAAAGGGCAGTGTCCGGTGTCTGGGTGGATGAGGGCGGATGCATTTGCAGAGTTAATAGCTGTCCTTTGACTCAAATTCTTCTCACCTACTATCATATCAAGCTTTAGAGGCCTGTTGGAGGCCAACTCTAGGCCAGACCAGTGGTTAAAAGGCCCTCAGGGTGTCTTACTTTGTTCTTCCTCCACATTCTGGGTTCTGGATTCTTGTGGTACTCAGCCAGGCAGGTCTCTGCCTGCCTTTTGTCTCTGCCTGGTTCTCCTTCTGGTCGTCTCCCCTCCCTAGTCCCCAATCAGCCTCGCTATCTGTGCTGCCACAGGCATGAGGTCAGCCAGTCTGATGCAACCGTTTCTGGTGCGGGGACAAGCCCCTGCCTGGCACAGCTCACCAATGCAGGGGTGAGCTCTGAACTGTCAGCCCCGAGCTCCGCCACCCAGGCTCAGTGTCCTGTGCAGGAGCCCTCCCTCCAGGCCACACAACCCCACTGAAGACTGGTCATGGCCATTGTTTTAACCCCTCCACTCCCTCACTGAGTGAGCTGGGGCAACTCACCTCACCTCTCTGCACCTGTTTCTGCTTCTGGAAAGGGAGACAATGACACATACTCTCAGGACTGTTGTGAGAATTAAATGGAAAACAGCATTTCCCAAACTTTGGTCACTCAATGTCCTGTCACAGGTTTTTCCATACCTGCACATCACCTGCTTTACTTTTTTACTTGGTGTTTCTCATCAAGTCAGCTTCAAATCATCTCACTTTGTAAAAAATATGCTTTGCTAAAGAACACAGGGCCCATGCAATAGATTAATATATGCAGCCTCTTCTGTTCCTTTTAAATGATGCATTTTAAAAACTCCTGTCACAGGGCGCCTGGGTGGCTCAGTCGGTTAAGCGTCCGACTTCGACTCAGGTCACTATCTCGCGGTCTGTGAGTTCGAGCCCCGCGTTGGGCTCTGGGCTGATGGCTCAGAGCCTGGAGCCTGCTTCCGATTCTGTGTCTCCCTCTCTCTCTGTCCCTCCCCCATTCATGCTCTGTCTCTCTCTGTCTCAAAAATAAATAAATGTTAAAAAAAATTTTTTTAATAAAAATAAAAATAAAAAAAATAAAAACTCCTGTCTCCAAATCCTTCCCTTCTTGGTAGGCCAGGCCTCTTTTGAGCCAGCTATAGGCTTTTCCAATAATCATCACAATAAATACTTAACTATCAAATCCAAAGTCCTCTGGGGAAGGTACATGAAAGCTGTTGCAACATGATTTGGAAGACCCTGAGGTAAGAGATGGGCAGCTTGAACCCACCCCTCCCCGGGCAGGTGTGTAGCAGCTGTGGGCGTGGGGACCTCTGCCTGGAGGAGTCACTGGCCCTCTTGGAGGACAAGGACCAAGACCCCCACTGCCCCGCTAGGAGAGAGGGACACAGAGGACAAGGAGCCCTAGGGCCCAACTGTGAACTGAGAGGCCAGCTCATCTGGGCATCCCGGCCACACTGTCAGAGCACATACCTCCTGCCAGTTGGTGCCTGAAAACCCAGGGCTGGGGACCGAGGGCAGACACCCGCACAAGGGTGAGGACAGATTTGCCCTTCATTACAGGTCAGGTCTCGACAGCTATGTGGGCAGGCACAGCCTGACACCGTGACCCCCGAGCTCAGTGTGGCCTACTCTCACCGGGACTTAAGAGTTTGGGGACTGGAGCTTTAGCTCTTTAAAAACAAGTCAATTAAGCGGTGCCATGGGGCTTGCATGTAACAATCTCTTAATTGTGCTCTGCGCCTTTAGCATAGAAGGTGTTTTCACACTTTCTGCTTGGTACTTCACTGCCAACCTACAAGGTAGGTTGTCCTACCAGAGCAAGTCCAGGGCTGTGGCCCCAGTTCATAGATGAAAACACTGGGGTTCAGAGAGGCTAAGACACGAGCCCCCAGGGCAGTATGCAGTGGTAAACAGCGTGGGATATTTATCAAGCACTCATTATGTGCTGGCATGTTCCCACACCTTACCTCATGTAATACTTAAAACAGTCCTATGACGTATGGACTATTAGCCAAATAAGCAAGGTTAGGAATCCCACCCAAGATGCATCAGATTTGAATCTGTTACGAATTACAGACAGCCCCCAATTTCCAACTAGATTATATTCCAAGATGTGGTCTAAAGACACTTGGCCACTGAAACAGGGTTATTATGGTATTCAGGTACTCAGGCTAATCCAAGGAGGGCCAATTAACCCAGAATACTCCACATTCCTGGATATGTGCAATGAATATTCAAAAACTATTACTATAATGCCAGCAGTCAACATAAAACAGTGAAAGCATTTGATAAGAAAGTACTTTTTACTTATCTTAAAGCCTGCCTAAAATCTGAGGCCCAGATAGAAGAATGGACATAATTTACCCCGCCCTCCTATTTTAGAATTTAAAGAAGAAAAACCAGTGGTATGGGGGGCGGGGGAGCAGGCTGGGGAAAAAAGACAGTTGACCAAGTAAGGTCAAATAAGGAAGTTGTGAAAGCAAGAAGCAGGTCCCTGAGGCCGGCTCAGCACGAGGGGGACAGCAGGATGGCTGGGGACCTTAACTTCTCTCCCATTCAGGAGCTTGTTTTCATCACAGAAAGATGCCGGAAGGTACCGGATCCACTGACTGCTGGGGAGTCTGGGAGACTCAGAGCCCCGAGAACAAAGAGAGGAAAAGCAATGCTGTCAATGGGATTTTCTAGGGAAGACAATTGGGTTTCCAGTGGGTCTAATCAGAAATGGATTCACGCCCTGCACCACATACCGAATTCTGGCAGGGGGTCAGGAGTCAGGGTCTGACGGCAGCTGGAGACTCTCCACTACCCTTGGAAGAGCAGCCTCGGACTCTGGCTGCTTTTTGCTCTGATGCCGGGACAGCAGCTCACAGCTGTGTGACTGGACCCGCTGTTTTACCTCTCACCTCCTCCTCCATGAGACAAAGGTGACACTCAAACCTCCCATCCAGGGCCACTGTGGAGAATGAGTGAGTCAGACAGTGTCTTGCACACAGGGGACACATAAACGATACGTTACCCCCTGGTCTGGCTGGTGCCCTCACTGCCTGACTGAGGCTTCAGGGCCATCAAGGCTGTGAAGGCGGCAGCTTTGTCACAGTCCCCTCTGTGCCAAGTTATGAGATGGCCAGAACTGAAGGGCTGGGAGGTGAGTGGAGGGTGGGGAGGCTTTCATGGTTCAAACCAGGTGTGAACAGATGAGAGACATGATTCTAACTTGAGATCAGAGCCTGACAGCATAGCAGGCTGTGGGCCACTACCTCCCCTTTGTGGAGCCCTCCAGGAGAGGGGCCTGCAGTGGCCACAGAGCAGAGCAGCCCCAGCCAAGCCAGCGGAAGTGCCCATAACCCCCCTGTTCTCAGGTAACATCGGCACTGGAAGGAGTCACAGATCTTTTGGGTCCATATCCTCATTCCACAGATAAGGGAACAGGTCCAGAGAGGGGAAGGGCTTGTTGCAGTCACACAAACCCACAGAGGAAGTGCTGGGCCTAGAAATCAGGTGTCCCAACACCCAGGCCGACGGTCAGAATCCCCCCTCCCTGTACCTCCAGCTAGGAAGCACTTGCTCATCCACCATAAGCATCTGATGAGCTTGCTTCCAGTCTTTTAAAAATACATATATAGGGGCACATGGGTGGCTCAGTTGGTTGAGCGTCTAACTCTTGATTTTGGCTCAGGACATGATCTCATGGTTCTTGGGTTCGAGCCCCGCATCGGGCTCTGTGCTGACAGCTCAGAGCCCGGAGCCTACTTGGGATTCTGTGTCTCCCTCTCTCTCTCAAAATTAAACATTAAAAAAAAATGTGTTTTAATGTTAAAAAATAAAAAAACAAAAACAGAAATACATATATAAGATTGAAAATTAACGATTATGCCATCCATGAACACATTATTTTTTAAATCCAATTTCATTACCTCCTGGATACATTGTAGTTATTCAGTATTTGTTGAATGAATGAACTTTTAGCCCCACTATCCCAGTTCAGGCTCCTCCCTAGATGACATCACTAAGCTCTTGATTGGTTTCTCCTCTGCAAGTTCCTCCACCCAGTGCCCTCCCTCCCCATCCCTATCAGGGCTTACCATGTGGTCCCTACCACAGCAGGGACCCTGGGGACCAAGAGGGCAAATGAGGCTGCCCAGAGGTTTCCTTCTACCCTGCTCCTCTTTGGTCAAGGCCCCTCTTTTGGGACACCCTTTGGATTAGGCTTGGGAACAGGCTGGGACACCCAGACACCCTCTCCCACGGATCCAGGCCCTGGCACCCTGCTCAGCTGCTTCCTCATGCTACCCAAGCGCTCCTTTCACTCAGTGGCTGGTTTTGTCTTTGCTTTCACTCCTTTCCCCACTGTGCTAGGATATGGAAGGACCCCTGAGCCTCCAGTAGGACTCCAAGGAAATCATTCAATCAGAAACTTAAGGCCAATTCAATGGGGAGAATCCTTCCACAATGTATAGAGACAGCGAATTATCATGTTGTACACTTTACGTATCTGTCGATTATAACCTGGTAAAGCTGGAAAAAAAGAAAAAACCTAAGGCCAGAGCCTGGGGCACTGGCAGGGCCCAGCACTGCTGAAGGCAAGGGCATGAGTTCTGCAAGAGTTCTGCAACAGGACAGAGCCTGGAAGTTTTCCTGGTAGGAGGTGAGAGGGAGAGTCATAGGGCAGGAGTTAGGAGGAGAAGCAAGTATGTCTGATCCCTGAGGTCAAGGATGAAGAGAGAGTTTTCAAGAAAAAGGGTATAATCAACAGTGCCAAAGCAGCTGAGGATGGAGGAAAGTCACATCCACTTCCTGAGCTGGATGTGCACAGACCCTCCCTGGGACCAAGTTTGGGATCAGGATATTCCAGGAGGCCCACTGGCTGGATCAGGTACTGAGGAGACCTCCTGGTGAAGCTGGATAGATGAGCTAGGTGGGTGTGGACCCACCCCCAAACCCCAGGGACACGTCCCGAGACCCTACTGAGCAGAAACAGGGTGGGACGGAAACTAAACAAATTGTGCCTTTAAAGTCACCTGAAATTTATGTCTCAGCAATGTTTGATTTTTGGCTTCTCTTTCCTGCAGCAGGATATTTAAAGAAAACAAATCTTTAAAAGCTTCAACTCCAAAGCAAAGAGCCCTCTGTGTGCCTACTTCTGGTCTCTGCTTTAGGAACAAACCTCCTTTACTCTTTGGTCTGAATTGTGTCCAAGGCAGTGTGAGCCTCTCGGCCAAGATGGGTGCAGCCCAAGTCTCTGCTGCAGGTTCAGAGTGAGCCTGGCCCAGCCAGACCTTGAGACCTTCCAGAGGCTTCCACTCCAGGGCACCCTGAAGCCAGGGATCCAGAGGAACTGGTGGTAGTACCAGTTGGGAGCAGAGAGGGTCACATCTCTGCCCCAAACCCAAGGCTGGCCAGCTATCCCCCTAGGGACAGATACTTGGTGGGGAAGAGAGGGAGCTGAGAAGTCACCCAAGGAAGGTGACCAGTCTTTGGGATTTAAAAAGAGGTGGCCTGGGGCGCCTGGGTGGCTCAGTTGGTTAAGCATCCAACTTCGGCTCAGGTCATGATCTCACGGTTGGTGGGCTCGAGGCCCATGTCGGGCTCTGTGCTGACAGCTCAGAGCCTGGAGCCTGCTTCAGATTCTGTGTCTCCCTCTCTCTCTTTGCCCCTCCCCTTCTCATGCTCTCTCTCTCTCTCTCTCTCTCTCTCTCTCTCTCTCTCTCTCAAAACTGAATAAATGTTAAAAAAAAATTAAAACAAAAAAGAAAAGAGGTGGCCCATTCTTGGCTTTGGCCATTTCCAAATGATCCAAATCCAGAGCTGGAAAAGAAGGCCCAAGAAGGGGAAATGGAGACAAAGACTTGAAACCAAGTATGGCCCTCCTATTGCTCCTTTCACAGCAACCCCACACCTACTCAGCTGTGGCCTGTGCAAAGAAGTGAATGTCAGTGTCTTCCCATGGTGCACTGCGTGACCCCACAGCACTGAGGAAGCTCTGCACGAGCTTTAGTGTCCCTTTCACAGATGTAGGAACAGTGGCTCTGAGATGATAGGGGCTTTCCCGGGCCACACGGCCAGAAGCAGCAGGGGTTGCTTTCCAACACAGCTCTCCTGATGCCCAGTCTGTGCCCTCTCCACACAGTCCCACCATCCTGGCCAGGAAAAGGGCAGATAGGGCAGTCTTTCCATTTCTGTCAGTGGCTGAGGAACAAACAGATTTCTAGTGAGCACTGGGCAAAGGACTTTTCCAGCACAGATGGCCAAGGGTCCTGCCCAGGGATTAGTACCCTTGCTTGGTGACCTAATGCATCGCCTGCTACCAGGGGACAGATGAGGTTCAGGTAAAGGACCCTAATCAGTCATTCAATAAGCCCTGACAAAGTCCTGTCCACTTCAGGGCTTGTCCCCAGACTAGGGGCCCTCCTTCCTGGTCACTGAGTCATGGGCTTCCAGTAGGTCAGGGTAAGAGTAGTCCCAGGGAGCCTCCAGAAAATTCTGTCCTTGCAGACAGGGAGATGGAGGCCAAGGCCTGCCCAGGGTCCCATCCACAAAAGTAACAGCAGCACCTTCCCCACAAGTCATTGTGAGGATTAAATGAGATAATGCAAAGACAACGCAAAGCACTCACCCCACAGTTAGCACTCAAAGAGATACTATTTTTGTCGTCATTGTGATTTTGCCTACCAGACCCAAGCTACTAGGCCTCCAGGAGAAGAAAGAGTGCCTCCCGGTTTACAGTCCAGGCCTCTGACCCACCTGGTTGCTCACGGTGGCGTGATGGAAAGACTCAGAAGCAGGAGTTCTGGAACCCAGTCTCGCCTGGCCTCTACTTAGGTGTGTGACCTGGGGGAGGCCCTACTGAACCTCCCCCACTAGTGCCTTGGTTTTCTTCTCACTGAGAAGGAAACGAGATATTCAGGAGGGACCCTTCCTGCTTGGGAATCTCCAATTTCAGCAGCAAAACTGCCCTGACCAGAAAGCTGTGAAAGCGTGTGCCTGGCTGGGAGGAGGAAGCCCCGTTGGAGACAGACAAAGGCACCCTGTGCAGGCCCTGCCTCTGGCCCGGCCCAGAGCTCTGTGGGTTTCCACACCCAAGCCCAGGGCCTTCCAAGAATCACAGTTAAAAGGTATTACTTGAAAGTTGCCAGACAGTTAACTTTGAGTTCCTGGAAGCTGTAGTCCAGGAACAGCTGGGGGTTGGGAATGGTGGTGAAGCGAGGCTGGGTGGGGGAGGTGAGAAGTGGGGAGCAAAGACCGAGGTGAGGGAAGGACTGGCCACAGGGAGAGGGGAGAGCAGGCAGGAGCTCCGAGCACAGCTCAAACACAGGGTTCAGATGACCACGGCTTTGACCTCCTTCAGCCTAGGACACTATCCACCCACAAAATAGAAGCAACAATGTGTTTTCTTAACAGGAAACTCTGTCACCATGCGGGAGGGCAGAGCCTTTGGGTGGTCATCCTGCTGTTCCCTTGAAGACTCTCAGGCCACCCCTCCATTCTCCTTTGGCCCAGAGACACTGACATTGGTTGCTTTTCTCTAAAACATGACCACAAAATCTCCCCTCTGAAGCAGCACCCTTCACCTCTGCAGCCTGGCCATTAGGGAACCCACAGCAAACCGGGCAGAGGCAGGCTGCTGTTGCCATGGTGACCAGCATCCTGAGGCCACAGGAGATCACCAAGTCCCGACTCCGGGCAACGCCTCTATCACACGGAGGCCATGATCACCGCCATCAATCAAGCACCTCCAGGGTGCCAGTGCTGAGCCCAGCTCTTTGCACGCCCTGCATGATGTACCCTCGGAACAGCGCTACGAGGGGCAATGGTGTATCTCCTTTCACAACAGGGGAAGCCGGCAGTCTGGCTGCAGAGCCCAGGTCTCAACCACAACAGCAGTCTGCCCTTATCCACGGTTTCAGTTACTCACACAGGGTCATCTGCGGTCTCGAATCAGACAAGCTTCCTTCTGAGATGTCGTCAAAAGGCCCACATTAGCCTAACACTGTGTCACAGTGCTGATGCCGTTGTCCTCACTACAGCTCATCTGGTAGGCATCTAATCATCTCACATCACCACCACAAGGGTGAGTACAGTCCAGCAAGAGCTTTTGAGAGAAAGACCACATTCACATAATTTTTATTATAGTGTTTTGTTATCATTGTTCCAGCTTACTTTTAGTTGTTGTTGTGAATCTTATTGTGCCTATTGTATAAATGAAACTTTATTATCGGATATATAGGGCTCAGTAGTACCCCGGTCTCGGGCATCTGCTGGGGGTCTTGGAGCATACCCCCGTGGATAAGGGGGACTACTGTAACAAACTGAAATAAAATATAACTGCTGGAGCACCTGGGTGGCTCAATCGGTCGAGCGTCCGACTTCAGCTCAGGTCATGTTCTCGATCAAAGTCCACGAGTTCGAGCCCCGCATCGGGCTCTGTGCTGACAGCTCAGAGCCTGGAGCCTGCTTTGGATTCCGTGTCCCCCTCTCTCTCTGCCCCTCCCCAACTTGCACTCTGTCTCTCTCTCTCAAAAATAAGTAAACATTAAAAAAATTAAAATATATATATATATAACTGCCTATAGAAGTACAGTGCAATGGTGAAGGCTAAAAGAGATGTGGCTGTGCCTCTTAGAAGTGTGACCCTGGGAAAGAGGTCTATTTGCTTAGTGCTGATTCCCTCATCTCTAAAACGTGACAACTTCAGAGGGTTGTGAGGATTAAAAAAGCGCATACGAACCCCTGTCCCTGGGCAGGCCCCAGCGGTGCTCAGTGAAGGTTTCGTCACCCATTACAGGGCCTGCGAAACCTTCAGCCCTGCACACTCCGCACACAGGAACTAAAGAGTAGGATGTGGGCACTGGGGGAGCATCACCTGGGTACGAGGCACTGGGCCAGGGGCCCAGGAGGGTCATTCGACCAGGGGCCTGGGCTCTGCGACACAGTAGGATTCTGGGCCCTGATCCCTCACTGCGGCAAACCTCCTCTGCCCCATCAGTCCCTACCCCACCCTCAGCCACCGGCAGTGCCCTCCTGGGTGGGGCAGACAGGGCAGGGCAGGGCTGGGCATCATTATCACTCCCAGCTCAGGGCTGGAGACAGAGTTAAGCCAGGCCTTCTTATCGGCTCCCCAAGCACTATGCTGGAAGGCACTGCCTGGCTCTGAAGCTTGGGGGCTGGAAGGCGGGGCCCTGTAGTGGCTGCCCAAGTCCTTGCTCCTCTAGAATGGTCCCCAGAGCAAGAATGGAAGAAGCAGCCTGGCAAACAGAACTCCACCTGGCTTGGATACCGTGTCATCTTAGGCAATCCCTTCCCTCTCTAATCTCCATCTGTGAAACTGGGGGTGGAGGGGCAGCTGGAGAAGATGACCCTTGAGTCCCTCGCAGCTTGAAAGAGTTGGGATCCTGTGACCACCTGTGAGGTAGCCATGCTGATTGTCCTATTTACAGACAAGGCACCTGAGGCCGAGCAGAGGGAAGAGACTCATTCCCATAGCATACTAGTCAGTGGCAGAGCTGAAGGACACCCAAGCCAGTGCTCTTCCCACACCACATGCCCTGACCTTCTAGCAGGCCCATGGAGGAAAAGTCTAGAAATGACAAAAGCACAGCTACTTCTGGGCTCCCCATCCCAGGTCCAAACCCCTCCACGAGGTTCCAGGTACGGGCTGGGGACCTCAGAAGAGCTCCAGGCCCGTGGATACCTGGCAGCCCTATGGAGTGAGAGGTCACTCCTTGGCTTCTGTCCAGGGAAGGCAAGGATGGCAGGGCTTTCTGGGTGCGGGGAGAACTGGCCCCATAACTGGACTCGGATAATACCCCTGCTCTTATCAATGGGTCAAGGGCTCCAAGGGGTATATCTGAGAATCAAGGGCAGGTTCAGCAGAAGTGGGGAGGGAGCACAGAGGCAAGGTGAGTGCAGCTCAGCTGAAGCTTTTAGTCTGGAAGGAAAGAATCTCTGAGGGTGGGTCTAAGGGTTAGGGGATGGGTGTGGGCAGAGTCACAGGAAGGGGCAAGCTAGGTCCACTTACCCTTTGAGGAGCAGAGGAACCTGATCTAAAGGGATTTCTAAAGAAATCCTAAAAACCTCAGTTTGGGATGGACGAGAGAGACCCAAAATCTATGCCCCGGAGCAGAGGAGTCACGGCTGCCTTTGAGAACCTAAGAAAAGTTATGCCCTTGCCTAATGGGGAAACCGAGGCCCAGGCTTTTGGGGAGATGACTCACACCTAGCTTAAGACTTGGAAGGCCCTGGGGCGCCTGGGTGGCTCAGTTGGTTAAGCATCCAACTTCAGCCCAGGTCATGATCTTACAGCCTATGAATTCGGGCCCCGCATCTGGCTCTGGGCTGACAGCTCAGAGCCTGAAGCCTGCTTCAGATTCTGTGTCCCTCTCTCTCTCTGTCCCTCCCCAACTCATGCTCTGTCTCTCTGTCTCTCTCAAAAATAAACATTAAAAAAATTTTTTTAAAGACTTGGAAAGCCCTGTTGGAGAGGGGGTGAGTCCCCTGTACAGCTGGGGGCAGTGACCCAGGAGGTTCAGTCCTAATGACCAGTCGCCAGGCTCTGAACCAGGCAGGGCAGCAGAGAAACAGGCCATGCGGCAGAGCAGGACTAGGCCTTCCAGACCCTGGGGCCTGGCTTTCTCAGGCCCCGGCAGAGCTGGGGCTCCAGGCAGGCACCACCTGGGTACTCAGCCAGTTCCCTGAAGATCCAGGCCTTGGCTCAGGATTCCTGGGCTCTCTTCTTCTCTGGCCCAGGCTCAGAGGACTCCCATCTGGGAGCAGGCCTGCAACTCTCCTCACTGCTGGGCAGCCAGGGCTGAGCTGTGCCCTCTGAAACCACCCAGACAGGTGATGAACACATACACTACATACACCCCTGGGGTTGGGGGCTCAAAAGGCCTCATGCTCTCTTCCCCTCCCCAGGCACCCCTGGACTGCAGGCTTCCCAGACAGATACGACTGCTTCACCTTTATTTGTAAATGCTGGCCCTAAGACTTTTAAATGTGGCCACCGAAGCCATTTACAACAAGGCCAAAACTAGGCTGCCTTTCTGTATGCCAGTGAGTACCCTGCACCCCTCCCAGAACCCAAGGTTAACTCTGAGTTAAGCAGGGGTGAGAGCTGAGAAAAGGCTTGAACACCGAGAGCGCTTGGCATGGGGAGTCCCTGAGACCAGGGCAAAGGGGGCAAGAAAGAGCTGTAGTCCTTGGGGTTGAGCAAGACTGTTCAGGGGCCCAGAGAGCCAGAGGCAGAGCCAGAGCCAGGGGTAAAGCTGAGGCTGGACAGGGAAGGGCCCAAAGCCGCCATGGACATTCCAGGGAGGAGGAAGAAGGAAGGGCAGCAGTGAGAGGCACTCAGCATATAGAGAACTGAAGTTACGTCCTGCATTGTGGGTCACCCACCTCTCCAGGCTGGGCTGGCACCCCCAAAGGATGAACTCCTGCCACCCCCACAATACACATACAGGCACACAAACCTCCATGGGACCCTGAGGTGTTCACCTGGTCCTCTGCTGACATGCCTTCCTCTCACCTTCACCACATCCTGAGCTTGCCTGGCAATGAGGGTGGCAGGAAGCAGCATGGTTAGTGCCCATCATCACCTCCTAATGTAGCAGTTCTGAACCTTCAGGGTGGCAGGAGCACATGGGGCACTTGACAAAAATTCAGATTCAGATTCCTGCCCTCCCTTCTCAAGATTCTGAATCAGTGGTCTGAGGACCCAGGTAATTCTGAGAGGGTGGTCCTTGGAGAAATGCTGGGTGGTCTGCTAGGTGTTCGGTGGAGAAAACAACCGTAAATATAACTGCTGCATTCATCGTGTGCCTACTGTGCACCTGACGTTTGGCATGAACCACCTTATTTTGTCCTTTGACACCCTTCCGGGAAAGGTGCCATCATTTCTATTCCCAAGGTCACACACTGCCCACTAGAGAAATCACAATTTGAGGTAGTTCCCTCTCTCCCCACCCCCTTCCCGTCCCCCAGGGGCCTGCAGACTCACAGGGTCTGGGACCCACCCCAGGGACAGGACCAGAACCAGCATGTGACTCCCCAACAGGAAGGAGTGACAAAGGTGACACCAGTTAGTAAGAAAGATGTAGAATTGTACCGTAATGGAGAATACCCCCACCCCTCCACTTCCCAGGGATGAGGCAGCAAAAGGGCTCAGTCCCAGCCTGAAGGCTGCCAAGTCACCAGGGAGGCTCCAGTGTGGCAAGGCTGGACCTGGCTGGCTTGGCCAATTCCCAGGCGGCGGGCGCCCCCTGCAGCCAGACAGGGGAGTGGCAGGCAGAGGCCTGGAAGTTCCCAGGGCTGACCTCCCTGGGACGGCTAGGTTTTCTCTGGCATCGTCTCCGGGCCTCACTGTGGTCCTTATGGTTGCCCCATTTTAAGGATGAGAGAAGTGTTGAGTGTCTTGCCCAAAATCGCAGAGCCAGCCAATATGGGGCCCTGGCTCCTCCCTCCCGGAGTCTTTGTCCCAGCCCCCCAGAGCCCCCCTCACCTCCAAGCTCCCTCGCCCGTAGGACAGACAGGACCTTTGTAGGAGGCAGGCAGTGGGTATTTAATAGGCTTTGGTGGAGGATCTCGACACTCCCACCAGGGAAGTGGGCAAGGGTGGGGCACAGACAGGCCTCCACACAGGGCTCAGGAGATGAGGTTCAGATGCAGGGGCTCCTGGCATCGCCGGGTGTGAGGGGGCAAGAGGTGGGCAGAGCCTTGTCTGGGGCACTCCTGCAGCAGGGAAAAAAACACTGGGCCTGCATGGAGCTAAACACAGAGTGGAGGGATGGGGGCTCTCCCCAAGCCCCTGCCCCACAGCTCATGACCCTCCAGTTAGGGAGCAAGAAACTATCCAAGCCACCAGCCCCACAGGCAGAGCAAAGGGAGTGGGCTGGTCCCACAGAATGTCACTGCAGGGGCCCTGGGGGAGGAGGAGGCTGTGGATTACACACCGCCACTTCATTCCTAATGGTCCACTTCCAGGCATTTCATATGTTGGGCTTCAGAGTAAAAGTTGCCTTTAAATAAAGGGCTCCAATCTCAGAATTATGAACTACTGGCCTAGTCTCAGTCACTAATAGCTGAGGAAACAGACACCCAGAAAGGGTAAGTGGCCTCAGGCCAACCAGCAAGTGGTCTTTTCTCTTTATGTCTCCAGGGACCCCTGGTGTATTCTGAGGACTGTGACTTTACTTCCAGCACTCCTCAGGTCTATGATCCCCCTCCCTCAAGCTCTGAGTGCTCCAGTCTCAGGGCCAGCCAAACATGGGGTGAGGGGGTTCCCCCCAACACTTGTAATATCCACAGAATCCCTCTCCCAACACACACAAGTACACACTCTCTCTCTCTCTCTCTTTCTCTTCTTACCTCCTGGAGGGCTAGAGCCTCTCCCTGAGGGAACCTTCCCTGGTTTGTGGAGACTCAGAGGTTGGGGCTGGGGGCCAGAGCCAGGCTCTGGGAGGGCTGGGGGACTGAGCACCGAGGGGCACACTGGGAAGTGCAGGTTCTGCATGGGCACCCAGTCAGACCCCGCCACTCTCTGCAGCCAGACAGCTTCAGCCATGTACCTGGGGAGCAATAAGCCAGATGGAAGGGGTCATGGGCCTCTTGGCCTGCTCCCCCTCAGCTTGGGGAGCACACAGCCCAAGGCTTGGCCCTGCAGAGAGCTGCGGCCAGTCTCATTCAGGCTATAGTGCCCCTCTACCACATTTCTTAGGGTAAGAATCCACAAAGGCAAGGAAGTGAGGGTTCCAGAGGCTCTCACAATGCCCTGAAGGAAACCCCAAAAGAAGAACAGTGAGTATAAAGGCCTGGGAGCTGGGCTAAGAGGTCAGGGGCGATGACCCGGCTTTATCCCAACTCCCCCTCCCCCCCACCACACCCCATCACTGGGTCCTCTGATCTGCAAACTCACTTGGGTCCCAGCGGTGCACAAATTGTTAAATACCAGTTGCTGGCACAGCCGTGGTCGAAGGGGTTGTATCCCCGCAGGTATTGGCACTGGAGGGAGGTGAGGGCCAAAAGAGGAACTCAGGTTCAGCAGGACCGGGCAGCCTACCCTCTGATGGTCCTCCCTGAACCATCAGCTCAACACAGGCCCATGGCAAGACTCCAAGGGCAGAGAAGCAGGGCCAGTGAGCCAAGGCCTCCCCGACTCACCTCCGAGTAGCTCTCTCCAGGCAACCCCTGGCCCTGCCCCCACCTCTCCTGCCTTCTCAGGGATCCTCCCCCATCACCCGTACTCTCTTTTGCAGTATCCTCTCCTTCTCTGTTTCCTTTGGCCACACCACATCCTCCTGCTACCTCCTTCTAGATACACTTTCAGATCTTTTTGTGTCTAAACTGGTCCAAATACAGTTCCACACCCCTCCCCCAATTTCCCTACCTTCCCAGTTCTCATTTTTTCCAAACTTGTGCTTTCACTGAATTTCACTATCTAGAAGGCCAATGCATGGGGCCCAACCATATTTCCCTAACAAAATAACTTGGCCCTGGAAATCTGGACTGAAGTTCCTGAGCACCCATGCAGTGAAGGTCAAGCCCAAAGGTGAAGTCCTCCCGTGAATAGTCTTAACCAAGTTCTTCCCCTCCCCTCCCTCTACCCATCAGCCCCGCCCTCCTCCCCCTCCCCAGCACGAGCAGATTCTCACCCTGACGTCAAGAGCCTTAGCTACAAAATGTCTGTAATGATCAAAAGTGGCCCAAGGGCACCTCTGCCCACCATGGGGAGCTCCCCTGTGTCCCATGCCCCTATCACAAAGATTTTGACCTTCAACACTATTCTCCATCACAAGGTGTCAGGACTCCATGCAGGGCAGCTGACACCTAGGGGAGAAAAAGTCGAGCCGGCTCCACAATGTCCCATTGTTGACAAAAAGTGACATCGACCATCAAGACACTTTGAGTTCTAATGTTTAAAGCATTAAGGGAAACTGCCATTCTATTTGAAATTTTAATTAAATGATTAGAAGAGTTTGATTATATTTACAATTAGAATTTTAAATTTAGAGAAATAAATTTTGATTGATTAGATGTATATGAAGTATACAAAAACAACTGCCCAACACTTAAAGGCATGAAAATTGTCTGATGAACTCATTAGAACTCACTAGTAAAAGACAACACCTTCCTCTCCCCACATGAGAGCTTCTCGGATGTGAATGGAATCCAACAGCTCCAATTCCGTGTCTCAAATGCTCCCACACTCCACAGGACAAAAATCAAAGCGGGCATCTTCTCTTCCCAGCTCCTCCTTCCCAGGCTCTCTGCTGCCTCTGCTCTCTGCCCTTCTTCCCCAGGGATCAGGGCATCAGGCATTTTTCTCTCTCTTTCTCTCCCTCCTTCTCTCCCAAGGCATTATCAATTCCTTTGTGTAAAGACTCACTCATTCGCTCGGAAATATCTGGGGGCCTCAACAATGTCCTAGGCACAGCACTGGGGGCTGAGGACACAACCACCACCACCAAAGCCTGCCTTAACTTTCAGGCAGCTGGGGAGTGGGCAGGGCAGTGCACAGAAGAGCAGGCAGCCGGGGCCAAGACTCCAAGGTGCAGGGAGAGGAGCAGCAGCCCTGGAAAGCAGACAGTGGGGCCCTGAGTGGCCACGGCAGGGGCATTCAGCTTCCCTGATACTGTGTGCAGCCTAGAAAGATTAAGTCTTAGGGCTGCCTACTGGCCCCTTGGAGAGCACAGCGCCAACGTGACAGTGAGGAGAGGCCGGGCTGGAAGCTGGCTGAGGAAGGCAAAGAATGATACCGGCGAGCATAGCCAGCTCGTTCAAGAAATATGGCCCTGCTGGAGGGGAGAAGGCAACAGGTGGAGAAGAGGCTTGTGTTGTTAGGAGTGTTCTCTTTGTTCCTAAGATGGGAGAGACGCGAACACGTGTAAATGATGATGGGAAGGAACGGTAATAAGAGCAACAACAATATATAGGGCTTCTACTCATACTGGCTGCTGCTCTCCGTGTCTTACACGTATTAAGCCGTGCGGCCCGTTTCACAGATGGGGAAACCAAAGCACCAGGTAGCTAAGTAACAAATCCAGTATCTCCCTGCTGATATGAAGCTGCGGTTGGAATTTATGTAGACTGGCTCCAGCGCCCTTGGTATCAACCACTGGGGCAAGTGGCCCCAAAAGACGTGGTTCGGGGATGGAGGTAGGAAGGGAATGAAGTTGAAGTGTGTAAAGAATGCCTGAAATGGGGCTCGTCTGGGTGGCTCAGTTGGTTAAGTGTCCAACCTCTGCTCAGGTCATGATCTCATGGTTTGTGGGTTCGAGACTCACATCGGGCTCTGTGCTGACAGCTCGGAGCCTGGAGCCTGCTCTGGATTCTGTGTCTCCCTCTATCTCTGACCTTCCCCCACTCACGCTCTGTCTCCATCTCTAATAAATAAACATTAAAAAAGAAAAAAAAAGAATGCCTGAAACAGGTTCTGCAGGTGAGGGGACAGAGCCCTGAAAGAATGAGTCACACTCATCACAGAGTGCAGCAAATCACAGAGTGCAAACCCCATTTAGATTTCTGAAGACTGGGGGCGCCTGGGTGGCGCAGTCGGTTAAGCGTCCGACTTCAGCCAGGTCACGATCTCGCGGTCTGTGAGTTCGAGCCCCGCGTCAGGCTCTGGGCTGATGGCTCAGAGCCTGGAGCCTGTTTCCGATTCTGTGTCTCCTTCTCTCTCTGCCCCTCCCCCGTTCATGCTCTGTCTCTCTCTGTCCCAAAAATAAATAAACGTTGGAAAAAAAAAAAAAAAAAGATTTCTGAAGACTGGAGATCACAGACTGGGAGACCCCCATTCTGAGCAGTGGAGCAAGGGCAGGCCAAGGGCCTGACGTGGGGCCAGAAGAACCATGGGATGTGGGAAGGGGAGTGCTGCCCAAGGGAGGCTGAAATGATGGACTGAGGCTGGAGACAGAAGACACGCAGACCACAGAAGGTAATGAGAAAGGGATAATGGGTACTGAGCAAGAGGAGTCACCGGTGGGCTGGAGTGGTTGAGTAGTGACTGTAAGGACAGCCAAGTGGTGGGCAAATAGGGTTCCTCTGTCCTGTCAGTTGTCTCAGTATCTCCAGCTCTCCCTCATCAATGTAGGCAACTACAATCTTCCTAAAACAACCTTCAGTTGGGGTGCCTGGCTGGCTCAGTCTGGGTAGAGCATGTGGCTCAGCTCTTAATCTCAGGGTATTGAGTGCAAGCCCCACATTGGTCATAGAGCTGACTTAAAAATAATAATAACAACAATCTTTAGCCAAGTCATTGTCCTGCTAAAGGAATCCCATGGCAAGGATGTTCACTTTTATCACTTCTACTCAACATTGCACTGGAGATCCAAGACGGTCAGTACAGTAAGAAAAGAAAAAGAAATAAAGCCATACATGTTAGGAAGGAAGAAATGAAACTGTCCTTATTCACAGATGACATGATTTTCTATGTAGAATCAACAACAAAAAAAAACTATTAGAATAAGTGAGTCTAGCAAAATTGCAAGATTCAAGACCGATAAACAAAAAATCCATTGTATTTCCTTATAATAATAATCAAACAGAAATGAAATTTAAAAACACATTTATGGGGAGTCTGGGTGGCTGAGTCAGTTGAACATCTGACTCTTGATTTCAGCTCAGGTTATGATCCCAGGGTTGTGGGATTGAGCCCTGCATCAGGATCCATGCTGAGCAGGGAGCCTCCTTAAGACTCTATCTGTCTGTCTGTCTCTCTCTCTCTTTCTCTCCCCCTCTGCCACTCTCTCCCTCTTTAAAAATAAAAAAATAAAGGAAGCAAAAATAATATAAAAAAGGGAGGGGGACAAAACACAAGAGACTGTTAAATATAGAGAACAAACAGAGGGCTACTGGAGGGGTTGTGGGAGGGGGATGGGCTAAATGGGTAAGGGGCATTAAGGAATCTGCTCCTGAAATTATTGTTGCACTATATGCCAACTAACTTGGACGTAAATTCAAAAATAAATTATTTAATTAATTTAAAAAATATTTAAAAATTAAAAAATAAAATAAAATAAATAAAAGTAGCACATATACAATAACACGAAAAGCAAAATACTTAGAAAAGATCAGGGAGCCTGGGTGGCTCAGTCAGTTAAGTGGCTGACTTCAGCTCAGGTCATGATCTCACAGTCATGAGTTCAAGCCCCGCGTCGGGCTCTGTGCTGACAGCTCAGAGCCTGGAGCCTGCTTTGGATTCTATGTCTCCCTCTCTCTCTGTCCCTCCCTGCTTGCCTTCTGTCTCTCTCTCAAAAATAAACAGACATTGTAAAAAATACTTAGAAAAGATCTAACACAATGTATGCAAGATCTATATACTGAAAACTACAAAACACTAACGAAAGAAATTGAAGAAGTACATGGAAAGAGGTTTGTGGCTTCAAAAGCTCAATATTGGTAAAACGTCAATTTTCTAAATTGACCTATAGGTTCAATGTAATCCACATAAAAATCTCAGCAAACGTTTTTGTGGAAATTAAGCTGATTCTAAAAGTTATGTGGAAAATCAAAGGAACTAGGATAACCAACAAAACTCCCCAAAAGAACAAAGTTGGAGAACTTACATTGTGCAATTTCAAGACGTAATGTAAACCTACTAATCCAGACAGTGTGGTATTGGCAAAAGAACAGAGTCCAGAAATACACCCACAACTACATAGTTAACTGATTCTTGACACATGTGCAAAGGTAACTCAATGCAAGAGGACAGTCTTTTCTTTTTTTTTTTTTAATTTTTTTTTTAACATTTATTTATTTTTGAGACAGAGAGAGACAGAGCATGAATGGGGGAGGGTCAGAGAGAGAGGGAGACACAGAATCTGAAACAGGCTCCAGGCTCTGAGCAGTCAGCACAGAGCCCGACGCGGGGCTCGAACTCTCATACCGCGAGATCGTGACCTGAGCCGAAGTCGGACGCTCAACCGACTGAGCCACCCAGGCGCCCCGAGGACAGTCTTTTCAACAAATGGTGCTGGAACAGCCCATTTGCAAAAATAATACATCTTGACCCTACCTTGCATCATATACAAAATTTAATGCAAAATGAGTCATAGTCCTAAACATAAAATCCAAAACTTATAAAACTTCCAGAAGAAAATATAAGAAAATCTTTGTGACCTTGAGTTAGGCAAAATTTTCTTAATTACAACACCAAAAACACGGTCTATAAAAGGGAAAAACCAATAGTGTATTTCAGCAGAATTTAAAACTTCTGATCTTTGGAAGGCACTGTTAAAAAAAAATTGAGATGACATACAGACTGGGAGAAAATATTTGCCAAACACATATCTGAATCCAGAGTACATAAAGAAGTCTTAGGACTCAATAATTTTACAAAGAAAAAAATGGGGGGGGGGGGGGGCGCCTGGGTGGCTCAGTCGGTGAAGCATCGGACTTCCAACTCAGGTCATGATCTCACTGTTCGTGGGTTCAAGCCCTGCGTCGGGCTCTGTGCTGATAGCTCAGAGCCTGCAGCCTGTTACAGATTCTGTGTCTCCTTTGCTCTCTGCCCCTCCCCCACTTGCACTCTGTGCGTCTCTCTCTCTCTCTCTGTCTCAAAAATAAATAAACATTAAAAAAAATTAAAAACGAAAAAACTGACAATACCAAATGTTAGTGAAGATGTAGAGCAACTGAAATTCTCACACATTGACTGTGGAAATGCACAGTGGGAACGCAGCCATTTGGGGAAACAATTTGACGGCCTCATAAAGTTAAATGTACAGTTACCATATGACCCAGCAATACCACGCCTAAGCATTTACCCAAAAAGAAATGAAAATGTATGTTCACGTGCCTGTACACCAATGTTTATAATCGCCGAAAACCGGAAACAACCCGAATACGCTTCCATCAGCAAATGGATAAACATGTGGGGGTATATCCACATGTTGCAATACTGCGTGGCAATAAAAAGGAAGAAACTACTGATATGGGCAGCAACATAGATACATTTCAAATGCAGTATGCTAAGTGGAAGAAGCCAGACTCAAAAGGCTATGATTCCATTTATATGAGCCACTGGAAGAGGGAAAACTATAGGGATAGAAAGCAGAACAGTGGCTGCGAGAGGCTGTGGACAGGGAAACTGGCTACAGAAGGCCGTGAGGGAGTTTTCTGTGGGGTGATGGAGCTGTTGTAAATCTTGATTATGGTGGTGGTTACAGGACAGGACTGCACGTCAAAACTCATATAACTGTGCACCGAAACAAGGTGAAGTCTAACGTTAAAAAAAAAAAAAAAAATCCTATCGTGGCTGCCAGGTTTCCACTGGATTAAGACCAAATTCTCTACCTGACTTTCTGAGCCCTTTCATTCCGGCCAATCCCGAGCAGTCCACTTGATTTCCCACGCCATCTTCTGCTCCAATTACCACCGTTTCCTCACCGTCCTACCCACATTCGACAGACTGGCAGGCTTCCCTGCCTTTCTGCAGGCTGAGCCCCTCACATTTGCTCTCTCCATTTTCTGACGGTCCCAAACCACTAAGCGGCACGCCCCACGCCACACAGCGGTCCTCCCAGAACTCAAGTTCCTCTCTGAGTCTGCACTACTCAAAGTGGGAGAGGCCCTTTCTCGCAGCGTTCACAGGCGTCTGGCGGGTGTTATTCTGATTTCAGTTACCCTATCAACACAAGCGCAGGATGAAGCCTTACTCATCTCTCCGCCCAACGCTCAAAATTAAGCACACATGGCCTAGCACACAGTAGGCCCTCGATGCAGTGCACCCAGGAAGGAGAGTGACCACCGAGCTCTAGGAGCAGGTGGATATGAGATGCGTCTAGGTCCAGAAGGGCTAATGGCCCTTCTGGAGGCATTCGAGGCAGGTCAGGCCGTCAGGCACCAGGGCGGTGCACAAAGCGGAAAGGGCAGAGGTCCCGGAGGCGCAAGGTGACCACCCACAGCCCGGTATCCCCGCGTCCCGCTCGGCCTCGCGTACCTTACCCTCGCAGGAGCGCTGGGCCGCGCTCACCGACATGGCCTGGATCAGCAGCAGCAGGAAGAGTGGCACCAGGAAGCCGGCGGCGGGTACGGTCACCAGGATGCTGCGCACCAGCTAAGGAGCAGAGCCTCCGGACCTTCCTCCCTGGCCCCGCCCCTCGTCCGACTCCGCCCCAACATCCCCGCCCCCAACCGGGACCTTCCATCCGCTCCCCGCGCTCCGCCCGGTACACCTCACTCCACTACCCTCCTCAGGCCCCGTGCCACCTTTAGCATTCCCCATCATGACCCTGGTAGATTCTCAAGTCTTCCCTGTCCCTTCTAGCCCCGTCCATCTCCCTGGCCCTGCCCACCCCCACCTAGTCCATGGGGGTTCTCCCCGTACACCATTGGGGGGGGGGGAGGACCACCCCGCCTCCCCCCTCCCCCCCCTCCCGCTAATCCTGCCCCTCATCCCCACCCCGCTCTCTCCCCAGTGCTCCCTACGTGCGTCCCACGGCGGATACGCCATGGCCTTGTCCATGGAGAAGGGCAGGTGGGTTGTGCGCACCAGGAAGATCAGGCAGGTCACCAGCAGGGCACCCGAGTAGAGGCACAAGGACAGGACGAGCAGCATGAAGAAGCGGAAGTTGCGGTGACCTATGCAGTTATTAACCCATTTGCAGTGGTGGTCAAAGTCCTGGGCAAGAGGGAGGGGGCAGGCTTGGAGCACCCCTAATCAGAGGTTTTACCCCCTTTCCCAAAGGCCGCCTACCCTTGGCCCCTCAAACTGGCTCCCATCCCTAGGGAGAAACCCAGCCACAAAGTCCTTAATGCTGGCATTTCTATGGCTAGAGCACTGTTAAGTCTCCATGGCTCACAAGGTCATATATCAAGAGGCCTTTAGAGACAAGGCCTTCCTGGTCTTCTGTGGGACACATCCTGGTTTAACTTTGGGCAGGACACAGAATATTTCTGGGACTCTGTTTTCTCATCTATTGAATAAGGATAATAATACCCTTGCTCAGGCGGCCTCCCGGGATTGTAAGGACCAGATAAGACAGCACATTTGTAAACCTGTGTAGCCTGTGCACATGAGACAGCTCAGCACTCGGACCCCAGGAGACCCTCTGACCTGGACATGCAAAGAAGACAGGCGAAGCTTCCCTGGCCAGGCCTACAGCCAGCCTGAGGGCCTTGGGCACCTAGTGTCAGCAAGCCTGGGGGAAGACAACGAGTGTCTTTCTCCCCCTGGCCTGACCAGGTCCAGCATAGGTGTGGATGCCTCTGCGTGTCAGCACCTGCACAGGCAAGGGCCAACCTCCCAGGACAGGTGACAGGTAGTGTGACCTGCATGAGTGACCAAGAGTGGCTGGGAGTTACTGCCACCCTTGGCCTTTAGCGATCCCGGAAGTGGTTTCACACCTGCCACAGGAGCTGGTGTGGGTGGGCCTCCTGGGCAGGGGCAGGTGGGCAGTCAAGAAGGGCACTCACTTCCACACAGACGTTGCACCAGGGACAGTGGTAGGTCCGGGGCGGGCGGTGGAAGCAGCACTTTTGGCACCATTGCAGACGGAAGGCCCTCTGGTTCACCCATACCACATGCACCATCATGGGGCCCTGTTCATTGGAGCCTGTCACAGGAAGAGGATTGGGCAGCAGTAAGAGGGCCTTCCATCAGTCTGCTGCTCCGGGGGTAGGGAGGCCAGCTCCCTATCATTACTGGGCTCCAGGAAGTGTGGGGAAGAGATGGGCAGGGGCATCCCTAGTCCCCACTGAGCAATCTGCCCAAGCACAGAGAGACTGGTATTCAAAGGGAAGGTAAGTTTCCAGCCAGAAGTGTTCTGTGAGGACTCAGCCCTTTGAAACTGTGACTGATGCTTTAAGGAGTTTGTGCAGTGGGAAGGACGAAGGGAGAACTGAGTGGTTTCAAAGGGCTGGCTTCTCCCCCCACCCAAAGCAACTGGAAAACTCCAGAAATCTGGTTTTCCACATCTCCGTGGCTTAGACGATGAAGTGCCAGAGGCAGGGCCTAGGAAAATGAGGATGTGCATTGAAAGGGTCCTGAGGCCCGAGGAGGGGAGATGGAAGGAGCCCTTCAGGAGAGGTTACATCCTTCTCCCAGGGACCAATGCCTCACCTTGATGCAAGATGCCTGGGTCTGAGAAATTGAGTGAAACGAGACTGAAGAAGGTGAGGACACAGAGGAGGCCTGTGACAAGAGGAAAAGCCCACTCCCCATTCTGGGCCAGCCACCTGCAACTGAGACCAGAGCGGGGCTCAGCCCTGATCTGGGGTGGGGGTGGGGAGGTGAAGTTCTCTCTGAACCCGGTCCACTTGGTCAGAACCCAAGTGGTTCTGAACCCCTTGAAGCCTGCTCTAAATATCCAGGCTGGTGACAGATACATAGAGACTCCACCAAATGTCACCCAGTGTTACAGGCCACCTGCAGCTCCCAGAGGCACCAAGCACTAAATACCCGTGCCTTTGCACCTTCGATTCCCTCTGCCTAGAGTATCCTCCCTTCTCTCGCCCCTCTTCCACACTTCCCCTTCCTCTGCACTGTCATTATCTATCTTCCTTTCTGTCTCTGTAGGAAACCTGTGGCTTGTGTGGGAGGGAGACTCACGGGAACGCAAAGAAAAGGCCACTGAAAACTACCAGCAGCACCACATTGAAGGCAGCAAACAGGCTTGGGAGGATCCAGGGAAGCGGGGCCTGAGGCAGGGGATGGTGCTCCTTCATGAGGGGCATGGCGTCCTTCAAGACTGGCATGGCTGGACCTCCTGCACCCCCAGGGGAGATCAGAGTCACCAGGCTCCCTCGCCCCAGCTGGCTCCAGGAGCCCCATGGCCACAGCAGCCTCGGAAGCCACAGCCCAGGGTGGACGGAAAGAAGCTCCAATGTGACATCACAGAGGTTGAGGAGAATGGAGGCTAGGGGCTCTTCAGCAGAACTGTCTGCAGTCAGTGACCAGAACTTCCAACAGCAACCCCCTCCCCAACCCCCCCCCCCCCCCCCCCCCCCCCGCTCCACACACACACACACTTGTGCCAGGGACTGAGCGGTCCTGCCCTATGAGGTTGGCTTTGAGACTACATGAGATTAGAGAGACACATGGGGAGAAGGTGGGCGATTCTAGTCGTCTTTTCAGGCTCAGTGCTAACTGAAGCAAACAGTGCTTGTGGTTCACTCTATTTTTTTCCCCTCTTTTATTATTACAAAATTCCACTTTGGGGAGTGGAGGGGCAGCTAGATAATTTTCTTTTTTTTTTTTTAAATTTTTTTTTTAACGTTTATTTATTTTTGAGACAGAGAGAGACAGAGCATGAGCGGGGGAGGGGCAGAGAGAGAGGGAGACACAGAATCGGAAACAGGCTCCAGGCTCTGAGCAGTCAGCACAGAGCCTGACGCGGGGCTCGAACTCACGGACCGAGAGATCGTGACCCGGGCCGAAGTCGGACGCTTAACCGACTGAGCCACCCAGGCGCCCCAGCTAGATAATTTTCTAACTTCCCTCATTTCCAGGGCTGGCTTCATGACACAAGTCTGGTCAATGAGACAAAGGGGATGTCTGCTGAGGATTCTCAGAAAAGATTTGCCTTGTCCTCTTCTTCTGGTCTTGAACCTAGATGTGCTGGCTGAAGGTACCACCTTGGACCCATTAGGCAGTATGTCAACAGGTTACAAAGAATGACATTGTTGAGTCACTGCCCCAGACTTAAACTGCCTGCCTCTGAGCTGCTTATTATATGAGAAGATAGCTGCATTTTCTGTTACATGCGGCTGACATTGGTCATTTGTTTTGGCCATTAAGCATCTGAACCCCTCTTTTTTTGGAGGATTCCCTGCACTGTACCTTATCACGAAGGGCAAAGACTGGTCCCCATACCAGTTGGAGCTAAAACTGCCAGATAATCGCATTCAAAGCCTCTCCTGCAGCTCGCGCATAGCCCTGTGACCCAGCCACCACCAATTAGCCTCAGAACTGCTACCACCAACCGAGTGGGAGTCTTCTGAGATACAGCAGCTGCACACATTTTCAGGGCTCCCGCGTGTAGAAGTGTGATGGCCATTTTGAATGTCACCTTAATTTCAACAGTGATTCGGCTGTTCTTCAACATGGATAAAATATGTAATTCTAAGAGCCCTATTTTGGTTTTTTTGTTTTTTTCTTAATGTTTATTTTGAGAGAGAGAAAGAGCGAGTGCACTGGTGTGCTAGACAGAGAGAGTGGGGGAGGGGCAGAGAGAGAGAGAATCCCAAGCAGGCTGCATGCTCAGCACGGACACTTAACCATTTAACCGGCTGAGCCACTCAGGTGCCTCTTGATGTTGCTATTTTCTGAAGCTGGGGCCCAAATTCAGAAGAATAAAATTGGCTTTGTGTCTTTTTGACTGGTAGGTGACACCAAAGACCTGCTCTGCCCCCTCATGACCTGTGACATGGCACTACCACGCATAGAAGGACGTTAACGCACAGATATAATTAACACGCTCCGTATTTTCTTATGTGCTCAACAATATTGTAAGAGCTGCCCTATTTATTGGGCCCACATTGTGGGGTAAGCTGATAAATAAAAAAGAGGATTAAATCTAATACCCGTATAGGTATGAGGTTATCAATATGAATAAAATTTTTCAGTACTTTGGATACTCTTGCAGAGTGGGTAAAAGTACATTTGAATTCCAGGGCAAAGCCCAACACAGACTGTCAACAAATTGGCTTCTAAGAATATTTTATTCCTTAGTTTAAAACACGTATGTCAATTGGCAGCAATTTTGGCACACACCTTAGGTAACAGATTCGTCAGTGTTTTTCACTGTCCATTAATTCATTTTTCCTCCTCAGGTTAATTACCAGTCAAGTCTTCATGGAATAATTATGGGGACCCATCACTTATATACCTCACCCCAGTAGAGATTCCATTCTCCTCCATTCTGATAACGTTAGCTCCTGGAACAAGTTAATGTGCCTTGTCGTCAACATATGGTTTCTCTGCTCCTTTCCTTTTTGTGTGAAGCTGCAGACCAGAGATGGGGTCTTCTGGAAGAAACATCGAAGGACATAAAGGGATACAGGGAATAGACACACGATTACAGACTTCCGTAGAATAAGCTGATGTGACCACGGAGCAGACACCTCACTGTCGGTCAATCCCTGGATTCCATCCTCCAAAAACCTCCTTCTCCCCCAGTGCTGTTCATCCCAGTCATCAGGACCATCATTCACCCTATTGTTCAGATCAAACCCGGGGAGTCGCCTGACTCCTGTCCTTATCTCATCCAATCCACCAGCTCTGCCATCAAAATAAAATCTCTCAAGTCCAAGCCATCACCCTCTCTTGCCTGGATATTCCGATAACCTTCTAACTGCCCCGTGCCTCCTCTGTCCTTGGCCTTTAATGGACTCTGTTCCAAATAGCAGCCAGTGCTCCTTTTAGAACTTAGCTCATGGCCTCTGGTTGGAACCTTCCAACTGCTTCATAGGTCGCTCAGAGTAAAATCCAAAGTCCTTACCGTGGCCTTCAAGGCCCTCCCTGACCTGGCTCCTCTAACTTTCTGTCCTCATTTCCTAACACTCAGCCCCTTGCTCACTCCACATCAGCCAGGCACACTAGCCTCCTTGCTGTTCCTCAAACACACCCGGCATTCTCCAGTCCTGGGTCCTCTGCACTTGCTCTCCCGTTTCCCTGGAATTCTTTGCCACAAACGTGGTAAGTGAAGATCTTGCTTCCTCTGTTCTTTTGCTCAAGTGGTGACTCTGCCTGCATCTCCGGCTGTTTCCTCAGTGTACACTCCTCACAGGTGCACTTTGGGTCAACAAATATGAATATTTAAAACACCCTTGGGATAATTTGCAAGATACTTGCCAGAAGGTTTGTGCATGTTCACACTGCTGTGATAATACTAACACTATAATCAAATATCAACATAAAATAATTTCTCAACTTTTATAGATGACAAATGTTACCTTGATCATTTCATTTATATCTCCTTAAGCTGCTTATGAAGTTAAGTATTCTTATGCACCCAGAGGTCATCTTATTGTAGTCGTCTTGTGAATTGCCCTTTTCCGTCTTTTGCTTTATCTCAGTGTAGAAATGTTGGGCTATTTTTCTCTTTTTTCATGGGTGATAAATGTACATAACATAAAATTGATCATTTTAGCCACTTTCTAGTGTCCAGTTAAGTACATTCACAATGTCGTACAGCCTTCACCATCACCCATTTCAGGCCTCTTCCATCATCCCGAACAGAAACTCCGTACCCACTACGCAGTGACTCCTCAATCGCCCCTGCCCCATCCGGTAACCACTGCTCTGCTTTCTGTCTCTGTATTTGACTATTGTTGGTCCCTCATATAAGTGGAATCACACAACACCTGTCCTCTTATGTCTGGCTTTTTCCACTCAGCATCGTGTCCTCAAGGTTCATCATTGGCCTTTAGCCGTCCTGAAAGTTGGTATGTTGCAGCAGGTGTCAGAATTCCCTTCCTTTTCCAGGCTGAATAATATTTCATTGTATGTATTTGCCACATTTGGTTTGTCTTGTTCACCTGTTGATGGCATTTAGGTTGTTTCCACCTCTGAGCTGTTGTGAATAACGCTGCTATGAACGTGGGAGTGCAAATATCTCTTCAAGTCCCTGTTTCCCATCCTTTTGAGTACATACCCAGAAGCAGAATTTCTGGATCATATGTAGTCTTATGTTTCATATTTTGAGGGGCTGTCAGAGGATTTTCCACAGCAGCTGTACCATTTTACATTCTCACCAACAATGCACAAGGCTCCAATTTCTCCACGTCCTTGCTAACATTTTTTTCATCTAAAAAAATTTGTATTTTTTGCAAATATATTCCCAGTTTGTTGTTTGCCTTTTAATTTTGTGTGTAATGTTTCACATAAAGTTTTTGTGTTTCTCTCTCTCTCTTTTTTTAGGTAGGCTTCATGCCTAGCGTGGAGCCCAATGCAGGGCTTGAACTCACGACCCTGAGATCAAGACCTGAGCTGAGATCAAGAGTCTGACTGAGCCACCCACGTACCCCTTGTGTTGTTTTTATGTAATCAAATCTATTTATCATTTCCTTAGCATTATTTTACCTTACTTTTTCCCTCTCCTGGCTGATGAATATTTAGCTGTATTTCTTGTGTTCTTTTCCATTTAATTCTTTAATCTGAAACTAATGTAAGGATAAAATAGAAGGCAAAGGCCTGAAGTGTATTTTTCTCATATCATTATAATCGATTATTCCAGCAGTAGTTTTGAGTAAGCTTTCTTTTCTCTCTTACATCAGATTCTAAATTTTTCATATATGCTATGATCTGTGGGCAGCACGGGGAGGTGCCTTCCAGACACCCTCAGGAATGAAGAACTTATCCCCCAGCTGCTAGAAGACAGACTCAGCTTTGGGGAGTGCCTCCCCTAGAGAAAGTGACCTCACCCAAGGTTCCGCCTCCTTCCATAGCAGTTTGCATCCAAGGAGTGAGCAATATACAGTATAAAGGCCCACACACTTTTCTCAGTGCACAACTACTCTCAGTGCACAACCATTCTGAAGGGCCATCCAGCCCCTGTGTGACCTATAGCTTGGCTAAGGATATGGTTGGGCTCTTAGCACAGGCTGACTTCTCCTCTGCTCCGTCCTGTTTCCTTTCCTTTGTTTTTACAGGCATTGATCCTAAAATTATTCTCTAATGAACATCGTGCACGCTCATCTCTAAAGTCCATTTGCAAATTTTTTGTTTTATCTATTTATTGAATTTAGCACCATATATTTTGATGTTTGTAGTTTTAGAATCCAGGGTTTGGGGGTGTTTTTTTTGCATTTTTTAAAATTTATTTATTTTGAGAGAGAGAGTTTGAACAGGGGAGGGACAGAGAAGGAGGGAGAGAGAGAATCCCAAGTAGGTGCCCAGCATGGAGCCTGACGCAGGGCTCAAGTTCAGGAACCCTGAGATCATGACCTGAGCTGAAACCAAGAGTCAGTCGCTTAACCAACTGAGTCACCCAGGCGCCCCTGCTTCTTGCATACTTAGTTGTCATTATCTGAATCCCTAAATTTATGATGCTATGCAGTAAACAAAAAATAAACGCAAAAATATTAAATGATGAATAGGAAATGAGGCCTCACTCGAACATCACCTTTCATTAAAACTAGCATCTTCTGGGGTGCCTGCGTGGCTCAGTTGGTTAAGCGTCCAGCTCTTGACTTCAGCTCAGGTTGTGATCTCACAGTTCATGGATTCTAACCCCATGTCGGGCTCTATACTGGCAGTGCAGAGCCTGCTTGGGATTCTCTCTCTCCCTTTCTCTCTGCCCCTTCCTTTGCTTTGTCTCTCTCTCTCAAAATAAACAAATAAACTTAAAAAACTAGCATCTTCCTTTTCCATTTCAACTGTAATGCAAAACAATGCAAGTACAATGACAATTTACTACCAAGTAACACTTAAAGTCTTGCAAAAAAAAAAAGCAGAATTTTATACTGATATAAGTGATATTGGAACATCATTTAAATCACCCAAAAGGTCATCAATCAATAAGGAGCTAGTCTAAAATAGCTAAAAGTTCAGAAAGGGAAAATCAACAAGGTTGACAGCCTAGTAGGCTCTTCAAAAAAAGAATGGCTGATAGCTTCACTAGTAAATTCTATATGACATTAAAAAATGAACACCAATCCTCCTCAAACTCTTCCAAGAAACAGAAGAGAAAGGAACACCTTCCTACCTCATTCTGTGATGTCAATATTACCATGACACCAAAGCCAGCTGAAGACATCACAAAAAATCCCCTACGGACTAATATCCTTTATCAATATGGATGCAAAGATCTTTGGTGAAATACTAGCAAACTGAATCCAGAAGCATATTAAAAGATTATACACCATGACCAAGTGGGATTTATTCCAGGAACCCAAGAGCGGTCCAACACACCACATTAACAGAATGAAGGAAAAAATATATATGGTCATCTTAATGAAGAAAAGGCATCTGGCAAAATCCAATACGATTCCATGATTAAAACACTCCACAGCCTAGGAATAGAAAGGATGTTTCTCAAATAAAGGGCATTTATGAAAAACCCACAGCTAACATTATACTTAATGATGAAAGACTGAAAGCTTTCCTTATAAGATCAGGAACAAGACAGGGATGCTTGTTTTTGCCACTTTTATTTAACATTGTACTGGAATTTGTAGTTAGAGCAACTAGGGAAGGAAGGAAGGTATGGAGGGAGAGAGGGAGGGAAAGAAGAAAGAAAGAAAGAAAGAAAGAAAGGGCATCTGCACTGCAAATCTCCAAAATCTCTATTTGCAAACACAATTTTGTATATAGGAAACCTTAAAGAACACACACACACACACACACACACGCACACACATACACAATATCAGAGCTAATAAATGAGTTCAGGAAAGTAGCAGCATTATTCATAGCCAAAAAATGGAAATAACCCAAATGCCCATTCACTGATGAATGGGTAAACGAAATAAGGTATGTCCACCCAATGGAATATTATTCAACCATAAGAAGGAGCAGAGCACTGGTACCTGCTGCAACATGGATGAACCTTGAAAACATGTCCCATGAAAAACATCAGGCACAAAACACCAAATTGTATGATTATATCTTTTATTTTTAGAGAGACAGAGCATGAGTGGGAGAAAGGGGCAGAGAGAAGAGAGAGAGAGAGAGAGAGAGAGAGAGAGAGTCTCAAGCAGGCTCCATGCTCAGTGTCCGACATGGGGTTCGATCCCACCACCCTGGAATTATGACTCGAGCCAAAATCAAGAGTCAGACGCTCAACCAACTGAGCCACCCAGGAGCCCCCATATGATTCTATTTAGTAGAATCATTTGCCAGAATTGCCTATTTGCCAGAATAGGCAAATCCATAGAGAGAGGAAGTAGATTAGTGGTTGCCAGGGGATGGGAAGAAGGAAGAATTGGGAAGTAGGAGGTTTCTTTTTGGGCTGATGGAAATTTTCTGCAATTAGAGTAATGGTGATAGTTGCACAACATTATAAATACACTAAAAAACCACTGAATTAGGGGCACCTGGGTGGCTCAGTTGGTTAAGCATCTGACTTCAGCTCAGGTCATGATCTCGTGTTCATGAGTTCAAGCCTCAAGTCAGGCTCTGTGCTGACAGCTCAGAGCCTGCAGCCTGCTTCAGATTCTGTGTTTCCGTCTCTCTGCCCCTCCCCTGCTCACACTCTGTCTCTCTCTTTCTCTCAAAAATAAATAAATGTTAAAAATTCTTTTAAAAAAACACTGAATTTTATACTTTATAATGACTAAACTGGTGAATTTTGTGTTATGTGAATTTTACTTCAACAAGAAATTTTTTTTAAAAAGAGACAATGGCCTTTAAATATCAAATGATTGAGGACCCCTGAGGAAAACTGATGACATTTATGGGGTTTTTATACTATGATTTTTCAAAAATGATCCTTACACCAAGAGAACCAACATTGAAGTGATAGGTGTGTCCCATCATGCAATCATGCAATTTTGTGAGACTATTTAAGCAAAAAAAAAAAAAAAAAAAAAAAAAAAAAAAAGAAGAAGAAGAATGAGTCATTCTTCTTTGGGTCTAAAATTCAGGGTGTGACAGCCAGCGGTCCAAAATTAGCAAGGGAAGAATGTGACTGGTAGGTCCAGCTCTCCTCTTGCCATACCTTAGCTAGGGGTGGGCTGGCCTTGAGTCAGGGCGTCATTGCCCTGGACTATCCGTGGGTCACACTGGATAGAAGACAGCCACCTAGGGATTCTGGGTGGGGCAGAAGTACCCGCTCAGAGCGAAAGCCCTCCCTCTCACCAACACCCTGCCATTCCTCCCTCCCTCATCATCAGACCTAAGAATTAACCAGTCTCCCCTGAGCCTCCCAGTCCCTGCTGCTTAGCTGCATAAACGGCGGTGTCAGTCTTGGCTGCCATCCCTTCCTGACTCCCTCTGGTTCTTCGTCCCCCTCCCCCTGCCTCCCCCTCCCACCATTCTGTCCTGAAGGAATTTCAGAGAACATCTTCAACGCCCTGCTATCTGCTCTAAGGAAGTCTAAAGTTCAGGGCTTTGGGCAATTAAGCTCAAGGCCTCTCACCAGGCTAGAGAGGAATGACCCAGGGAGCATTCCTGTGGCAACTGCTGAGGAAGCTGAGTCAGCCCTGTCTCTTGGCTTTGTCAGGGTGGAACCAAGGCAAGTGACCCTCTCCAGGTCAATGCCTTTGTTTTCCTTGCTGTGCCCTTGCCTCCACCTCAGAAGGCAACCGAGTCCCCGAGACTACACTGTCCTGTCCCAAGAGTTGTACTTTAGGAGGAGAGCGAAAGAGGGAGAGAACTGCGCTTGACCCTTGGGGGATATTTTTAGGTGTGTGGGGACAGGAGTGGGTGTCCTCTTCACACCACATAACTGACTGCTTCCTCTGATTGTATCTCCTCCCCATCCCGGAATCAACTCTCTTGACCCTCTCATGGGCCCTTTTCTTACCTGAACCTCAACGGAGCTCCTAGTCTAGGTCCCTTCTGCCTCTCTCTACACTCCCATGGCTCTCCATCCAACCTGATGTCATAACTTCTCTGAGCCTCCGTTTCTTCATCTGTAAAATGTGAATAGAGACAGTACTTACTTTACAAGACTGGTTGCAAAGTTGCAGTGAGATAAGGAACATACTGCATTTTCTACAGCGCCTGGTGCACCCCAAATTCTCAGTAAACATTTGCTGCTGCTGTTGTTGTGTTTTTATTATGTCATCAGTCATGTAAGCAGTTCTTTTCTTTTCTTTTTTAATGTTTATTTATTTTTGAGAGACAGCAAGCAGGGGAGGGGCAGAGAGAGAGACACACATACAGGCTCCAGGCTCCGAGCTGTCAGCACAGAGCCCGACGCAGGGCTCAAACTCACAAACCATGAGATCATGACCTGAGCTGAAGTCAGACGCTTAACCACTGAGCCACCCAGGCTCCCCAGTCGTGTAAGCAGCTCTAAAGAGCACTTAGGATGTATTAGACCCTATTCGGGGAACCTAAGGGTACTATGCTTGGATTCAAATACTTTTAAATCTACTTGGAGAGGGAAGAGAACATAGTTCTCTAATCAATACAATAGTTCAGAAAACACATCATTTGGCACAGCTTTTCAGAATCTATCAAATTTCTCAGAAATCTAACTCAGCAACTCTGCCTCTGTACCTTTGCTGCATCTTGGGCTGCTGTTTGGCCGAATACACCCATCATCAACATGAGCTGGGCTGAGCTTTGGGAAACCCACATGGGCCTCGTCTGGCTTTTCCAGCTCGTCCTTCCTTCTGCCTGCCAAGCCAACGGTGCCAGCACAGCACAGTCCCGGAATTGGCCCTGACTCTCCCATCTCTAGGGGACCAGAGACTGAGTTCCAGACAGGTCCTGGGAGAAAGGGGGCTGCCGACCAGTAGTATTGCAGGGAGGATACAGAACTTTACTCCTATCATCACCCTAGAAGACTCCTTGGAGGAGGTGTAGGATGAGGGTTGGTAGGCAGCAAAGGGTGGCTAAAGGGATCTGTGGGAGGGAGGAAGGAAGGACCACACCTAGAGAGAGGGGAGGAGTCAGGAACGGGGGTGGGGGGGGCGGGGAGGGAAACTTAGCCAGTCAAAAGGATCAAATTCCTCCAGGGTGAACTCTGAGATAGGTTCTAGGGATTTGCGGCACAGAAAGCCCGAGTAAAGGGAGTCAGAGACGAAGACTCTGTCACTCCACCTACACGTGGCCCAGGTCCTCTGAGAGAGTCCAGCAGGCAGCAGAACCAGCGGGAGCCGCCTCCTTCAGGGCCCCCACCTTCCCGCCCCTTCTTGCCCCTCAGTGCCTGCTGGAAAGCCAGACAGGGGGAGAAGACGATGGAGCCAGACAGGACTCAGATAAAACTTGACCCCAGGTGAGTGAGGGCAGCAGGCCCAGAGCCAGGAGCCAGTTGCTAAGCCGTGGAGGCCCCTATCTCATTGGACTGTCCCTCCCTCCCTCTTAGGTCCTTTGGCTCCCAGGACACAGAATGAGGCAGACTAATAATGGTTTGGCTGTCTCCAAGGTCCTGTGGGTTTGGGCCAGTGTGTGATCTTTCAGAGCCTTGGTTTTGTCCCTCAACTGGGAAGAGAAAAGTCTCAGAGGTAGGGGCTGTGAAGGGCATGCACAGAGCCCCATCCAGCTGTGGACTCACCCCTGGTGCTAAGGGTCCACTCTTTCTGTGAGGCTCTGCTCTTTCTCTATTGTCAGCCACTGGACTGCTGTCCCAGTGGAAGTGGAGAGAGTGAACTGTGGGCCCTTTGGGCACCTAGGCCAATCCTGCCCCTGGCCTAGGCGGCACCTGCCTTACACACTAGCCTGGGCCAATTTCCTCTAAGAATCAGGGCGCCAAGGGGAAATGTACAAGCAGCCCAAACTCAGGAGTGTTTGAGGGAGTGTCATATAACTGATGTTCCTTCTGGTCCCTCCCCGCCTCCCCAATCCTCATATTCTGAATGTAGGTTGGTGTCTCTACAGGTACACGGCAGATCTTCTGGAGGTGCTGAAAACTAATTTCAGCATCCCCTCTGCCTGCTTCTCTCTCGCTCCCACTGCTGCCCAACTTCTGAGAGGTAAGTCAAGGCCCCTCCCCAGAGAGAACCGAAAGGAGGACATGAGCACCCCGGCAGGAAGCTGGGACAGCTGAGGAGAGCTGAAGACAGGTGGTCCTGAGCTGGCCAGCCTGGAGAGTATCTACATATCGTGGTTAAGGCCTTGGGGAAGAACAACCCCTTAAGGAGCCAATAGACCAAAAGAAGGGCATCACCACCTAGCCAGGGAGATACAGCTGCATGTTGGGCCTCCCACAGACCCCAACCTCAAAGCTCATTCAAGTTGGGGACGCTGGCTTGGAGCGTTTTTCAAATCCCGGAGCCATCCAGGGAATCGAGATGGTGCCTAAATGATGCAAGACCCAACAAATCCCCTAGGGGACTGTATAAGAGCCGCTTTGGGAAAGGGTCTGCATCATTCTAAAGGGGTGGTTATTATGAATAATGTTCTTAACACTTAGGGGAACCTGTACAAATACTCTGACAGTGTTGGACAACTAGATCTTATACTGAATCGCTTTTGAACGTGAAAAGCCATTTATTTCCTGGCCACCTAAAATATGACAACCAGATCACCCTAGCACCGTTATAGCAAATGTGGCTCCCGTGCATATTTTATTTTGTCTTCCTACGGCATGATTAACCACCTCTCAGACTTTCATGAATAGGAATCTGTGTCTCTATGGAATCCTTACTGTTTTTTTCCCCAGCCTCCTTCTTGATGTCGTCACCTCAGTGCATAGACTTTCCGAACAACAGGATGTGGTCAGTGTGGATTAGAAGGCAGACACGGGCATGTGCTTGGACAAAGCTCAGCCTTGTTTCAGAGCAAATGACAACTGCCGGGGTGTCCAGAGAGGCTCTGCAGCTGCTGTGGGGTTTGTGCCAGTAGGTAGCTGCCGCGTCCGGCTCCAGGAACCTCTTGTTCAGAGTGTGGCTCTTCCCTTAGATGAGCAGTTGTCAACCAGAGGCAATTTTGTCCCCCAGGGAACCTCTGGCAATGTCTAGAGACAGTTCATTTGCCACAGCTAGAGGGTGCTATTGGCACCTGGTGGGGAGAGGCCAAGGATGCTGCCCTGAATACAAAGGAAAGCCCCCCACAACAAGGAGTTGTCTTGGCCAAAGTGTCAATAGCGCTGAGGTCGAGAAACCCTGCCTCACACAGTAAAAATCGATCTCACCTGGCTTTGCCGCGGCATGCGCGAATGGGAGCACCAAGGATGTTCAAAGTAGAGAGACCATACTGGGTCCGGAAGTCTTGCGAGCTGCCTGTTTGGGGGCGGGGGCGGGGGCGGGGGGGGGGGGGAGGGCGTGGAATGTCGGAACGGGTAAGCAAACTGGAACGTGGAGAGCAGGCAGTAGGCACTGCTGAGGTGGTGGTGGAGACAGAATGAGCAGGCAGATTCTCCACACACTGAGGAGCTTGATCTGGCAGGATTCCAGGTCGCTGGTGAGGAGGCAGAGGACAACTGAGAGGGCTGGACAGGTGAGGTGGGGCCTGATGAGCGGCAGGCAGAGAAGTTGTACTTTATCCTGTGGAGAGAAGGAGCCGGTGAGGGTAGAGAGTGGGAGAGGCTAGAGAGTGCTTCAAGGTAATTAATCAGTAATCAGGATGGACTTCAGGGAAGAAGAGCCTTGAGAAGCAGGGGCATAAATTGGAGGTTATCGCCCCAGCCCAGCATGAGGAACAAGAGTCTGAGCCAGAACGGTGTCAGGGAAAGGAAGGGAAGTTTGGAAGACAAAGGTTATTAAAGAAAGAGCAGGCAATCTGGTCAATACCGATACAAGGTGAGCGAAGGAAAAAGAGACCGTGACGGAAGCGAAGGAAAAAGAGACCTGGGGAGCTGGGCAGGGTGATGACATGACACTGAGAGTCAGGAAGCCAGGAAGAGGCACCCACTGAGGATGTGGCAAGAACCCTTCCTCCTCTGTTAGTAAACCGTTGCTCCTTAAATTCAATGCCATTTAAGAAAAAGCTATTTTCGGGGCGCCTGGGTGGCGCAGTCGGTTAAGGGTCCGACTTCAGCCAGGTCACGATCTCGCAGTCCGTGAGTTCGAGCCCCGCGTCAGGCTCTGGGCTGATGGCTCGGAGCCTGGAGCCTGTTTCCGATTCTGTGTCTCCCTCTCTCTCTGCCCCTCCCCCATCCATGCTCTGTCTCTCTCTGTCCCAAAAATAAATAAAAACGTTGAAAAAAAATTTTTTTTTAAAAAAAAGAAAAAGCTATTTTGGAAGAACTGTGGAACCTTTCAGTAATCTGGGTTTTTTTAATGTTTATTCATTTATTTTTGAGAGAGAGAGAGAGAATGAACACAAGCAGGGGAGGAGGCGGGGGACACGGAATCTGAAGCAGGCTCCAGGCTCCGAGCTGTCAGCACAGAGCCTGATGGGGGGCACAAACTCAAGAGCTGTGAGATCATGACCTGAGAAGAAGTTGGACACTTAACCGAATGAGCCACCCAGGTGCCCCCAAAAATCTGTTTTTGAAATGCCTGTGATATGATTGCAATTGTAATCCCTACAGGATTTTTTTTTAATGGGCTGATCCAAACATTTGTGTGAAAGAGTGAAGGGCCAAGAAAAGCCAAGACAATTTTGAAAAAATGCAAGGAGCGTACCTGCCCTCCCAGGGATTAAGGTTTACAAGAAGACTAAGCCATGAGGCAGTAAGTGCAAGGGTCCAAACAAGTGGAAAATGGAACAGAACAGAATGCCCAGAAAGAGAGCCCACTGGGGAATGTGCTCTATGACAGGACATTACACACCTCAGCGGACAGAATGGACTCTTCAGGAAGTTACCTGGACTATGTATCTGTCCCTATTGCAATATAGCTCCAAAGTATCTTCAATCCACATGGCTTAAATACCTAAATGTAAAATGCAAACTTTTTTACAAAAGAAAATACAGAAAGGTATCTTTATGATCGGGAGTAGAGAATTTCTTAAATAAAACACAAAAAAAGCACAAATGATCATGGAGATTGGCTACATAAACAAACAAACAAACTTCTATATAACTATAAACACTATAAACAATGCTAAAAGCCAAACCATAGACTGGGAGAAGATATTTTCAAGCCCTAACCAACAAGGGAAAAGTAGTCAGTATAAGGAAAATTACCCAATAAAAGTTGTGTAAAATATGTGAACAGATAGTTCATAGCAGAAGAAACACTAATGACCAATAAATATACAAAAAGATATTCTATTTTGTTAGGATTTAAGGAGCCCTGAATTAAACAATGGCACGTCATTTGCCTACAATGAATTTGAGGTAACAGTGAGCACTCGTGGGCCGCTGGTAGGAGTGTAATGGGGACAACCACTGTGGAGACTGATTAGCTCTCTACAGCACTGAAGATGCTCATCTCCTCCAGCCCAGAAATTCTGATTTTAGGTGTATGCATAAAGGAACTGTCCTAGGGGCACCTGCATGGCTCAGTCTGTTGAGCATCCCACTCTTGATTTCAGCTCAGGTCATGATCCCAGGGTCTTGGGATCAAGCCCTGCATTGGGCTCTGCCTTGAGTATGGAGCCTGTTTGGAATTCTCTCTATCTCCCTTTGCCTCTCTCCCTGGCTCACTCTCTCTCTCTCTCTCTCTCTCAAAATAATAAATAAATAAATAAATAAATAAATAAATAAATAAATAAATAAAATAAGGGAACTCTCCTATATGTGCTAAGGAGACATGTCCAGGAGTACATATTGAAGCATTTGTTTATCATATGAGAATAATATCATGAAAATAATGTTGTGTGGAAAAAAGCATTTTGCAGGATGATGCCATTTATATAGATTTTTTATTAATTAATTAACTAATTTATTTATTAAGTGGGTTTCACACCTAGTGTGGAGCCCAACACAGAGCTTGAACTCACAACTCTGAGATCAAGACCTGAGCTGAGATCAAGAGTGGGAAGCTTAATCAACTGAACCACCCAGGCACCGCCATACAGATTTTTTTAAATACAAAGCAATATAGTATGTTGAATATGCACATATGTTGTGAAAAACTAAAACGTAAATGAAAAAGATATACACTAATTTCGGAACAGTAGTTAGCTCTGAGAGGTGAGGTGTGGAAGGGAAAATGATCCGGGGGGTGTGTACAGGGGCCTTCAGATACATCTGTAATGTTTTTTTTTTTTCCTAAAAATAACTTTTGAGACAAAATTGGCAATATTGTAACACTCTTTAAAATGGGTTATGGGTATATTCATGTTTGCTCTATTCTCTTTATTTTTGAAATTTTTGTAATTTAAAAAATTATTTTAATTCATAAAAATCATTTTTGACAGGCTGTGATGACATGTTCGTTTTAAAAGTATAAACTTTTATTATACTATAAAATTATACTATTGTAGTAATATAATATGTATGCACTTTAACCAGGGTGTTTTTTAAAGCTACTTTTTATTGAACAAATACTACATGCCAGGTGCTGTGCTAAGAGGTTAATGAGAGAATGAATAACCTGTCCAAGGTCAAGAGCAAGTAGTAAGTGGAATTTTTCTCTGAACTCTGATTCCAGAAACTGTGTTCTTAACTTCCATGAAAACAAAATGCAAAAATGAAAATAACTTTTGGTTAGGAACTAGCTGGAATTATGGATCATACTCTTCCAAAATTTTAATGTCCTTATATCGTTTTCATTATTTAAAAAAAAAAGTAATCCTCACTATTTCAGAGACAGTGGGACATTTGCTAGTTGCTAAAGGTATAATTGTATTCAAAATGGCCAGTTAGACAAGCATTTCCCACAGTGTGTCCCTTGGAGTACTAATCTCAAGTAGTGCTTCATGAACACAGAATCTACAAAAATAAGTTTTGTAAAATCTGTATTCTATAACCTCCAGTAGGAAATTAACAGTGTAAATCAGATTAAAAAGTTGAGTATGGGAAGAAACAGGTTTAATTTTGTTTAAGGCATTTCCACAAATCCTTTGGCCATAGAACAGTTTTGTCCCGTAATATCTGTTAAGATGCGAAAAAATAAGATCGGGGACGATCTTCAAAGAAGATATATGAGTTTCATGGAGAGCAGGAGCTCTCTTTCTTAGCTTTTGTGCTGCGGCAGTGGATACAAGAGCCTGCAGATGGCACAAGTATGAGAAAAAATATAAAGTGCCAAAGCCAGCAGTTAGAAGAGATTGCAAAAGCATTTGGGTACTGAACAGTCAGAATATGCCCCCAACCCACCTTCATAAACTGAAACAACTTTTTAGGGTTGCATTTGATTATAGCACTCCACATTCCTTCCCACAGTCATGTGAACACACACCAAGAGTCAATGTGGGCCTAGCCAGAAACCCCTGGATTGAAATCCCAGCCCCATAACTTCCAGGACCATGGCCAAGGTGCTTGACTCTCTAAGCCTGGTTTCCTGGAAAAGGCTATAAAAAGGGGATGATCCATAGGAATTCTCATGGGGTTATTTCTTTCATTCAACAAATAGCCACAGTTGCTGTTCCAGGCACTTAGAGATGGAACAGAGAGCAAACAAGCTTGACAAAGTCCCTGCCTTCTTGGAGTTTACACAGTTGGGGGAGGGGCGCAGGAGAAGGCAGCAGAAAATAGGCAAGTAAATAAATATGTAAATAACTTCACCGTGAGAGGCAGATGGGGACAATAGCATGCTCAGAGAAGGCTGGCTGAGAAGGGGCACTCGAGCCTCAGGGAGGAGAAGCCAGCCACAGGCAATTCAGGGAGAAAAGCTGAATGGGCAGAAACCAAGTGCTACCAAGTTCTGGAGGTGGGCACAGCTTCTATGGCTATTGGGAGGCTGAAGGAGGGGTAGGGAAATCCCAAACCTCAATAAACAGAGAAGAGTTGAGCTGGTGTTTGAGATTGGAAAACACAGGGTGTGGGAGAGGATGAGGGATCAGTGCCCAAGACCTAGGGACAGAGGTCAGGAAGGGGACCGTGGTTCTGGGCGTCAAGGTGGGGCAGATTTTCAAGGAGGAGGGAGCAGTCAAGACAGTTAAGACTGGGAAAATTAAAAAAAAAAAAAAAAGTGGTGGGGGGGCGGGCGGTGCATCAGGGTGGCTCAAGTTGTTAAGGGCTGACTTCGGCTCAGGTCATGGTCTCATTTATGACCATGGTTCGTGGCCAGATTCCTGAGTTTGAGCTCTGCTTCAGGGTCTGTGCTGACAGTTCAGAGCCTGGAGCCTGCTTTGGAATTTGTGTCTCCCCTTCTCTCTGCACCTCCCTAGTTTATGATCTGTCTCTGTCTCTGTCTGTCTCTCAAAAATAAATAAACATTAAAGAAGAAGAAGAAGAAGAAGAAGAAGACAGTGAAGACTGGGAAGGGCTTTGGCCTTGAATGGCTTTTGAAAGGGCTCTCCCCGAGCTGGTGAGGACAAGGTCAAGGAGGGGTGGGGAAGTCAGGCCCTGAGCGACCTCCAGAAGAGACTTACCTTTCCAACAACGGACATGAGTTTTTAGAAATCTACTGAATTAATTTTGGTATCTGCCTATCTGGACTTTATCTTTTGTGAGTATTTTTTTTTTAACGTAAACATTTCCGTTGTAAAAAATAATTCAGATTCAGTAAATCTGAAAATCCAGAAAAGTAGAAGGAGGAAGAGCCATCTATACTCCCGCCACTCAGAGATAGGCACTGCAAATACCTTGGTGTTAGTTCCCCCCCCTCTTTTTTTTTTAATGTTTTATTTATTTTTGTGAAAGAGATAGAGAGAGAGAGATCACAAGCGGGGGAAGGAAAGAGAAAGAGGGAGACACAGAATCCAAAGCAGGCTCCAGGCTCTGTTGGAGCTGTCAGCATGGAGCCCCACATGGGGCTGGAGGAACAGTGAGGTCATGACCTGAGCCAAGGTTGGCCGCTTAACCAGCTGCACCACCCAGGCCCCCCCAGTGTTAGTTCCTTTTTCCATGCTTTTATTTAGCATTAGTTGAAATCATGCCATACCTCCGATCTTACGTCCTGTTTTTAGAAGCATGACATCATATGAGTTTTTTCATATTATTATATATTTGACAAAATGTGCCCTTTTAAAAAAACATAGTTTTGTTATAAAATACAGATTTGTTATTGAATAATTGAAAACGATAGAAAAGAAGGGAAAAATCACCTATTCTTGTCACCCAAAGACAGCATATTTAATATTTTCTTTTAATATTTCTAGGCATTTTTCTGTGAAATGATTTTTTAATGTTTTTATTTTATCAATGTAGTATGTGAACATGGTTAAAATTTCTAATAATACACAAGAGCTACTAATGCAAATTAATCAGTCCTCTGCTCTATCCATTCTCATTTCTAGTCTTCCTCCTTTTTTAGCTAATGGTTCTTCTGGTAGTTACCTTCCGATCACCCATATGTGCACACCATTGTTTCCCGGAGGATCAATTTTGGGCATCATCTGTGGCTGCCTCTACGATACATAAGGCTTCAGCACACACAGCACGGACTTTCTCCCATTCTCTCCATACAATTATGTTAATATTTTTGGTTGGTTATCTTTATAGATTTACTATCCATTTAGTTTATTTCTTATTCTGCCAACCAGGGCAGTATTTCTTGATTTTCCATTTTGTGAGATAAAGATATTAGTGCCCCACTCTTTCTTCCAACTCTTTTCTACCTTTCTCTCCCCAAACATGGTTATAATTTTACTGGGCTAATTTTGCAATCTTCTTTGCTGACATAAGATTTTTTTAGGTATAAGTCACATATAGTAAAGGATAATGATCTCAAGTATGTAATATGATGCATTTTTACTTATGTGTAAATCTGTGAAACCAGCATCTCGGTCAAGAAAATGGAACCTTCCAGCATCCAGTAGGGTCTTTCGTGCTCCCTCCTTAGTTCATATGCCTTCTAATACCACTATTTTTTTTTTTAATTTTTTAAAAATGATTTTATCTTTGAGAGAGAGAGACAGAGCATTACTTGAGGAGGGGCAAAGAGAGAGGGAGACACAGAATCCAAAGCAGGCTCAGGGTCTGAGCTGTCAGCACAGAGCCCAGTGCAGGGATAGAACTCACAAACGGCGAGATCATGACCTGAGCTAAAGTTGGACACAACCGACTGAGCCACCCAGGCGCCCGCCTGAGACCACTATTCTAACCTCTACCTCCTCTATGGATCATTTTTCCCTATTCCTCAATTTATATAAACAGACAGTTTATCAAACAGTATGTACTGTTGTGTCTGGCTTCCTTCCCTCACCATTATGTTTTTAAGATTGATCCATTTTGTTGCCCGTTTATTCTTTTTAATTGCTGTGTGATATTCTATTATGGGGATGTATCACAATTTACAATTGACCTTTGAACAACATGAATTTGAACTGCATGGGTGCACTTAACACAAGGATTTTTTTTTTTTAAGTTTATTTATTTTGAGAGAGAGAGAGAGAGAGAGAGCCAGGGAGGGGTAAAGAGGGAGGGAGGGAGAGAGAGAAAGAGATAGAATCCCAAGCAGGCCCTGCACTGTCAGCGCAGAGCCCGATGTGGGGCTCAAACTTAAGAACCATGAGATCATGACCTGAGCCGAAACCAAGAGTAGGATGCTTAACCAACTGAGCCACCCGGGTGCCCTTATGAGGATTTTTTTCAATAAATATATGTATAGTAGTGCATATATATTTTTTCTTCCTTATGATTTTCTTCATAACATTTTCTTTTCTCTAGGTTACTTTATTGTAAGAATACAGAACATAATACACATAACATACAAAATAAGTGTTAACTATGTTATCAGTAAGGCTTCTGGTCAACCATAGGCTATTAGTAGTTAAGTTTTGGGGAAGGCAAAAATTATACGCAGATTTTCAACTGTGCATTGTTCAAGGATCAACTGTATTTATTTGTATTCTTGTTGAATCAATATGAGCTATTTCCAGTTTGGGCCATTATGAATAATGCTGCTCTGAGCATTCTTCTGGTGATTATAAGCACTCATTTCTATTGAATAGGTGTCCAGAAGTGGAATTTCTGTGTCATAGGGTAGGTGTATGTTTAGCTTAAAGGCATACTACCAACTGCTTTCCAAAGTCATTGTGCCACTCCCAGCTGAAATATATGAGAGTTCCATTTTTTCCTTATCCTCATCAGCACTTGGAATCATGAGTCCTTTTAATTTTAGCCCTGTTGGTGGGTATATAATGGCATCTCGCATTTGTATTACCCTGATGACTGTTGACATTTAGCGCCTTTTATGTTTCTCAAACATTGAGGTACTTTTTTTCATGAAGTAACTGTTTAGGTCTTTTTTTTTTTTCTTCATTTAAAAACATTGTGTTGTCTTTTTCTTACTGATAGGAATTCTTTATATATTACAGATACAAGTCTTTTGTTGGATATCTGTATTGCAAGTACCTTCTCTCAGTCTGAGATTGTCTTTTCATTCTCCTAATGGTTTCTTTCGACAAATAAAAATGTTTAATTTTAAGAAAGTCCAATTTATCGATTTTTAAACTTATGGGTAGTGCTTTTGTGTCCTATTTTAAAAGATCTTTGCCTAGCTCAAAGTCATGAAGATATACGTCTCTGTTTTCCTCTAAAAACTTTATTGTTTTAACTATCACATTTAGGTGTTTTTGTATGATATGAAAGAGCAGTCAGTGTTCTTTTTTATCCCCCAAAGGATATCCAGATAACCCAGAATTCTTTCTCAAAAAAAACCCACTCTTTTCCCCATGAATTGTAGTGGAAATTTTGTCGTAAATCAGATAACCATATATGTGGGGTCTGTTAATGCATTTTTTTTTGTTTTTTTGAGTGTTAATAAGTTATTACTCTTCTCAAGAATTATTACATATTCTTTACAAAGATTTTTTTTATGGCACAAATTTTTCAGACCTTGATAATTAATATTCAGTTAGGTACTTTATTTAATAATTCCAATATTGTTGGGCACTTGAGTTGTTTATAACTTGGGGCTATTAGTCAATATATTATAAACATTACCTTTTAATGGAACAAAAATAATATATCACAGTTATTTTGCTCTTATCTGACGACTAAGCAGATTGACTATTTTCCCACATGTCCTGAACTGTGTTAATATCTTTTTCCATTTATTTGCAAGTGTCCTGTTTTTGTTATCAGTTCTCTTTATCTAATAAAGATCTTAAACTTGAGTACACATTTATTAAAAAGCTTTTTCCCTCAGTCTGTTTGCTGTCTATTTCTTTTAAACATTTAGAAAGAAGTTTACACACTTTATATTAAATTTGACCATCATTCTCTTTGTGATTTCTCAGATTACTCCTAAGCTTAAGAAGGTTTTCCCTCTCCAAAATCTTCATGAAAATACAATTCTCTTTCTTTTTTTTCTCTCAGTTTTTCCTGTTTGATTTTTTTTGTTTCTTTTTTTTTTTTTTTAACTTACATCCAAATTAGTTAGCATATAGTGCACCAATGATTTCAGGAGTAGATTCCTTAGTGCCCCTTACCCATTTAGCCCACCCCCCTTCCACAACCCCTCCAGCGGCCCTCAGTTTGTTCTCCATATTTATGAGTCTCTTGTGTTTTGTCCCCCTCCCTGTTTTTATACTATTTTTGTTTCTCTTCCCTTATGTTCATCTGTTTTGTCTCTTAAAGTCCTTATATGAGTGAAGTTATATAATTTTTGTCTTTCTCTGACTGACTAATTTCACATAGCACAATACCCTTCAGTTCCATCCACGTCGTTGCAAATGACAAGATTTCATTCTTTTTGATTGCCGAGTAATACTCCATTGTATATATATAGCACATCTTCTTTATCCATTCATCCATCGATGGACATTTGGGCTCTTTCCATACTTTGGCTATTGTTGATAGTGCTGCTATACACATGGGGGTGCATGTGTCCCTTCGAAACAGCACACCTGTATCCCGTGGATAAATGCCTAGTAGTGCAATTGCTGGGTCGTAGGGTATTTCCATTTTTAGTTTTTTGAGGAACCTCCATACTGTTTTCCAGAGTGGTTGCACCAGCTTGCATTCCCAATCCTGTTTGATTTTTAAAGACATCCCTTTAATCTATCTAGAATTATCATGACATATGACAGACTTAATGGGTATCTCCATGAGTGTTTGAAGTACTCATTTTTGTTGTAAAGGGTAAAATCATATTTAAAAATCCTCTGATGTTTATATTTTAAAAGTTTTGAAGAGGAGAAGGTAAAGTCTTTTTAGTAAAGGACTGCAACGAGTTTTTTAATGTCCAAACCTTGCAGGGCCTTCTGGAACAGTATCCAGAGAGATAACTGAGAAAGAGGCAGCAGAGCTAAACAGTAACAGCAAAGTCAAGCCAGTAGTTGAGTCACTTAGTATCCTAAGCGGAGGTGGGTAGAGGAAGGGCTGGGTAGGAGAACAGAAAAATAGCAAAACCCTGTCTTTTATGGCCTGTGATAGAAAAAGTTACTACTGACTTTACAAGTCCAGCTTGGGAGCTAGAGTCTAAGGGCCACCTCCCCCATGCAGGTCCTCTGGATTGGTCATTCGACCTAACTGTGGTCAGAGGTGAAGGGCCTCTTCTGGATAAAGCAACAGAGAGAAAAATGTGTGCCCTAAAATAAGAGCAACCAGGATCAGCGTGGTATTTTTTGACAGATTCATCCTTGTCCTGGTTGCTCCTTGTGGTGGATGGCTGGTCCAGATGACGACTCAAGCTTTTACTGTGGTGTGGCCTCCTTCCTCCCTGCTTTGGTTTCATCTCTCTGAGCTGACCTCAGTCATCAAAACATAGGGTGGACCAGCCAATGTCTTCCTCCTACTTTACTCCCAATGCACTGGGACAACAGACTGGGCTCTGGCAGTCTTCTTTTCCCCCTTCTTCCTCTCATCAAGACAGGTGGTGGGGGGGCGCCTGGGTGGCGCAGTCAGTTAAGCGTCCGACTTCAGCCAGGTCACGATCTCGGGGTCCGGGAGTTCGAGCCCCGCGTCAGGCTCTGGGCTGATGGCTCAGAGCCTGGAGCCAGTTTCCGATTCTGTGTCTCCCTCTCTCTCTGCCTCTCCCCCGTTCATGCTCTGTCTCTCTCTGTCCCAAAAAATAAATAAACGTTGAAAAAAAAAAAAAGACAGGTGGTGGGAAAGAGGGTCAACCAACTAGGGAAGAGACTTAAGATAAATGAGGGTCAAGGCTTAGTCACCAAAACACAGAACGCTTTTTTTAAAACTAATTGTTGCACTGATGAATCACATAGTCAGAAACACGTATCGTGCTTATAATGGTTTTTCCTGTTAGCAAAAGTGAAGCCGGAGGAGTTTCACCAGTGTTTGTCAAAATGTTTGTTAACCTCTGACCATTACCAGGTGAGCTTGTTGAAAATGCAGATTTCTGGGTCCATCCCAGATCTATTAAAGCAGCATCTCTGAGGGTGGGACCCAGACATCTAATTTTTTTTTAAAATTTTTTAACATTTATTTTTGAGACAGAGAGAGACAGAGCATGAACGGGGGAGGGTCAGAGAGAGAGGGAGACACAGAATCGGAAACAGGCTCCAGGCTTTGAGCCCGACGTGGGGCTCGAACTCACGGACCGCGAGATCATGACCCGAGCCAAAGTCGGCCGCTTAACCGACTGAGCCACCCAGGTGCCCCCAGACATCTAATTTTTAACAACGCCTCAAATGACTGCAAGAAACACTAAAGAGAGCTACTGGACCACATTTAAGACTAATTATGAGGCCAACACGAGCCAAATGTCCTTGGGGTCTTTACTTGTATCCATTTCTCTTTGGTTAAATTCCCATCCTAACGTCCCAGTTTCGTGACATAATTTTGAAATCAAATTTAAACGGCTCTAAAGTATATACCATTCATTACATTCTGCTTTAATTATAATGTTAATTGGTCCATGTTTGCTAACATGACACCGTTTACTGGAAGTAGTAAAGTTGAATAGGCCCTGCCAACCTCCTAATTCAAAATTTTTGCTCGTTATGTAAAAACTTGTTTGGTGTCTATATCCTGGTTGAGGTAAGCCTTACCATACCTAGAATCATCTGGTCTAGTCTCCCATCCATTCAGAAGAATGACTACTTTTTAGCTACATGCTAAGGTCTAAGAAAATGCCATTCTTCTGCATGGGTGGAAGCCTAGACCAGATAATTCTAGATATGGTAAAGCAATTTAGATCCAAGTGAGAAAGCCCACACCTCCTGCCCCTCATCCCTGGTCTTTAGTTAACAAGAGTCTGCCTTCTCTTTCTACTTTAGCCTTGGGCCCTGCAGAAATTGCCCTCACAGTCATTATGACTCTGCTTGCCCTGGGCTCGGTCACCATCTTCGTGGAGGATGCTGTCTACCTGTACAAGAACACCCGTTGCCCCATCAAGAGGAGGACTTTGCTCTGGAGCAGCTCTGCACCCACGGTGAGGGCCTTGTAGCTGCCCTTTGGGAGGGACTAAACAAGAGACAGGAACCGTTCTGGGAATTCCTCTAAACTCAGCATTTCAAGCCAGCAAAGGGTTGCCTGCCTCTACCCACTTAGGATGGGGGTTTGTAATGTGATCTCCATTTGCAGTCAGGACACCCTGCCTGGGTCAACAGGCAGTGGGACACAGCTTGAATTCTGGAGTTCTTTGAATTCTCAGAGACAGCTAGAGGAACTGCTCACCCCACCAGCAGCCCCACTCACTACCTCCCCACCACAGTATCATTGTTAAAAGCAAGCTTCCTTCCTACACAGGCAAGCAGTGGTTCCTCAGATGGGAGGGAGGCAAAGGATTTTCTTTCCCATGGGGACAACTCAACTCTATCCTTGCATTATAGACCTTTATAACCCACTCTGGTAGCCATTGTATAGGTCTCTGACTTGTTCCTAGGCCATAAGATTAGACTTCCGTTTCCTTGTGGTAAGATCTGTGTGTGTGTGTCTGGAGCGGAGAATGGAGCCCTTGAGGTCCTTTTCTAGCAGATGACACCTGCCTGGGCCATCTCGAGTCATCAGAGATGCTCTAGTAACATGTGGCATTGGAAAGGAAGGGCTGGATCTTGATCCAGTTCCTCCCAAGGATGAACTCGCCTACTCCTACTCCGGGGATATGGGATGAGATAGTCTTCAAAATGACATTTTGACTTACAGTGCCCAGCTGTCTCTAACCCTAGATATAGAAGGAACTGACTACTAAATTAAAAAGAAAAATTAGTTGATTTGATTGTTCTTCCAGATGGCCACTTTTGAGAAATGCTGCCTCATGTGTTCGGGTTTTGCTTCCTTGAGCTTTTGCCACAAAAATTTGAGAGGGTGAGCACAAAGACTCCCTTCTTGCCCCAACCAGCTTCTTGCTTGTTTTCAAGCAGGTCGTGTCTGTGTTCTGCTGTTTTGGTCTCTGGATCCCTCGTTCCCTCATGCTTGTAGAAATGGCCATAACTTCGTGAGTGTCCTGCCCCACCCCCAGCTCTGAGGTGGGTACCCTTTTGCTCCCCACTCACCCAGGACTCCAGAGTCTGCATCTTCTTTTATCCCCTATCCCTTCCATAAATCCCTGCAAATCAATTGATCATGAGTCTAGCCCCTTTCAACTTGTGCTAATCCGGGTCTCTTGAACTTCTGCCTCTCTTCATCTTCAGTCACCATTTTGTTCACATAGGCTCAAATTCCCCTCTTCCTCAGCCGCTGGACCCTGTCCTCTCCCTCTTGCTGGCTCACACATTCCAAATGCCTGGTCCCTACTGGACCCCCCCAGTGAGCCCCACCTCTCCTTCACCCTTTGCAGTCTATATGTCTTTGGCAGCAAAAGGGTATCCCCTTACCTGGCCACCTCCCCCTCTGTGAAGCTCACCTCTACTCCCACTCCAGGTTTTACTCAGTATGCTTTTATCTGCTGATGCTGGTCATGGTGGAAGGCTTTGGTGGGAAGGAGGCAGTAATAAGGACACTGAAGGACACTCCGATGATGGTCCACACTGGCCCCTGCTGCTGCTGCTGCCCCTGCTGCCCCCCACTCATGCTCACCAGGTAAGGTGGGAGGGAGAGGCAGAACTGAGGAACAGGTTAGCCTCTCTCTTCACTCTCACAAGAGTCTCTGTGGCTCCCTCAGCCCTGCTTCAAGCCTCTTGGAATCAGGTTTGTATGGGACAGAGCCAGTGGCGAAAGGGCGGGCATCCCGCAGCCAGCACCCACACATTAGGCACCCACCCAGGGGTGAGGGGAGCAGAGGAAGGAGAACTCCAGTTTCCATCACTTAGGCTCACTGCTGCCTACACACTTTACCACACTGGACTTTGGGCTACTTACTTGTCTCTTATGCCCATTTTGGTTAAAGAGGTTGGGGTCAACTTTCTGATAGTCCTTGCTCAAAGGGCAGCATTCTGGTCAGATGAGTGGGAGGCAAGAAGAAGGTCTCCAATGCTCTCGACATTCTGGCTTCTTCCTACGTCCCCATCCATTTAGCCATTTTGGTGTCTATTATGACAGACAAGCTTCAGCCCAGGATCCCAGTGAGGGAGCTGGAAGGTCTTCTTGAGGTGGACACTTTATGGGTTCATGTTCCCAACCCTCTTCTTCCTTTAGGAAGAAGCTTCAGCTGCTGATGTTGGGCCCATTCCAGTATGCCTTCTTCAAGATAACACTGAGCCTGGCGGGCCTGTTTCTCATCCCTGATGGCATCTATGACCCAGCAGATGTAAGCCAGGAGTAAGGGGCAGCAAACTCCAAGACTCAGTACCTCTGAGCTCTAAAAGGAATAGCTGGAGCCAACATCCCCTGATCCAGGGCTCCACAGACAGGGTAGTCCCGGCAACAGTGTGGCCATAGAAAAGGTAGAGGCTTGGACTCTGGTGGGGAGAGGAGAGTGGAATAGGCCAAGGCTTTGGGGCTTTTTATTTATTTTTTATTACCTTTCCCACCATGGAAGAGGAGAAATAGAAGGAGAAAAGGACATGCCTTCCTCACTGACTACTTTCTGATCTGCCACCAGATTTCTGAGGAGAGCATAGCTCTGTGGATCAACACTCTCCTCGGTGTGTCCACCCTGCTGGCCCTCTGGTCCCTGGCCATCCTTTTCCGTCAAGCCAAGCTGCACTTGGGCGAGCAGAATATAGGAGGCAAATTTGTTCTGTTCCAGGTAACTAGAATTGGGATTAGGAGGTGAGACTAATAAAGGCAAAAAGCGGGTCCGGGAATCTTGTTAAGCCTCGGTTTCCGGTGAGATCTGGAAAAGGATCCCTGCCCCTTCCCAGTTTTTGCTTTTCCTGTGCTGTAATAGTTTCCTAGCGCTGCCCTAACAAAATATCACAAACTGAGCGGCTTAAAACAACATAAATGTATCGTCTCATAGTTCTGGAGGCTAGAAGTACAAACTCAACGTGTCAGCCAGGCCACATTCCCTCTGAAATCTACAAGGGAGAATTCTTCCTTGACGCCTCCTAACTTCTGGTGCTTTGCCAGCAATCCCTGGCTTGCAGCTCCATCACTGATTTTGCCTCCGTTATGACATGGCACATGTCAGGGTCTTGTGTCTCTTTTCCTCTTCTTAGACAACAGTATATTGGAATAAGGACCCAACCTACTCCAGCACGTCCTTATCTTAACTGATTACATCTAACTACACCAGAACAATGATGCTCTTTCCAAATAAGATCATATTCTGAGGTCCTGGGGGTTAGGACTTCAACATATCATTTTAGGGGACCCATTTCAACTTGTAACAGATGTATTACCAACCTTGAATTCTTCTACTTTTTCTTTTTTCTTTTCTTTTCTACCCAATACTTCCTAAAACTCTGTAATCCACCACCACCACTAGCTTCGGCATTATCATAGTTATGAACTACCTACACCACATGCTAGGCATTTTTCGTACATTACATTTGAATTTGCACAACAATCTTTGGAGTCATTATTATTTCTATTTTACAAAGGAGGAAACTGCGACCCAGAGATATTATTGGGTTTCCCCCGAGGCACATATGTATGGGGCTAAAATTTAAACTTAGATCTGACTCCCAAATCCACCCTCCTTCGCATTACATTGTCTCTCCACCTTCACACCTCTTCTGAAAATTCTCTGCAAAGCACATTTGTTCACTTTTTACACTTTCCATTCTCTTAAGCCCAGATAACTTCCACCAAATACAATGACTTGAAATTTTTTTAATGTTTTTTTTTTCATTTATTTTTGGGAGAGACAGAGTACAAGCGGGGGAGGGGGCAGAGAGAGAGGGAGACACAGAATCTGTAGCAGCCTCAGGCTCTGAGCTGTCAGCACAGAGCCAGACGAGGGGCTCAAACTCACAAACTGTGAGATCATGACCTGAGCCAAAGTCAGACACTTAACTGACTGAGCCACCCAGGCGCCCATAAATACAATGACTTTTAATCCAATCTTGTTTTCCTTCTCTCCCCATTCTTTCTGTCTCCTTGCTAGGCCCTTCTTCTACTCCCAAGGCATAGTGACTGCTTTGTAGTCAACAGAGTGATTTCACATAAATTCTCATTTGATCTAAGCAGATGCCTGCAAAATGTGAATTTCCAGGCACATAAGAGGTAGAATTGAAGGAGAGGCCGGAAGAGCCTGAAATGGAGTCAGGGACTGAAAGCGCAGAAAGCATCTGGGCCCCGGAAGCACTTAGGGTCACGCCACAGGGTCAAGGCCCTATGATTGCCGAGCCTGCCTGTGATTATTGTGGGACATGCTGAGTCTGTCTTTAAAAGGATGACGTTTCATAAAAGTGCAGTCAGGGAGGGCAAGTACTAAGCAAATGGTGTTGCTGGAGCCTCTGGACAGAGATTTTCTTTTTCTTTTTTTCTTTTCTCTTATTGTATTAAAATATACATAACATACGATTTGGCGTTTTAACCATTTTTAAATGTACAGTTCAGTGGCATTAATTACGTTCACATTGTGGTGCAGTCATTATTAGCACCATCCATTTCCAGAACTTTTTCATCTTCCACACAGAAACTCTGTACCCGCTGAACATTAATTCCCCATTTCCCGTGCTGCCCAGCCCCAGGCATGGCAGAGATTTTTCAAAGGGCACCTTCATGGCTAATTGTCCATCATTCTAGGAGCAGGGATCTCAGATACTTGAGCCAGATGGAAATAGTCTCCTCTAACCATCCATCCTTTTCATCCATCGAGTGCTTGTTAGTATCCGTGGCTGAAATGGGGAAATAAACACAAACCCCCAATCAGTTCTTGTTTCTTGTCTCAAACGTTCATAAAATATTGGATAGAAGACAAGATTGTAAGTTGCCTAAAGATCAAAACGCCACAAAATTTTACTCGGGTGAGTTTCAACCCTCTGCAACTGCACAGATCTAAAGGTCAGCCGAGCACGCAGTGGAAGAGCAAGCACAGCGGTGGGCCAGTGGGCCGCAGTGCCACCGCCGCCGGGCCCAGCCTGCCCTTGTCTCTCCTCTGGTCCACAGGTGCTCCTCATCCTGACCGCCCTGCAGCCATCCATCTTCTCAGTCTTGGCCAACAGTGGGCAGATTGCTTGTTCACCTCCCTTTTCCTCTAAAGTCAGGTCTCAAGGTGAGCACACAGGGATTCCTCTCCCATTCCGGGATGGGCGAGAAGGGAGGGCCAGGGAAGAGCGGACCTTAGAACAGAGGTGGGGCCATCCTGGTTTCTATGCAGAATACTCAGAAATGGATCTCCCAGAAATCCTAGTGAGGCTTTCAGGAGAGAGTGACTTCTCTGACCACACAGAGGAGAGCTATAATCCCAAAGCTTGAGGCCAGCCCTGGTGGCCGACCCAGGAAGCCATGCGCTCAATTGTTAGCTCCTGGGAGAGGAATGGCTGTGGTTTGGAAGCAGAAGGTCAAACTGATACAACACACACAAAAAAGGGTTTAATGTTAGCCTCAGGCTGCAGAGGGTAGAGAGCCAAGTTCTGGTTCTGGCTCTACCATTCATCCGGTACGTTATTTACGACAACTTAGTATCTCTAGGCTTGGTTTGAGGATAAACTGGAGAAAGTGTTGCTGAACTCATATGCCAGGGCTGCTAGGGGGATACCACCTCTACCATTTAGCATAACCTACATTATATTTCACTCTACACTGCAGTGATGAATTGCCACCTTCTCATACTGGAGACTTTTGTAATGACTGTGCTGACACGCATGTACTACCGAAGGAAAGATAACAAGGTTGGATATGAGCCTTTCCCTTCCCCAGACCTGGATTTGACTTCAAAGCCTGAGGTGGACGGTTTGGACAGTGAGCCTGTACATATTAAACGGGCACAAGATTTCCTCACTATCCCTCAACCTTGACCAAATGGGGATGGATTCCATCATCAGCACAAGCTGGCAGATTACATTTGACTATAGGAATGAAGGAGAATTATGGACTAGGATGCAATTATTTTGGATCTTGTCTGGAGAAGGTATTTTAGGTTTTATAATAAACAAACAGGATAGAGTTTAAAACTCTGTAACTGGGTACATCGCCTCTGTGGGTGACACTATTAGCCCTTGAAGCTTGTATATTGAAAGGTCACTCCGAGTTTTCCTAAAGCCAGTGAAAAGGAGGAAAGTATATAGTAGTTTGCCTAATATAAGAACAGGAGTAGAACTGAACCAGGCACCCCTATGTTTATTGCAGCATTATTTACAATAACCAAGACTTGGAAGCAACGTAAGTGTCTATCAATAGATGAACGGATAAGGAAAGTATGGTGTGTGCATGTGTGTGTGTGTGTGTATGTGTGTATATATATACACACACACATATATATACACACACACATATATACACACACGCACACATATATATGGAATATTACATGGCCATAAAAAAGGATGAGATCATGCCATTTGAGACAACATGGATGGGTCTACAGGGTATTATGCTAAGTGAAATAAATCAGACTGAAAAAGATAAATACCATACAATTCCACTCATAAATGGAATAAAAAAAATAAATAAACAAAAAGCAGAATTGGAACCATAAACACAAACAACAAATTGATGGTTGTCAGAGGGGAGGGGGTGGGAGGTTGGACAAAATGGGTAAAGGGGACTGGGAGATACAGGCCTCCAGTTGTGGAATGAGTAAGTCACGGGAATAAAAAGCAGAGCATAAGGAATATATAGTTAATGATATTGTGGTGAGCACAGTATAATGTATAAACTTGTCAAATCACTAAGTTGTACACCTGAAATTAATGTAACATTGTGTGTCGACTAAAAAGAAAAAAAAGAACTCAACCAGGCAAAATAGTACAAACCCAGTGTCCAATAAACCAGGCTTCTGAAGAAGAGATGGAAGCCTGATGGATTCTGAATGACAGATGTGCCATTAGGGCACTGAGGACATTAGACCTCATAGATCTGGACCAGCCTCCCTTTGTGGGACAATAGCTTCTGTGCAAAGCTGAAAAAGGATTTTCCTAATAATATGGTCATGGGACAACTTTGAGGAGACAAATCAGGATGCAAAGGCAAAGAAATTGAGAGCATAGGCAAAAGCCCCAAATATATAACACATGTTACACACATGTATACCAGGTCAAAAACACAGGAAATGGAATACTAGGTAAAACCACTTTGCCTTTATTTGGCTAAATGACAAAGGCCAAAATAACTCTGAACAAATTAGTAACACTCACATAGGAAAACAATATACTGAACACCGATTGAGGAAACGTCCTGTGGGTTGCTGGCACTGGGGATGAGGCTAACATTCATGCCAAGGCCAGCATTTCTTCCCAACATGCCTTTTTCTTTTCAGCATCCTCAATACAGGACAACCCAACTGATCGAGTCTCTGTGTTTAAAACAGTCGGTGCCCCCTAAGAAGGGTGGGAAAACCCTCTTTAAACCTAAAGGGACACAACCTGAGTCATCCCAGTGTTAAACCTAGCACTTTTGTTCTCTACCCCAATCTGAGTATTAACATAAAACTTTGGCAGACAGAAAATCTTTCATTCTTTTAAAGAAAATTAACATTTAATAATATAATCCCAAGGACATGTTCTACTTATTTGGAAAAATAGAAGCTAGGGATCACTCTTTATTTCATGACAATCTATTCTATGAGAGAAAACAAGAACAATCATTGTATGACTTTGCAAAATACAACCTTTAAAAATACTTATATTGGTAAGCTTAAAAAAAATACCATTAGTTAAAAACATTATTAAGGGAGTATTTTTTCCTACCTGTATTAGTTCAACTTCTGGTGAAAGTGTGTGATGACAGAAAAGGTAGAAGCTATGGCTTTTAGGGAATTAAAGAGAAGCAGCAAAATATAATTGATTTGGAAAGATTTTTGACACGAGATCTAGAACAGAGTCAAAAAGGCAATCGGCTCCAGAAAAACAGAAGCTACCCACAAACCAAGATAATCTGGCGAAGCAAAAGCACTGTGAAGAACCATTGTAGAGGGACCATCCAGAAGCTGCTTGACCAGCTGTGTGGTCACAAGTAAAAGAAGAATCTAACTCAGGTGCCGGGTTATCGGCAATCAGAAAAAGTCAAAAGTTCTCTTGACCTCCTTCATGTTTTTTCTCATTTAGGATCTTCAGCCTCCTCATATCCCCACCCTTCTTACCTAACTAAGCCTCAGCAAAATAATGGTCTTTGGCTCTAGCTATCAGAAACAGCCACAGTAGTACGAACGATCCATTTCTGTTCCTCGAAAGCTTCAATCTCTGTTCCTCAGTGCTCCTGAGTCTAGTGTAGGAAAAGAGCAAACTTTCTGCCCAGCCATCTCAAGATAACTGCTGGAAGCACCTCCTCGGCACCAACTCCTGAGCATCTGTCTCCATTCTTCGGTCTTACGCACTGCGCTCTGAGGCCAACCAACTTTTAAGGCTCTCCCATCTCTGCTACATTTGGCCTATTGCTTTGTGTGTGGGATTCAGGGAAACAGCTAATTAGAAACTAATGTTACCAGTTAATATTAAAATTAATATTCAAAGATTTACAGATCACAGGCATGGTCATGGTAGGCAAACAACTAACTTCATTGAATTAGGCACAAATAATGCATCATCCCAACAGCTTCCTCCCTCCACCCATCCTTGTCCAGCACTTAGGATCACATTTATCCCAAAGAAGCAAATATGCCACACCATAAAAGATTTTGCTTAAAGTCACAATCATTTGAAGATGCACTGGTGTTAGGAGACTGAGACTGTAGTCTTGTCAAAAGGGGCGAGAGGGCTTTCCAAGAACACGTGCCTATGCTGGCCCTGGTAGTCTCACAGAGCTTCCCAGCACAACTGTTATATTCCAAGAGCAGGGAATGTGAAAAAGAGCCCACTGATAGAGCAGAGGAAGAGGTCCCAGGCAGTATGCTTGAGAGGACTGACTGCAGGGAGGAAAACCACATTCTGAGCATCTTCCTTGCCAAATACATTTGGCTAACGTGTACTTTGAGGGAACACATAGGTGAGCCTCAGTAATGACTTCGTCATGTTTCTATACCAGGGAGAATAATAGGCAAAATTCCCAAAGAAGGAAGACTGAAGCAGAAAAGTTAAAATATGTGATCCTATGAAGCTGGCTAATGCAGGAAAACAGTAACTTGAACTGTTTCAAAAGAAGGATTCTAAGCCAAAGCTCAAATAAACCAGATTTGATAGCACAAATAGCACTTCATGAGAAGAGTCAGAAATGGAGTTTTCATAGGCCGTCACGACAACAAGAGATTTCCCTCTCTTTGTGTCTCTACTCTGCCTCTCTGCATGATCAGAATTTTAGGAACCAAGGTAGTCCTGCTGTGCAGGCAGGCAGTGATTCTAGCCTCTGATCCTCAGGCAGAAGAGCAGGTTTTATCACAAAATATTTAGAGAGGAGACTATGAGATGCTCACAGCCCTAGCACAGGGGCAAGGAAAGATAAAATGTGGTTTTCTAACACTGAAAACATCAAAATTCCACCCCCACAAGGGGTATTTATGAGTGACAGGGTGGGGCCTGGACATAAGCAGTTTTCCCCTGAACCCAGCTACAGGACTACTGAAGATGACAGTCTGCTAGGTCATGTAGCTGTAGAATGCTAGAGGTTTCAAATGAGCTCACACTCAACTGCAAGTGTTAAGCTTCAGCATCTCTGACGGGAAATATAAGTGGTGAATCCCCGTGGGCAACCTAACAGGGGAAGTGGCACCATAACCAGCAGGCACACGTGGAGAAGAGAGAGAACCTACCATACTCTTGTAATGTGAACCCATGCTTTGTGGCCTGCTGGAGGGGCAGGGGAGGGAAGTCCCCACCAGCTGCAACTCTCAGAGGAAAAGGAACACTACCTGGAGCACTCGTTCCAGTCAAGAACTTTAAGAAAAAAACAAACAAACAAACAAACAAAAAAACCCCCACAACTTTCTTAAGAGGGGCAGAGTTCAAGATAAGGCTTCAGAAAGGGGGGTGTTTCCTTACGCTTCTGTGTTTAAATTCTGTGCAAAATTTCTCCAAATATTCAGTATGGCTTTGAGCAACATGGATTAACAGATCATGTTCAAACTGCAGACATTTACAAAGTACCCTTTGCAAAAAGCTAGGTAATAAGCATTGAAATAGGAGTATTAGGGCCAGGGACTTACTCCTGTCTGGGAAAATTAACCTGAATCGACCCCGTATAGGATTGGGTAGTGCCCCACTCCCCTCCTCAATCACAATAAACCTGAAAGCGTTCCTTCCTTCAAAGGTAGACTGCAGGAATGAGATTGATCAGAGCTCCCAAATAACTGGGCAACAGAGTTTTCTGGGAAGATGAACACAGCAGGAAAACCGCAGACGATGCCATGTGGTCTGGTTCCATCCCCAACAGTGTCTTCCATGGACCCCATTGGGTCCGATACGAAACTCCTCAGGGAGTAAGAAAAGTTAGGCTCAGATCTCCTTCTTCTCAAGCCACATTGACACACGTGCCAGCAGTACATTTAGGTGATTTGTGGCTGAGCTTACTCAGCTTTTAGCTTTTTTTTTTTTAAGGACGCCAAAATTATGCTATTTGCCCCTCCCCATGAAATCACTCATAAGCAGGTCATTGCTTGAAGGACTTGGCAAGCCACTCTGCCTCAGAACAGAAGGCAACACTATAGTGTATCAGGAAGAAAAGGCCTCTGGGTAATACACCACTTCCTTGTGCCCACTCCTCAGGGGCAAAAAATCAGTTTTACTTATAACATTTGAAAGACTGATTTTTAAAAAATTACTAAAAATGACAATTTCCTGTCAAGATCACATGAACATAAACAGTAAAGCAAAGTCTGTAAAGAGGGAATATGGATGCAGAACAGGCTTCTAAGGTGTACTCAGCCTCCTTCTTGGTGTGAATGGGTGACGGCTCTTGGCGGATGGGCTGATCCCATCCTAGGTCCTCCTGCCCCAACTTTCTTTCTTTTGTAGCTGTCCTTAGGTTTAGTGTTGGGATCACAATTTGGAATTCAACCGAGAGCTTCCGAAGGTTATGGGACAGAGGGAAGGGAGAGGAAAGGAGGGATGAAAACTTAGTCTTCTTCGTCCTCACTGATGTCATAGGTTGCAGCCTTGTGCCTGGAGAGGTTTGCTGGGGAGGACGGCGGGGAAGTCTTGCCAGAGAAGGGCCATCGGAAAGATGGGGAGGGGGAGCGTTCCCGAGTGGGGCTGCTGCTGGGACTCTGCTTTGGACTGATGGCCTGCAGCATCCGGCCTTTCCCCTCTTTCAGCATATGTTTCTGGGGAGACCAAAAGGTAAAATTAGAAGAAACCTATGGATCCTACTAAATCACCACTGGAGGATCTGCGACTTCAAATTATCACAAGTGCCCTGTGCAATGTCATAAGTAATTGAATAAGCTAGGGGAGGGACACAGCTATAAGTTTAAGTAATTTCCTCCCTAAAGTAGTCCATGCTATGCAACTTATCGAAGGGTTCCCACATGCTATCACTCAATCCTTGACTTCTATGTCAAAGGAATTCTTAAATGGCTACTTGGTCTGCATTCCAGGCTCCAGGCAAAAACAAAGGAACTAACTCAGACAAAAGCGTACCTATTCTAGTTGTAGAGCTCTCTGAAAAGGAAATTCTATATTCTCCCTGAATAATCTATTCTGGTATCAAACAGTCTCACAGTTAGATCCTTCCTGATATCCGAGGGCTTACTTGCTAAATTGCTACACTTCACCTTCTATTTGGCTTGAAAACACCTTGCTACTCCTCAAGGGCAGAATTCTCACCTCACCCAGCAATTCTGCAGCAGCTGTTTGTAGTGGAGGCAGCTTTCTTTTTACTATTCTTTGTTCTTTCCTTTCCTTTTATTGAAAACTATAGTGTAGAAGTAAGCTGGGCAAGGTTACTTACTTATCACCAGATTTGGACAGAGAGTTGGCAAAATTATTTAGGAGAATATATAACTTCTTTCTATGAACATTTTAAAGAACTTTTTGGGGATAGTCAAAAGATAGTTCTGCCCAATACAAGGGACAAATTAGATAACTATTTAATGTTGATATCTCTTTCTATAATTCTGTAATTCTTTCCACAGCATGAGAATTCCCTATATTTTCCTGAAATTCCCTAAACTGTCCATCAGGAAAGAACATACCAGTGCTCCTTCTGGACCAAACATTTCCAGAAAACTTCCAATGAATTCTCGGGATTTCTCCTCCCATTTCTGAATGAGGTCAATGCTTTTTTCTTCAACCTTCTGAACAAATTCTTTTGACTTCTCCTCCACATCTTTCACTTTCTTCTTTACTTTGTCAACCCGCTCCTGTAAGTGGTATTTCTTCTCCTAAGTAAAGAAATAATTGTTTTGAGAAATAATACTCACTCTGACCTCCATTCCAAAGGGAAAGAAGAAAATGGTCTGGCACTCTACTGACACTATTTCCACCCATGAGAACTTCACTTCGCTCTAATGTATCCCATAGTTCTCTATCATAGTAACATAAAATATACTCTGGATGGTCATCTTATACAAAAATGTGATAACTCGAACATTGTGGAAGCCTAGACTAAACTAAATAGATAGAGTGGGCTCAGTAACAGACAGACAGCCAAATGCATCCGATTTTTTAGGACAAAACATAAACTTGGAACATAAACATGCCCAACATAACCCAAACCCCATTCTAGATGAAGATGTATAGGGAGCCACAAGATTACTGCACAATACCACCAAGAATTATTGGTTGCAGTAGTGCATCTTTTACTTAGTTTACTGTACTAGGTGTTTTCCCCTCTATCATTGGCTTATTCTACGATTTTAGAAGAGCTATTTATTTTAGTTTTTGGTATCTGGAGGTCTGTTTACTCAGTTCCAAAAGGAAGAGGATACTCTTTGGTCCTACAAGCTTCCCTAAAGAGAAGGGAAAATGGTATGAACTCTCTAGGGATGGGGGGTATGTTTTGCCAAATGAAAAGTATTTTCATAATTTCCAGATCACAAAGGGGAAAGGGAATATATTTAGGATTTTTAAACAACTGAACATAGAGATTCTGAAGTAGGTGGTTAGCAACAGCTAGGGCTTATCCGCATAGATAAATCATATTTAGATGAAACCATTTCACCTATTGATAATTCACAGAATTAGAAACAGGTAAGAGAGCACAGTAAGCTACTTGTGTCGAAGATAGAGTTAGCAGCTTCCTTCTTTTAAAACCAACTTTATTAAGATACAATTTCCAAATAAAATGTATAGCCATTTGTTTCTTAAAGGCAATATTAGCTAAGATAAACTTTGCTTTCATAAATCAAATTTTAAAACCTAGGTCCACATGTCCTGAGAAACTGCATGCAAAATGTTGCGTGTCACTATCCACAGAGGGAATAGCTTTCATTAGATTTTCCAAAGACCAACCAAAATAATAATAATAATAATAATAATAATAATAATAAATAAAAGGTTAAGAACTACTGTTTTAAATATAATTGATATAGAGGGTATCAGGGTGGCTCAGTTGGTTAAGCATCCAACTTGGTTTCAGCTCAGGACATGATCTCACAGTTCCATGGGGTCAAGCCCTGCATCGGGCTCTTCACCAATGGTGCCGAGCCTGTTTGGGATTCTCCCTCTCTCTCTGCCCCTCCCCCATTTGCATGCACGCTCTCTCTCTCAAAATAAAACTTAAAAAAAATAAAATGTAAATAAACATAATTGATATAAATACTGTACTAGGTAAGTTACATATTTTTATTTATTTATTTAGCTGTACATCTTTATATCAATGTGTTGATAGTAAGCTATAAAGGCAGAAAATGCCTCTGTTTTATTCTCTTTGTAAATAGCTTAGCATAGTGTTATCAGCAAAGAGGCAATAACTGAATTTTGGAGGTGATAATTATAACAGACTGAAAAGAAGCAACTTCAGCTTAGATGAAGTGGGAGGCAAATGTGTGTCCTATCAGGCCATGGAATTCTGGGATGAGGTTGGAACTCACATTGATAAAGCTGACATTGAGCTCCTTTGCCGTGTAGCCCCTCTGTAGGTTCCGTCTGGCATACACATCATAGTCCCGGACAATTCGGGTGATGATGTCTGATGTTGAGATACCTTCTGTCCTCTGTGTTGGAGCAAACATGCCTAATCCAAGAACACATACAAACACTGTGACATTCTGGTTAACTTAGACAGTAGGACTAGATGAAAACTGGGAGCAACACCGTTTTCCTCAAAAAGCAGAATCTACTATTACTAAGTGAAATCTGGAGATACTGACAGATAGGAGGACTGAATCAAAGGCTAGGGGCAAGGAAAGCAGGAGCTATATGTCCTAATATTAAGAAAAATATGGGGTGGGCACCTGGGTGGCTCAGTCAGTTAAGCATCTGACTTCAGCTCAGGTCATGATCTCACAGTTCATGAGTTTGCATGAGCCCCACTTCAAGTGAGCTCGAGCCCCACTTTGGGTGAGTACAAGTCCTGCTTCGGGTGAGCCCCACTTCTCTCTCTTTGCCCCTTGTTCACTTGTGTCCTCTCTCTCTCTCAACAACAAATGTATATATGTGTGTGTGTGTGTGTGTGTGTGTGTGTGTGTGTGTGTATACACACACACACACATATAGCTGAAATTAAAAGAGATATCAAAAGTAGATGTTTAGACTGAGAATTGATGGATGTCAGAACTATGCTCACCTTAACCTTTTATCTGAAATGAAGTGTGACCGGAAAGTAGATGTTGAATTTCTAAGTGTATACATTTTCCTCTGTAAAGTAGATGTTGTTGAATCTCTGTCACTGCCCCTGAAACTCCATAAAGTGATGATATACATCAGCTTACTCACCTGCTTCCTTAATGTGCTTATAAACATCATCACTCCCAGCAGAAGAATAAGGAATGTCATCATGGGCTACGAAATCAATCTGAAATAAGGAAACTTCATTTAAAACCCAGGATAACTGCCATCAGAAAGAACCAGTAAATACTCTTTCAATAAATACTCTCCCAGACCCAGATAAAGGACAAGGAGAGGCCAGGCCTCGAATGGACTTTTTTTTCTTTATCTCTCTTTGCTTTGCTTCATACATTCCGTGATTCATTCATAAGCCACCCAAACTAATTATTTATCAATCATAAACATGAAGTTGGCCAGTTTCTGTTTTTAACTATTTCTCCTGGTATACTGGAAGTGCTACCCTCACACTGCATACCAGTCATCATACTATAGTAAATAGGACTGGAGAATTTGCTGGTGTGTTAGCTAGTGAGTGGAGCCAAGGAAAGAAGAAAGGAAATCTCCCCATCCTCCCAGGTCTATAAGGGTTGGTCAAATAAGGGTTTCTAAAAATATGCAAAAGAGGTCACTTCGTTGTTAGCTGGTTTCTCTCTCAGTCCATGAGATGAGTGGGAATATAAAAATAGCAGCCAAGAGCCCTTTTACTGGAACAGATACATCTATACTCCTGAGAAACGTAAAACTCAAAGCCATAAAAGACCTTTTGGTCTTAGGCTCTATCACTTCACTACTGTCAATACCTCTTGCAACAATGAGAAGAGAACAACGCCACTGGGATCAATAATCTTTCAGACAGACATGCTAACCTTACTTAGTCATTCCTGAGCAGGCCAAATGGCATTTACTAATATAATTGCTAACACAACCATACCCAGTTCCAGAAGCCACTGTAGTATGAACCATGCCCAGGACTGTGTCAGAGACTCTCGGCTAACATCTTGGTTACTTACGGACAATTTATCAGGGGTCAATGGGCAGCAAAGTGAAAATAAGAATGGTGGGCAAGTAAGACGGCTGGTTGAGGATACACTGCTAACAAGGAGAAAAGAGAAGTTAAAAGTTCCTCTACCCTCTTCTGCCTGGGCCTGCCTGGCTGTGTTGCTGAGAATAATCTTGTTCATCACCTTTGGTACATCAGCTGCCAAGTATAGATATAGAAAAGCTAGAGAATTATAAAAGGTCTGTCACAATCCTAGTTTTAACAAACATCACTCTTGCTGAGAACTGACATTATCCCTCAAGCTTGAGGGCCTCCGACCTGATCTGATAGACCCTTCTCATCTTTTATACTCACCTTTTATAGGAAACCTGTTTCTCTAATGTGTGAGAATTAAAAGAAGGTGAGGGGTTTTATAATACTAACTCAATGAGAAAAAGTGAGAAACCCCCCTGTGTGTTGATCTCACACAACATCTAGCCCAAAATCAAAGCCCTGAAACTAGATTAAGTCAATACAAAAGAAGTCTATGTTTATCTGTCTTATTTCCTGGAACTTCTGAGAACATGGATGGAGCTCTGTATATTCTAAAGGACTGGTATATTAGGAGGATGGACACATCCATAGTGAGGGAGGATAAATATCACTTAACTGAAGAGTTCAGTTTCTAGCCCTGCTACTGTGTATCCTGGACCAGGTTATTTGGTCTTTCTGGCTCTGTTCTCAGATATAAAGTAGAAACCATAGGGGCACCTGGGTGGCTCAGTTGGTTAAGTATCCAACTTTGGCCAGGTCATGATCTCATGGTTCATGAGTTCGAGCCCCACATCAGGCTCTGTGCTGACAGCTCAGAGCCTGGAGCCTGCTTCTGATTCTGTGTCTCCCTTTCTTTCTGCCCCTCCCCCAGTCACGTTTTCTCTCTGTCTCTCTCTCTCTCTCACTCAAAAAATGAATAAACATTAAAAAATTTTAAAGTAGAAACCATAACTACCCAATAAGACTGTGGGGAACAAATGAAATATAATGGATGTAAAAGTGCTTTTAAGCCACCAAACCCCATATAAATGTTAGGGATGACTAGTAGTAAAACCACTGTCATCTCTTCCATGTGAAATTTACACAGAACGTATAAGTAAAATACGGCTAGTGGAAAACTAGCCTGAGTCCTGGAAGTCTTGAGAGTCGAGGGAATTCCAGGAGGGGAATGGGGACATGTACTCAGTCTCTTACCCGGTGTTCCGCGAGGAACTCTGGCGTGAGGGTCCAGGGGGCATTCCTCACCACCTCATCCACATAGCGGCAGTGCTGCACGGCATCATAGCGCTCATTTTCATTCATCACTGTGAAGCCTTTGAAGTTGTGTGTGAGCTCATCACTGCAAACTGAGTTCACCACATCATAAAGTTGTAAGTCAAAGTCCCCTTTGCTTAACCATTCCTCAGCCACCAACCTCTCCCATTTCCTAGGACTGTAACCGATCTCCCCACATGGAGAAGTATTTTCTGGATGTAGCTCATTCTGGGTAGCAATGCTTTTCCTAATCCAAAATATACCTTCAGGAGCAATACACACTAAACAGTATGTTCACACTTTGGAGAAGACTTCGAAATTAACCTGCTGTGAATTTCTACAGCAATTAAGTTTTCAAAAATATTTTCTTTTTTTTTTTTTTTAATTTTTTCAACGTTTTTTATTTATTTTTGGGACAGAGAGAGACAGAGCATGAACGGGGGAGGGGCAGAGAGAGAGGGAGACACAGATTCGGAAACAGGGTCCAGGCTCCGAGCCATCAGCCCAGAGCCTGACGCGGGGCTCGAACTCAAGGACCGCGAGATCGTGACCTGGCTGAAGTCGGACGCTCAACCGACTGCGCCACCCAGGCGCCCCCAAAAATATTTTCTTAGGACACCTGGGTAACTCAGTCGGTTAAGTGTCTGACTTCAGCTCACGTCATGATCGGGTCTGTGGGTTCAAGCCCTATGTCGGGCTCTGTGCTGACAGCTTAGAGCCTGGAGCCTGCTTCGGATTCTGTGTCTCCCTCTCTCTTTGTCCCTTCCCTGCTTGCACTCTGACTCTCTCTCTCAAAAGTGAATACACATTAAAACAAATTTTAAAAATGTTTCCTTATTACATTTTTGTAAGACTGTACTGGATCATGTAACATTCGCTTAACAGACTTTCGTACTTCAGTTGATTCAAAATGACAAACTGGAATCTAGTAAATGCTGTTCTTAAGTAGGCAATAGGGGTCACTGTTGCTCCCCAAACTGTAGAAACTCAAATGAAAACAGTGAGATAAAAACTAGACATCTCTGGGACACCTGGCTGGCCCAATTGGAAGAGCACGTGACTCTTCATCTCAGGGTCGTGAATTTGAGCCCCATGTTGGGTACAGAGATTACTTAATAAAACTTAAAAAAAAAAAAACAAAACAAAACTGGACATCTCAGGTCAAAGAGCTTGTAGTTTCTTTCACCAGGTCTGTATACTTCATGTACTTCATATACTTCATGTTTTAGAGAGGCTGCTCTACATCCCTCATTTTAAAACCAAAATAAGAGCCAGGGCTCAGGTTATGAAAGGAGAAAAATGCTACTATAATTTTTTTCTGGAAATCACCTAAAGTTATCAGATATTTTCTTACCTCCTACAATAAGGTATGTATTAGGGAAAAGGTTCTTTGCTTGCATCAGAGCCCGGGCATGACCACAGTGAAATAAGTCAAATATTCCATCTGCATAAACTCTCACAGGCCGGTCACCTAAATCCAAAGGAAAGAATTTATCACAAAAACACATCGATTCAATATCTCACATTTGACAAGTGGAAATGGCACTGTGTTTCCACCCTTGCATGCCCCTTTCTTGTTTTCTGAATATTCACCCTAATTTAGGGGTAGACTAGGGTTGTGAGGAATAACATCAGACTTCCTTGGCTACAAAGACCCTTTTGACATCACATCCATTGACTCTGTTACCCTGATTTCACCAAACTGCTCCTGTAACTGGATATCATGATTGCTTTTTCTTGAAGTTATTTTAGAAGTAAATGGGAAGAGTTACATAACATATGTGTCCTAAATTTTAAAATCCTCACCTTCAGCTTATGTTTAAATCTCAGTCATGTTTAAATAGAGTATAGCTAAGGTATACTCTGGCCGCTTGCTCTCTCATTTTCAGGCTGCCTTGATTACTAATAACTAAGCTTTGCTATGAAAATAAACTTCCCTCTGATTGCCCAGTGAGTAAGGAGTGATCCAAAGAGGTGAGACTGAGAAAAAGGGAAGGTTAAGTACCAGTTATCAACTTACTGCTTCTCAGTCCCAAATTCACCTTCAGTACCTGCTCTGTGATAACAGATAGGATTCCTTCAAGTATTTCTCCTTGACAGTGAGCATGTTATACTTTCTCAGTAGAGGGTGATATACTAAGTATTTGAAAGTCAAATATAAATATTATAGGACTTTATATTAGAGCTTTTCCTCTTCTTTCCATTGGTGAAAATCATAGAGAACAGATTGCCAATTTATTTTCAGTGGTGGTGGACTATGAAAGAAAAGCCAGGAAATGATCTCTTTGAGTACAAGACTAATTCCAAAGCCTAACAAACACACTGAGAATGGAATTGACGTAATGGTTCATCATACTTCAAATAATAAATCTAAAAAGTCCTAGTAATATATTCCTATATGTAAATAAAAGAAGAGTTATTTCACTGCAGCAGCAGCAAATAACAGTAGGAGCAGCTACATCGTCTGGGAAAGAAGGGCCAAAGTCTCATCAGATATACCATACTGAAGGTAGGCGTAAGATACAACACCCTTGTCTTGAGAACAACAAATCAAGGGGGAGGAAATTGGTTGCCAGGAGGTTTACGGACTTTTCTTTCCAGATAGGTTTATCCATAAATAAGTAGCCTTTTTAAAAAGATCATTTATTTATTTTGAGAGAGAGAGAATGCACACAATCAGGGGAGGGTCAGAAGGAGAAGGGAAGAGAGAATCCCACATAGGCTCAACACTCAGTGCAGAGTCTGACACAGGGCTCAACCTCATGACCATGAGATCATGACCTGAGCCAAAATCAAGAGTTGGCTGCTTAACTGACTAAGCCACCCAGGTGGATTTAAACTTTAAACAAGTAGCTTTTAAACTAAGAAATAATAGAGAGTGCCTGGGTGGCTCAGTCAGTTAAGCATCAGACTTCAGCTCAGGTCATGATCTCACAGTTTGTGTATTTGAGTCCTACTTTGGGCTCTGCGTGGACAGCTTGGAGCCTGGAGCCTGCTTTGGATTCTGTGTTTCCCTCTCTCTCCCTGCCCTTCCCCCCTCCTCAAAAATAAATAAACATTTAAACTGAGAAATCATATACTGGTGTTAGAAATATAAACTGGTACAACTTTTAAGAAAGGTAATTAGATAATACCTGTCAAAAGACACAGAAATGCTTATACCCTTTACCCCAGCTATTCCAATTCTAGTAATTTATTTCATACATATATTTGTAAATATGCATGGTATTCATTGCAGCATAGTTTGTAATAGTAAAAGTTTGGAAACAACTTAAATTTCAATGGAAGACTGAACATACTATGATACACCTACTAAGGGTGGAAGGGAGAGATACTGGGTGGCTGTGAGATAGTGATAATAGGAAGACTTTTCACTCTATACCCTTAATGTATTTTGTAAATGTTAGGCTATGGAAATGTATTGGTTTTGTAATACAGGAAATAAAATTTTTAAATAAAATAGATACACCAATACAAGGAAAAACAACATAATGGATTTAAGAGTCAAAAAGCTTATAGCTCAAACTTAACGACCAGCCTCCTTCCTCTATAATCTTAACCTCTTTAACACTCAGTTTCCTCATCTATAAAACAAAGCAAAACACAACAAAACCTGAGGAGCATAATCTTTCTTCTACATCTTAGAAATCCATCTTTCCTAAACAAGTCCAGAGTGGCTATGATCTCATTTTTTTTGATCCTAAAAGACAAAGGATAGAACACAAAGATTAAGAATACTTTGTTATTGTTTCTTTGACATTAGCATACAACAAGGGCAAAGTGAGATGAGGGGGATTTAGCGCCATAAACACATTTCCAGGATGGTGGAAGTAGTACCAAATACTGTTGATCAACGGGCTGTTTGTCGGGGTTAATCATCCCATATAAGGCCAAGTCACCACCAAACCCCTTCTCGGACCAACTCCAGATGTGCTCCTTGCCCTCTTCAGTGTTTTCTCAGCCACCCGGCCTCTCAATTCCCTATGACTTACCCCCAAGTCTTTGGCAAACCTGGGCGGGTATAGTAAGCAAATGGCCAGAAAGATCACTGTTAATGAGAAAATCTGAGGACTAAGTACAAGTTACCCATTCTTTTCCCAAGTGGCTACGGGCCAGGATAACCAAACCATCTGATTTACATCTGTTGTTTCAGCATATTAATAAGAGCAACCCCCTTTCACTTTCAAAATGGTCCTGGTTTTTAATATAAATTATAGTCTTTGCACTAAATAAATATATGTTCTCCTTACGCAGAACAAACGTGGCTTTCAATTTATTGTGTCTTTTAATAGATTCTCTCAAATACCTATCCCCAAAACATTTTGTTTCTAACAGATTCTGTTGCCCTTCCAACTTTGACTTCTTTTCCTTTCTCCTAGAAAACACATTGCTGATTTTTTTCTTTCATCTTCCTAAAGGAATAATCTTCTCTCAAGCTATATTTGTTTTTTTCTCTGGGTAGTGAGTTTTCTCCTAGATTATTACCAACTCCTTTCTTAAGGGAGTCCTTAACCTCCCTAATGAAAACATGGTGGAGGGAAGGATGCCCCCCTGGCTTACTCCTTGTCCAATATTGGCATGAATAGTCCCTTGGTTATTTAACATAAAACTGAACAAGCAGAATCAGATATAGGAGAAATACTGGAGATCAAACTAGACCAGCAAACTTTATAAGCAAATGTGTGACTATCTGTTCCACCTAAAATGCAATCAGTTTGCCGATGGCCTTCTATTATTTATAACTAATGTCTACAAAGAGCAGCACCACTCCAGGGTAAAAAGAACATGAAGATGGAAAAACTTAGGTTTTAGTTTCAATTCTATCACTAATTATTGGTTTTACTACAGGGGACCTTTCACTTCTTAGTTTCTATGGACTTTAATTTAATTTCTTCATGTATATAATGAGACGATAAAGTAGATGATCTCAAAAATGACTTATAAAATTCTATGAATTAATTCTAAAATTGTTAAAAATTCAAGTACACATACATTTTATTGACCACAAATGATTTGTGGGTAGACTAACAACAAGCTGGGTAATGTGAGGTACTACATTCTGAATGTGTTATTAGAGAGCATATGAAAAGTTCTTGCCTTCAACATGCTCTGCTATCACATCTGAACATGATCCTTGAACTGTTTGATGGCATTTCGAACTCTGATCTGACACCACTATGCCTTGTTACACATACCCTGTTTTTCCTTGTGTCATTTTACCCTGCCCCATCAACCTGCTTATTACTCAAGGGGAACCAAGCCTAAAATGCCACATCATGAATCAGAAGGGCTGTGATCAACATGAGACATTTACAAACACTTTTGAAAAAAAAAAAGCATTATCTGAAATTCTGAGGACTCAAAAACTATGTTTCATATAGCCATGATTTAGCTAAGGAGTACTGGGCTCCCTGGCCTGAAACTGTCCAGCATCTGTATCTATTCATACTTTGCTACTCTTCCATTACAACAGAGAACAAATATACTAACACTATTAAGAAGTAACCACAAATATCTTCTACATATTGGAAATGTATACATTTGTGGCTGTAACTGCCTCTTATTCCTTAGTGTTTACCTGGGTTTGAGTCTAGGCCCACATTTACAGAGTAGACAGAACACTTACCATAGTAATGGAAAGAACCAAAAAAGGATTGAAAAAAAGAATTGGGGAATTTACAGATAAGTAAGGACAGCTGCCTATATGACTTTGTATTTCTAACAAATACCCAAGGAAGCTTCTCTTTAAAATAATCCCTAAAACTGGGCCACCTGGGTGGCTCAGCTGGTTAAGCATCTGACTTCAGCTCAGGTCATGATCTCACAGTTCCTGAGTTTGAGTCCCACATTGGGTGAGATCAAGCCCCACCTCAGGTGAGCACGAGCCCCACGTGGGGTAAGCATAAGCCCCGTTTCAAGTGAGCCCCGCTTCTCTCTCTCTCTCGCTCTCTCTGTCCCTTGTGGGATTCTCTCTCTCCCTCTACTGCCCCTTGCTCACTTGCACCCTCTCTCTCTCAAAAATAAACAAACAAATAAATGAAATAACTCAAATTAAAAACAAAAATCTCTAAAACCACTTGTCCAAAACAGGAAGAGTATTTAGAATACATATTAATAGCTTACGTAGTCAAAAATTGCTACTTAATGATGTAAACTAAGCATACAAATAAAAGAGTATAGGGTTTAAAAATAATAAAGTGAGTTTTTAAAAAAACCTAAAAGATTGTATCAGTAAAGATAAAGTTAAGTGATAAGCATCTTCCCACTTAGGATATTTTATCCTCTAACATTCAGCGGTGTCTAGCAAGGATATTAACTTATAGAAAGGGAGATCTGGGGGACAATTCTGAAGGCTATTAAAAATGTGACAGCCTGGGGCGCCTGGGTGGCGCAGTCGGTTAAGCGTCCGACTTCGGCCAGGTCACGATCTCGCGGTCCGCGAGTTCAAGCCCCGCGTCAGGCTCTGGGCTGATGGCTCAGAGCCTGGAGCCTGTTTCCGATTCTGTGTCTCCCTCTCTCTCTCTGCCCCTCCCCCGTTCATGCTCTGTCTCTCTCTGTCCCAAAAATAAATAAACGTTGAAAAAAAAAAAAATTTAAAAATGTGACAGCCTGACATAGTATTCAGACCTCTGTAAAAACAGACAAGGTTATAATCCAGCTCAGGCTAATATCCTATTGTCTCTGTTCTACTATACCTCATAGTTGTGACAACAGCCCAGGAAGCAAATATGTACCACTATATCTCACAGCTGTAACAACATCCTAGGAAACAAGCTTAAAATGATAAGAAAAAATGAAATCTTATGGAATGCAGTTATACTCCCAAATAAAACAGCTGGGAGATAGGAGGAAACCCTCTCCCAACTACCCTTTTTATACCCAGTTTATAGGTAAACTGAGGAAAGAATTTAGAAAGTAGGTGCATATTTGATAAATACAACTGAATGCAAAAAGCAGAGTAAAACAACAAAATAATTAAGCATTTACTTACAAGGAGTTCCTCTGCTGGCTTCTTCCATAGTTACCCTGACATAGGGCTTACTAAAGTCTACTTCAATTTCATCAGAAAAAGGAGCTGGCTGCTGTAAGCCCTTAAGATAAGGAAAGTGAAGGAAAAGAAAGTTAAATTCAATGGGATAGACTGAAATACTCAAAAAATGGCAGCTTTAAAGAACAATCAGTTATTCAATATGCTGGTGATTAAATTCCTCCTAAAACCTCATAACATACAAAAGAAAAAAAGGCATTCCAAAATGACAGGTGAAAGTTGCAACGTTTTACCAAAGAGGTAAATTGCTAAATCATGATATGAACGATAAATATCTTGGGGTGCTTGGGTGGCTCAGTTGGTTAGTGTCCAACTTTGGCTCAGGTCACGATCTCACTGCTCGAGAGTTCAAGCCCCTCATGGGGCGTTAGCTTGGAGCCTAGAGCCTGCTTCAGATTCTGTCTCCATCTCTCTGCCCCTCCCCTGCTCTCTCTCTCTCTTAAATATAAAAAATAAAACATAAAAAAAAAATTAAAAAAAAAAGATAAATATCTTGCTGGTGATTTCAGGATAATATTGAGCGAGGTGGCTGGGAAACTAAGCATAGTCCCAACTAACTGGGTCCAGAATGATGGCTCCTCCATCACATGGCAGAACACCCAACTCTATTCTATGTGATGAAATTGCCAAGCTTCTATTGTGCATTTTTCTACCACTTCAACTAAGGGACTGCGAAGGCAAACAGCTCCTGAATGCTTTATTAAGTATGATTATCTCTGTATAATGCTTTACATTGTAAATATTTTTTAAAATTTTTTTAATGTTTATTAATTTTTGAGAGAGAGCGAGTGCGTGAGCAGGGGAGGGGCAGAGAGAGAGGGAGACACAGAATCTGAAGCAGGCTCCAAGCTCTGAGTTGTCAACACAGAGCCCGATGCGGGGCTCAAACCCACAGACCGTGAGATCATGACCTGAGCTGAAGTTGGATGCTTAATTGACTGAGCCACCCAGGCTCCCCAACTTTAAATATGTTCTAATGCTCATAACAGCCCTGTGAGGCAAGTAGTACAACAGTCAGTATCCTCAATTTACAGATGAGGAAAACAAGGTTCAAATAAGTTATATCAGTTATATGCAATTACTCAGAGGCAAAGCTAAAATAAGAATGCAGGAATTCTCTTTCCTCTACAGAGTTAACTTAACTCTACTACTTAAAAGCTTTTGTTAAATTGTTTCATAAGTATTTTATTCTATTTGATGCTATTATGAAGGGAATTGTTTTTCTTCACTGTATTTTTGGATTGTTCCTTACTGGTATATAAAAATGCAAGTTGATTTATATGTGCAAATGTGTGTCTGTAATTTCAGATGATTTTTGTATACTGATCTAATGTCTTGTGAATTTGCTAAACTCAATGATTAGTTCTAGCACTTTGGTAGATTCCTTAGGATTTTCTACATTTGAGATCATGTAATCTATGACTCAAGACAGTTTTACTTACTCCTTTCCAATTTGGATGCCTTTAATTTCCTTTTATTATCCCTTGTTGCCTTAGAATCTCTAGCACAATGCTGAATAGAAGTAACAAGGACAAAGATCTTTGCCTTTTTTCCAATCTTAGGGGTGAAGCATCCAATCTTTCACCATTAAATATTATGTTAACCCTAGATGTTTTGTAGATGCCTTTATCAGCTGAGGAACCGCCCTTATTTTTGCAATTTGTTTAGAGCTTTTATAATAGGTGTTGGGTTTTGTCATATGCTTTTTCTGTATTACTGAAACATGCATATTCTGGTTTTGTCTTTTGTTAGTGTATTAGATTAATTGATTTTAGGATGCTAAACCAATCTTGCATTCCTGAGTGAAATCCCTCTTGGTCATGTTATATAAATCTTTTTAAATATTCCTGGATTTAATTTGTTAATATATTGTTACAGATTTTTGCATCTAAGCTTGTGAGAAATTTTGAACGATAGTTATCTTTTCTTGTGCTTTTTTTGCCTGGCTTTGATGTTTGGCTTCGCAAAAGGGGACAGAAAGTATTTTCTTTTCCTCTATTTTCTGAAACCATTTATTCAGAATAGAAAGCTATTACTTCCTTAAATGTTTGAAAGAATTCACCAATGAAGCATCTGGGTCTGGACTTATCATTGTGGGAAGATTTTTAAAGACTACTTTTTTTTATTTTTATTTTTTAACTTGAGATACATCATTCAGATTCTCTATTTAATTTTGGGTCAGTTTCGGCAATTTGTCTCTTTCTAGCAATGTCTATTTCATTTAAATTGTCAACTTTTTTTGGCATTTAATTGTTCATTACATTCCCTTATAATTCTTTTAATTTCTGTGGGTTATAGTGATGTTCACTTAGAATTTTAAATTCTAAACAAATCGCATCATGATTGGTCTGAATCCAGGGACTGGGAAAACATCACTTTGATTTGTTTTCAGATAAGGACAGATTTTTAAGATTAGATTTTAAAATTAAAACATATTTCTTTTTTTTTATATGAAATTTATTGTCAAATTGGTTTCCATACAACACCCAGTGTAAAACATACTTCTTTTTAAAAATCCCTTATATGGGGCACCAGGGTGGTTCAGCCAGTTAAGTGTCCAACTTAGGCTCAGGTCATAATCTCACAGTTCAAGACCCATGTCGAGCTCTATGCTGACAGCTCAGAGCCTGGAGCCTGCTTAAGATTCTGCGTCTCCCTCTCTCTCTGTCCCTCCCCTGCTCACACTCTGTCTCTGTCTCTCTCTCTCTTTCAAAAATAAACATTAAAATTTTTAATATAAAAAAATAAAATCACTTATATAAGCTTAGTTAAGATATGCTAAAGCTATAATAAAGATAAGTGAAAACACCCATTTTTAGGAGACGTGTGTATATGAATGTTATCCTTTTTAAGAACTTTTTTTTTTTTTTTTTTTTTTTTTAGTTTAGTGTTTTATTTTGAGAGAGACAGAGAGAGCAGGGAAGGGTCAGAGAGAGAGAAGGAGAGATTCAGAATCCCAAACAGGCTCATGCTGAGCCACGCAGATGCCCCTTTAAGAACATTTTATAAAAGAGATAAGAATAGACCAAAGACACAAATATACAGTTTTCTGTAGTTAAGAGAGATTTCTCTACAGATTAGATAAGACAATTTATCTTCTAAAAGTCAGTATTCAAATGAGTTGCTTAACAGTAGTGTGTTTCTAAAAGCATATGCTATTCACAAAATAATATACTCTATGATTCCATCTATATAAAGGTAAAAAAAAACAGGCAAAGCTAAATCTATGATGAATAGAAGCCAGAGGAAAAAGAGGAAATTGGGGAAAGTGGATACTGATGAGCAGGGACATGAGAGTCTTCTGGGAAGACAGGTATATATATGTAAAAATTTATTGAGCTGTACACTTAAGATTTGTGCACTCTACTGTATGTAAGTTATATCTCTAGAAACAAATAATATTTGGCCATAAAAAGGAATGCAGTACTGATACATGCTATAATATGGATCTTGAAATCTTGAAAACATTATGCTATATGAAAGAAGGCAGTCACAAAAGACCACTTATTGTATGATTCCATTTATATGTAATATCTAGAATAGGAAAACTTATACACAGAAAGTAAATTAGTGGTTATATTGGGCTTGGAGGGTTAGGGAGAAATGGAGAGTGACTGATAATGGGTACCAGGTTTCTCTCTGGGGTGATGAAAATGTTCTAAAATAGATATGATAATGGATGCACAACTCTGAATAGTCTAAAAACCACTGGATTGCACATTTTAAATGGGCATGTGAATTATAATGGTATGTGAATTACATCCCAATAAAGCTTATGTATATATTTATACATAAAAACAGGCAAAAATACATCAAACAAATAGAAAAAATTATGTTTATTAACAATAGTACATGTAGATAAAAGATGAGCTTTGTGTCTCTGAAAGTTATTATCAATGGTGTACAGAAACTGGTTGTTAAAAATTCAGGAATTATGTGGGCCATTTATTAAATCATTGGTAGTCTGAACTTATTAGCCACAGAAATCAGCAAGTGCTACGTATCAGAGGGTTTTTCCCCCAGTAAGCCAGTTTACTAGAACACCACTGGCTATTTGCATACTTAGAAAGAGATCAGTTCTGAGGTTATTACAGGGAGAAGAAAATGGACTTACAGATTTTCCCATAAATGTTGCAGTGGGAGTAGAAAGGGTGGCAGATTTTGTGAAGGAAGAATAGGTAGGACATGGTAAAAAGAAAAAATATTGTCACTTGAGAAAAAGAGGCATTTTAGAGTTTTAGAACTGAAGAAAATTAGATTGTACTACTAGTGGCAGGAATGGAGAAGTTTTTAAAAAAGGAGTTGAGATCAAAGAAAATGAGAAGTGAGAGAAGTCTTTGAGCATGGTGATTCAAATGATCATTAGAGACCTTTTAGAATATTAATGAAAGTGAGGACATCAGTGCCTTTAAGAAAATTAGAAGAAGGGGCACCTGGGTGGCTCAGTTGGTTGTCAGACTTCCGCTCAGGTCATGATCTCACAGCTTGTGAGTTAGAGCCCCACATCGGGCTGTGTTGACAGCTCAGAGCCTGGAGCCTGTTCCAAGTTCTGTGTCTCCCTCTCTCTCTGCCCCTCCCCTGCTCATACTCTGTCTCTCTCTCTCAAAAATAAATAACAAATATTTTAAAAATTTTTAATAAAATTAACATTAAAAAATGAAAAAAAAGAAAATTAGAAGGAAAGGAAATAGATTAGTAATAATTTCTCACTAGATATGTGTACTCATAAACAGAAATGAGAAAAACTGCAAGGTATCTAAAGGGGACAGAAAGATAGGTGGCAGGTTTCGGGGGGGGGGGGTTGTTGTTGTTTTTATTTGTTTTTTTTTAAGTTAAGGAGATCTGGGCATGTCCAAGACAGAGGAAAAGGATTCAAAGAGATGGAAAATACTGGAGAAGGAATAAAATAGATAATAGGAAGAAAGAGTCTAGAGAAATAGCAGGGAATGGTTTCAAAGGACAGGATGGGGGAAGGTATTAGCCCTAGAAATAAGAATGATCACACTTTTCTAAAAGCAGAAGAAAGGGAAGGTGATAAAAGGCCAATGTTAGATGTAAAGGAGGAAAGATGTACAAATTTATAACCGATGCCCTCAATTTTCTCAGTATAGTAAGAAGGACATGAAATTACCATTAAAAACAGAGAGGCTGGAATGAGACTGAAGCTTGAGAAAAGCAGAAAATATGTGGACTAGCTGCTGTGGGAAATATACCAGAGCATCAGCAAATACTGGGCACTACATTAAGTCCAGATCAAGCTAGCAACATTAATCTATAGAAGGCCAAGTTAACAGTCCAGGAAGAGAAACAAAGAATTATCAGAAACTGAAAGATCTAGGGTTAGGCCATGATGAATTGAAGGGAGGCAGAAGGGGGCAGTGAAGAGTTAAGGAGGCAAAGGGATCTAGACATTTCTCCAAAGAAGGTATAGTAATTGCCAAAAAAAAAACAAAACAAAAAACACATGGAAAGATGCTCAACAACATTAGTCATCATGGAAATGCAAATCAAAACCACAATGATACTACTTCACACCCACCAGGATGGCTATGAGCAAAAAAGACAGGCGGTAACAGTGATGGCAAGAATGTGGAGAAACGAACCTACATACACTGCTGCTGTGAATGTAAATTGGTGCTCAACTTTGGAAAACCGTTCTTTAAAATGTTAAACATATAATACCATATGATCCAGAAATTATACCCATGGGCATGTAACCAAGAGACTGAAAACACAGATTTTTAAAATTTATTATTATTTTTTAAGTTGGCTTTACACCCAACGTGGGACTTGAACTCACAACCTCAAGATAGAGCATCTCATGCGCTACTGACTAAGCCAGCCAGGTGCCCCTGGAGACACATTTTTTTTTTTAAACCTGTACACAAATAATATTAATAACAGCATTATTCACAATAGCCAAAAAGTGTAAACAATCCGAATGTCCATCAATTCATGAATGGATAAACAAAACAGTATGTCCACATGCAATATTATTCACCAATAAAAAGGAATGCAGTATTAATACATGTTACCACCTGGCTGGACCTTGAAAATATAATGTTAAATATAAGAAGCCAGCTACAAAAGGCTATTGGGAGGATTCCATTTATATGAAACGTCCAAAATATACAAACACCTGGAGATAGAAAGTAGGGTTGCTAGGGGTAGGTTGGGGGGATGGGGAGTGATTGTAATAGATATGGGGTTTCTTTTTGTGGTGATGAAAACGTTCTGGAATTAGATAGCGGTGATGGTTGCATAACACTAAATGTGAATATACTAAAAACCCCCGAATTGTACACTTTAAAATGGTTTAAATGCTGGGGTGCCTGGGTGGTTCAGTTGGTTAAGAATCCAACTTTGGCTCAGGTCATGATCTCGCGGTTCATGAGTTTGAGCCCCGCGTCGGGCCCTGTGCTGACAGCTCAGAGCCTGGAGCCCGGATTCTGTGTCTCCCTCTCTCTCTCTGTCCCTACCCTGCTCGTGCTCTGTCTCTCTCTGTCTCAAAAATAAATAAATATTAAAAAAAAAATTAAATGCTTTAAATGGTAAATTTTATGTTATATGAATTTTATCTTAATTTAAAAAGATACATTAAAGTATCCTATCTTTTACAACTGTTTCTTCAATCTTTTCTGATTACTGTGTACATTCCAAGGCAAAAGGCAAATACAGCTATCCCTCCTGGCTAGGGTTTCAATTCCTCCTAAGTATAGAAAGTGAAACCAAAGGTTCTTTGACTACAAGAGATCAGCAAAATCTTTATCTCTCTAGATGTCTCCAGCTAGAATGAATAGTATTTTTAAAAACATCTTTCTAAAAAAGCCTCTAGAAGATGCTTTATAAAAGTAGGACTAAGTATTTCTACCTATATTCTCCTAAAACATACCTCCTTCATTTTAACCTCAAGGGAATGCTACAGAATAGTATTATTTTCAAGTCATTTGACTATCTGGTTGTGAAGCATAAATGAAAAAGCATGGATTTAGAACTTAAAAAACCTTAGATCTAAATCCCAGCTCTATCACTTAATAGCTGTGATATCACAGCTTTCATCTTCCATAAAATAGAAGATAATACTGGCCCCACAAGGTTACTTGAGAGTTCAATAAAATAGCACACGCAAAGTCACTAGCACAACTTTTTACATATAGTGGCACTCAACAAATTAGGTCATCATCAACAACATGAGTTCATTTTCTTTTTTTTTTTTTTTTTAATTTTTTTTAACGTTTATTTATTTTTGAGACAGAGAGAGACAGAGCATGAACGGGGGAGGGTCAGAGAGACGGAGACACAGAATCTGAAACAGGCTCCAGGCTCTGAGCTGTCGGCACAGAGCCCGATGCAGGGCTCGAACTCACGGACTGTGAGATCATGACCTGAGCGAAGTCGGCCGCTTAATCGACTGAGCCACCCAAGCGCCCCCATGAGTTCATTTTCAATTCTATTTTATGGAACACAGGATTTCATTACATCAACAAAATTAACTAAATTGTATTAATCTAAGAGGTTAGCTTCTAGATGCTATATGAAGTTTCTAATTCTATACAAATTATAACTAATACTATTATAACTACAAATTCTATTAATGATCATCTCCCAAATTATGAATGGTCTTCTAAATGCAATATTGCTTTCATAAAAACTTTTCCTGATTATGTTCACATATATTAACGCACTATTCCTCAAAATTCCAGTCAAAGAGATGACATTCTGGTGTCCTTAAAATAGGGAAATGGAGGGGAGCCTGGGTGGCTCTGCTGGTTGGGCGTCCAACTCCTGATTTTGGCTCAGGTGACGATCTCACAATTCGTGGGTTCGAGCCCTGCATCGGCTCTGCACTGACAATGTGGAGCCTGCTTGGGATTCTCTCTCTCCCTCTCTCTGTCCCTCCCACATTCACGCTTGCCCTCTCTCTCTTTCTCTCTCTCTCAAAACAAACAAATAAACTTAAAAATTAAAAAAAAAAATAGGGAAATGGAGATAACTCAGATTAAGACCAGAATTTGATACTGGCTTCCCAGGATTCTACTTCTAAGGACTCTTAAATATTTTTCAGCAAAAGCTTTCAGAATGACACAGAGAAACATTTCCCTTTTACTCAAACATGTGGCACAAATGATAACAAGTGTTCCTGAGATCCAAATTATTTCCATAATACTAGACGAAAGGCTATGGAGTCAAGAGGAATACCATATGGTGTGATAAAGAAGGGATAAAGAACAGAGCTGAGAGATTCCACTCCCTGGGGATAGGAAAGGAAGGAAGGAAGGAAGGAGGAAGGAAGGAAAGAAGGAAAGGAAAAGGAAGAAAAGAAGAAAGGAAGGGAGAAGGAGATAAGGGGAGAGGGAGAGGGAGAGAGGGAGGGAGAGAGGAAGGAAAGGAGGAAGTGAAAAAGAAAAGTAACAATTTTCTCAGACTCTTATTGCCATTTCAATGAATGGAAACAATGAGCTCATCTATCTAACTACTATTTGGATGTTTCCTAGACCTTTTAAGTTGAACTTGTATTAAATTAAACTTATCATCTTTCTGCTAAACCAGATCTTCTATCTGTATTTCTTATTTAAGAAGCATCCCATATACACAATCTACCTAAGACTCAAATCTAGAAGTCATCTTTAACACCTCTCATCCTTTACATCCTGATTTCCAAGAATTATCTATTTTACCTCTTAAAAACTTAAAATTTTAGTTTAAGTCCTCATTATCTTCAACCTGGATCATTACAACAATCTCGCAACTAGTTCTCTGGTTTCTATCACTGTTTCAGCTCATCTTTTCCAAAGCAACCAGGATGATCTAAATTACAAATCTGATCACATTGCCCACAGGGTAAAGTTCAAACTCTTTAGCACAGCACACAAGATCCTTCATAATCAGGTTGTCGCTTGCCTTATCTATTGCAGATTATTTTCTGAACTTTAAACTCTAATATTACTCATGATTTGCTAAACATCCTATTATATCACACTTGAACTTGTATTCTATCTCTTGTCCATTTCTTGAATTCCTATTTATTCTTCAAAGTTCAGCTCAGAAATAATCTCCTCAGTGAAGCTTTTCCAAAACCACTGTCCCCACCTCTAGGTCAAAGTTAATGTTTGTTCATCTAGGCAGCCATTGTATTTCTAACTTCCTTCTATTTGGCCCTTTTCATTCTATATCTTAATAATTTATCTATTTCCCCTATTTGTCTGTGAGCTTCTTAAGAGCAAGGTCATCTTTTCATCTTTGCATCTCCAGTGTATAGTAACTGGCACACAGGTGTTCTCAATATATGAGGTTGTGATATCTATCTCCATTACAGAACTGTTGCCAATTTGTGACTTAACCATACATGTGATAAATACAGATATAGGCTAAATGTCTTATTCTTCATAAATATTTTTGTGATTCTTTTTGATTGTATCTTTAGAAACATCTGTATCAGTAAATTCTTTTTTTTTTTATTTAAATTCAAGTTAGTTAACATACAGTGTAGTATTGGTATCAGGAGTAGAACCCAGTGATTCATCACTTACATATAACATCCAGTGTGCATCCTGACAAGTGCCCTCCTTAATGCCCATCACTCATTTAACTGCCCCCCCCAACCCACCTCCCTTCCAGCAACCCTCAGTTTGTTCTCTGTATTTAAGAGTCAGTACATTCTTTATACTTACAAACAAACTAGCCATAAAGTTATCGCTTCATTTTTCCCCAATTCTTTTCTCTCTTCTTTCTAATTCATCCTGACCCACCAATGTAGCTACCTAATACTAAATGGTCCTTCCAATTTCTCTCCACCCTTGCAAGGAAAAAAATTCTTCTGAGCTCTGAGCTATAGAGTTCCCCATTAGGCTCACATCTCTCAAAGGGAAGGTCCTATTTACTTTTATACTCTTAGCACCTAGTGGCTATGCTGGACATTGTGTGTGATAAAATCTTGTTTGCTCAACCCAAAGGTCAACTAATGTGTGGACACATAAAATGTGGTATCCACATTTTAGATACATAAAATATTCTAAACTTAGTTGTGGAGATGGTTGCACAATTCTAAATATACCCAAAATCATTGAATTGTGCAGTTTAAACAGGTGGGTTATGTGATCTCAGTAGAGATTCCTGTTATAAAAACAGGAAAAGAATATTGTTTGCTTTCACTACAAAGTTGAAAAGGGATCAGAGATAGAAAGTGCAAGTGTACAATGACAGACAAGTTTATTTAGCGGACACTCCTCACTAGGGCTGGTACAGCCTGTTGAGTGAATGAATCTTTGACCATTAGCCCATGCTAAAGAGCCAGTGTGTACTAGAGAGGAATGTGGAGTAAGTAGCAAGTCACTCAATTGATCTGTGACATGAATATACGAAGCAAAGCAACTTAAAGCACCGAAATTCCTCAATTCTAAGGACCGAGAAATTTAAGTCTTCTCAGAGCCCATTCCACCATTCCACTTGCCTTCTTTGCTCTATTCTTAGCTCTTGTGACTGGCGAAGAGTATCAACTACATGGTTGGTTATACCTTGTCCCTCCTCCAAGAATGATTGCTGAATTGGTGCTTACCATCATCCTCTTAACCTGAATTCTCTAAGACACATTCAGAAATTAACAATGTCCTCCTGTTTTGTTGACTGCTGAGTCATTTTCTGAGTATACCTGGTATGGTGTACAGAATAATGGCTTCCTAAAGCCATGTCTACATGTTATTCTCTGGAACCTGTGACTACGTTACCTTACATGGCAAAAAGGGCTTTGCAGATATGATTAAATTAAAGGATTTTGAGAAAGGGTGATTATCCTGGATTATCCAAATATGTTCAATGTAATTACAAGGGCCTTTTAAAAAAATTTTTTTATGTTTATTTAATTTGGAGAGAGAGACACAGAAGGAGGGGCAAAGAGAGAGAAAAGCAGAAAATCTGAGACATTCTCTACACTGACAGACGAGAGCCCAATGTGGGGCTCAAACTCACAAACCACAAGATCATGACCTGAGCCACAGTCAGACACTCAACCGACTGAGCCACCCAGGTTCCCTATCATAAGTGTCTTTGTAAGTGAAAAAGCAGGTAGGAGAGTCAGAATCAAAAGACATGTGATGAGGGGCACCGGTTGGCTCAGTTAAGTGTCTGACTCTTGATTTCAGATCAGGTCATGATCTCATGGTTCGTGAGATCAAGCCCCATCAAGGCCTCGTTGGGCTCAGCACTGATAGCACAGAGCCTGTTTGGCATTCTCTTTTTCCCTCTCTCTCTCTGCCCCTCCCTGGCTTGTGCTCGGGCTCGCTCGGTCTCTCTCTCTCTCTCTCTCAAAATAAATAAATAAAACTTAAAAAAAAAGAAGAAGAAGAAATGTGATGACAGAAGCAGCAGAGTGATGTGACTGCTGGCTGGCACCATGAGCAAAGCAATGGGGACAGCCCCTCAAAGCTGGAAAAGACAAGAAAACAGATTCTCCCCTACAATCTCCAGCCCTATCAACATTTTGATATTAGTCCTCCAAAATCCATTTAAGACTTTTGGGGCGCCTGGGTGGCGCAGTCGGTTAAGCGTCCAACTTCAGCCAGGTCACGATCTCGCGGTCCGTGAGTTCGAGCCCCGCGTCAGGCTCTGGGCTGATGGCTCGGAGCCTGGAGCCTGTTTCCGATTCTGTGTCTCCCTCTCTCTCTGCCCCTCCCCTGTTCATGCTCTCTCTGTCTCTGTCCCAAAAATAAATAAAAAACGTTGAAAAAAAAAAAAAAAAAAAGACTTCTAACCTCCGGAACTGTAAGACAATATATCTGTATTGTTTTAGGCTGCTAAATATGTGGCAATGTGTTAAGCAGCAATAGGAAAGGAATACACTTGCCCCTACCAATATCATCAATATCAGGCCTAAAGCATAAGCCTCCTATTGGTGGAGTCCAGCTGGTTTTATTGATCAAGATAGAGTACTGGTTTAGAACAAATGTTATTTGTATCAGAGTAAAAATGCTTTTCCCTTTGCACTACATGAAGTTCCAGAACTAACCAGTGGAAACTGCAGTTTGATCAATGGCTAACAGTCAATATAGGTAAAGAAAACACAGAAATATATAATCCTTTCACTGGAATTTTAAAACATGGATTTCATAATAATATTACATACCAATAATAACTTCAGTTGTACATGTGTTCATTGACATGTTTTTTAGGGGAAGCTTTAAGAAGGGTACCAAACTGAGACAGGATGAGCAGTTTGGAATGGGGTGTTTCATTGACAGCTTGGCAGTGGTTAGGAAATACAAGATAATGTCCCAGGGATAAAGGAATATAAGGTAGGCAGTAACAGAAAAAGGCTCTCATGTAAGATATAACCAGTAATAGAGTGAAGGCATGATACGGCAGAAAAAAAGTAAGACACAGAAAACTAAACACTAAGAGATGATACTAAGATCAGATGACTGTCTAGAGCTCAAATTTCTCTATTTCATTCATTTCAATTTAATCTTTAGCTTAATAAACTAACTTAATAACTTCCAAATTTTCCTAACATTCTTTTTCCAGTTCCAATGTAAAGCTTTTGCAACTTAGCTGTGAACTTCAATTTGATAAGAAAGTAGAACATTTCCAACAACTGTGAAAATACTATTCACACTTACTATTCATTCTTTCCATTATTTAAGAAGATTTGTCATACTGATATCATTAATTTTATATCAGTGTTTACCATCCCCCTGCCAGGTTAAGTGTTCGAAAAAGATATCTCTTCCTTACAATTGCACAGCGTGGCATTTTTGAAGAAATTCCATCTTCTTCTGTTGCCCCATTGGGTCCAGGTACCTCTTTCCTCCTCTTTCTTGTGTTGACTTTAGCTGAACTCTGAGCATCCATCTTCTTTTAACTGGTCATAGAAAGTGAAAAAGAATTTTTTTTTCTCATTGAAGTGGAGAAAAAGTCTGTCACAAGTATTTCAGAGATGTTAACACAGATACACGGAGCAAAAGATCAATTCCATAGCACAGATCTCACAAGATGAGCCAATCGCATCTGGCAAAAAACAACAAAGCTTCACAAAACACATGCTCTAGTAGAAACACTGAAATGCCTCTCTGTGGAACAATGGCCACAATTAATCACCTGACCTTGGAAATTATTACCCTGACCAATGCAGCCTGTATACCAACTGCTAATTTCATATCCTGTCTAAATGTAGAAGATTGGAATAACTTTGTTGAGAAAGTCAGTTACATAGAATTTACCACCCTCCCCTAATAACATCCCTGGTACACCTGGAGATATGACAGACACAAGGAAAAATGAAAGGTATGTCTTTGGTGCAGATGGAAAAAAAAAGAGCCTTTTTTAAAAAGAGACAGCCATCACCAATTCCTGGTTTAACAAAACATGTATTTCTTAACTCTTAATGCTCTGTAGATTTCAGAGACCACTCCATCAGGGTTATCTATGAAAATTGTAAAGTAAGTATATTGTATCTTTTAAATGTCCTTCCTTTTCCTGGTCTAATACCCATTTCCCCTTCCTCTTTCAGAGCTAACACCTTAAGCTATTCAAAGCCCCAACTATTAAAACCTCACCCTGGCTTCTCCCTCCCCCAGTGAAAACTTATAAATTACTCTCTCACTTAGCAGAGAGCTTCTAGCAACTAGCTACCACAGAACAGCTCTGAATATTTGATGTTTATGTTTAGATGTTGGCTTGTGCTACCTCTCCAACACCCTGCAAGGATATCTGCATTTTTCTTGGGTAACATAATTTGCACAAATTAATTGATAATGATGCAATTTTAGGCATCAGCCAGAAATTGGGGATAGAGGAACTTTAGTGGTCAACTGTCATTTCTGCCCAAGATATGTACAGTGAAAGGTGGAAAAAATATCCTCAGAGCAGAGATAAAAAAAAAAAAAATGCCAGGGCACTGGGTGGCTCAGTTAGTTGAGATCCAACTTGGGCTCAGGTCATGATCTCGCAGTTCATGAGTTTGAGCCCTGTATTAGGCTCGCTGCTGTCAGCCTGTCAGTGCAGAGCCCGCTTTGGATCCTCTGTCCTCCTCTCTCTACTCCTCTCCCACTTTCACTCTCCCCCAAATAAAATAATATTTTTAAAAGATGCCAGACAGAATGAGGACATTCTACTCCACCTTTCTGTCTCTAATTAGCCCTCCTGAATAAGATGTTCATCTAAACAACTGCAGTTGAGCCTTATTTTCTTTCCTCCAGCTAAATTCCAAGTGGCAATATGACAAGATCTAAGAGAAATCTGACCTAATTCTTAAAGAGTGAAGGTGACACCCATGAGTCATGGCTAAGTATTAGGCTGACATGAAAAATGTCAGAGTCCAAAGTGAAAGATGAACACCACCCAGAAACTTCCTTTCATCGCAAATGCAAATTAAAATGGAATAAAGGTGCTATACATTTAACAAGTTTTCCGGTGATGATCAGAGCTTTTCTTCATTATTGTTATCATATGTTTGAAACTATCCAGAGATTGTATTACTACTCCTATCTCACTGGTCTGAGGCCTACTAAAACACCTAATCAGTGCAATTAGTGACTATTTCTAATTTACACACAACAGGACTTTTGCTTAAGTATCTGTTAACTTCCTCTCAGGGTAAGTAGACAAAATCCATCATGAAAAATGTAATGAGCAATCTGGTGTCAGGCAGCTGAAGGTCAGGCAGTCACTAATAGTGGGAACTTACTGTGTACAAGATACATACTTTTTGAAGTAAACTATTTTCTCAAGAAGACTTTAATTCAGCTGAAGAAACCACATGTTCATGATATAAAAGTGCTCTTTAGGATTCTAAAACCACGGGGGGAAATTTGCTAAAGAACAGGATATTTAGACAGTTTCAAAGTATCTCCAAGTATTTTGAAGCAATTCTAATAAATTACTTATTAATTACAAAGGGAAAAGAGTTAACTTTATAACTTATAACTTTATAAGAGTTAGCCAAGTGATCCAAGTTAACTAACGTCACCAATAATGCCTCCATCACCTGCCCCAAATGCATAGCCTGTATGGATTTATAAGGAACGAGCAAACAAACCTCAATTAAAAGACATTGTAGGGGTGCCTGGGTGGCTCAATTGGGTTAAGTGCCAGACTTTGGCTCAGACCAGATCTCACAGTTTGAGCCCGCATCAGGCTCCCTGCAGTCAGCATACAGCCTGCTTCAGATCCTCCCTCTGTCCCCTTTCTCTCTGCCCCTCCCCAGCACGTGCTTTCGCACACATTCTCTCTCTCTCAAAAAAAAAACAAGATTCTACAGGGTGCCTGGGTGGCTTAGTTGGTTGAACATAGACTCTTGATTTTGGCTCAGGCCATGAGCCCCCCATTGGGCTCCACGCTGAGCATGGAAATAAATAAATAAATAAATAAATAAATAAATAAATAAATAAAGCCTGTTACTCTTCAAAAAATGTAAATCATGAAAAACAATGAAGGGCGCCTGGGTGGCTCAGTCGGTTAAGCATACAACTTTTGATTTTCGCTCAGGTCATGATCTCATGGTTCATGACTTCAAGTGCTACATTGGTCCACACTGATGATGTGGAGCCTGCTTGTGATTCTTTCTCTCTCTGCCCCTCCCCAGTTCAAGCACGCTCTCTCTCTTTCAAAATAAATAATAAATTCGCACACACACGCACACTGAAAGGCTGAGGGATTGTTCCAAAGAAATGACAATGAAATTTCATTTCTAGACTGCAGGAGAAATTGTTATAAAGGATAGTCATTAGGACAATCAGTAAAATCTGAATATGGACTGTGTACCAAATCATAATACACATCAACGTTAAAATAAACTTCCTGGGGCGCCTGGGTAGCTCAGTCGGCTAAGTGTCCAACTTCAGCTCAGGTCATGATCTCAGGGTTCGTGAGTTTAGGCCCCGCATTGGGCTCTCTGCTGTCAGCATAGAACTCACTTCAGCTCCTGTCTCCCTCTCTCTCTGTCCCTCTCCGGCTCACACATTCTCTCTCTCTCTGTCTCAAAAATAAATAAACATTGAAAAAAATAAACTTCCTGATAACTACACTATGTTATGTAAAAGACTACCCTTGTTTTAAGGAGATAAATGCTGAAGTAGCTTGGGGTAAAATGATCTCTGCAACTTACCCTCAGCAGCAGCAATAGCGGCATAGAAAGAAGGAGGTGAAAGAAGGGAGGGAGGGAGGAGGGAACAAAGGAAGGGGATGGAGGAGAAGAAAGGGAAGTAGTGGGGGAGGAGAAAGAAGAAAATTGTGTACACTATGTTATATATAAAAAAAGGTAAAGCAAATATGGCAAAATGTTATCAATGTATGCAACTAGATGGGGTATAAAGGAGTTAATTTTAATATTCTTGCAACTTTTCTATAGGCTTTACACTTTTCAAATAAAAAGTTTAATTTTTAAAATGTTCTGTGGCAATTTTCCACATAGATAGGCTCTCATATAAGATTGTCTTTCAGATTCTCTAGAAACATATTCCTTCTCCTTCCTAATTCTTTGATTTAGTATACATGATACAAATATTCCAAGAAGTATATGTTCTCGTAATCTAAACATCTTGCAGGAAGTAAGATCATAACAGCAACAATCATAATAATGACTCTTTTTTTTTTAATATTTACTATGTGCCAAGCACTGTGCTAGGCACTTAATACACATTATTCTCATTTAACCCATACAACCTGAGATGCAGGTATTATTAGCCCCAACTTACAAATGAGAAAACTAAGGATCAGGGAAGTTAAGCAACATAACCAACAGATCACACAGCTGGCCAATGCGAGAGCCAGGATTTAAATCCAGGCTTGCCTAATTCCCAAGTCTTCACCACTATATTGGGCTGTCTCCCAGAATCCAAGGTTTTTACTTACTTACTTACTTATTTACTTACTTACTCATTTATTTATTATGTTTGTTTTTGGGAGAGAGAGAGTGAGCAGGGGAGGGGCAGAGAGAGAGGAAGACAGAGAATCCAAAGCAGGCTCCGCACTGAGAGCAGACACCAGATGCCGGACCCAAACTCATGTCAGATCATGATCTGAGCTGAAGTCCAATGCTTAACCAACTGAGCCACCCAGGTGCCCCAGAAATCCAAGACTTCTAAAAAGAAGCTGTCTCATCATCAATACTGCTGCTTCCTTCTATCAAGAACATTCTCCTTACGGCACGGGTCCCTTAAGTTCTTACTGATGTAAATCAGTCTTAACTGCACAGAATAAAAGGTCACAGTTACTTAAAAGGTAAACAAGGCCCCAGGACCAATCAAACATAACTGACATGGCTATTGGCCTGATTCAGAGGCAGTCCAATTTGTCAGCTGTACAGATATGTAGATCTTCCCTATTAGATAGTTTTGCTATGATTTTTCTAAGCTTTCAACTTAAGCAATAAAGAATTCTTGGGGCACCTGGGTGGCTCAGTTGGTTGAGCTCCCTCCCCACTTTTGATTTCAGCTGGGGTCAATGTTCCAGAGTCATGAGATCGAGCTCCACGTCCAACACAAAGCTGAGCATTGAGCCTGCTTAAGATTCTCATTCCCTCTCTCTCTCTCCCCCACACTCACTTGAGTTCAGTCTCTCAAAAATAAAAAAAAAAAATTCTTTAATCTCTGTTCTTCCCTCTTCTGACATCACAAATAGGTGGCAATTTCCATTCATGATATAAAAGAATTTTAAGGGTGCCATAATAAATCAAGGGAATAAATGTCATGTCATATTTTCAACAATTATTTTCCATAACTTACAGTTAAAATTCTTTAGTGTTTAACAGAAAAATACTTAACAGGTCCAAAAACATGTTTATAGGAATTTCTCAGAAGTCTGCTCTGTGTGTGGGGGTGGGGTGGGGGGTGAGAGGAAGGGGGGGGGGTAATGTGTGCTACGATATTTTTACAGATTTATTGAAGTGTAATTGACACACAACAAACTGTATTTAAAGTATATAATTTAATGAGTTTTAACATATCTATACATCTGTGAATCATCAAAATTAAGATAAGCAACATAACTATCACTCTCAGGTTTCTTCATGCCACTCACTTTATAATCTATCCCTCCCTCCCTCCCCGACTTCAACTTTGCGTTGCTTTTTTGTTTGTTTTACATTGTGGCAAAATACACATAACATAAAATTTGCTTTGGTTTTGAACTGCTTACTTCTTAAAATACTGAATCATCTTGTCATATGATTCAACTTAACTAGACAAATCATGGTGGATATTATTATACTAGAAAGAAGCAAAGGCTCTCCTTCCAAGAGTTAAAATATTGTCAGTGTGGTTTTAAAGACATTCTAAAGCCAAATTAGTATCTGGGGTGGTTGGACCTTGTGACACTGGATCTATTTCACTAGATTAAAAAACCACAGGGGTGCCTAGGTGGCTCAGTCAGTTAAGCATTGACTCTTGATTTTGGCTCAGGTTATAATCTCATGGTTCATGGGGCTCTGCACTGACAGCATGGAGCCTGCTTGGGATTCTCTCTCTCTCTCTCTCTCTCTCTCTCTCTCTCTCTCTCTCTGTCCCTCCTCTCCTCTCTCTCTCTCTCTCTCTCTCTCTCTCTGTCCCTCCTCTCCTCTCTCTCTCTCTCTCTCTCTCTCTCTCTCTGTCCCTCCTCTCCTCTCTCTCTCTCAAAATAAATAAACTTTTTTTAAAAAATCATACAAAAAATATAAAATATCATAATGAGGACTCAAGGCAAGAGAAAGGATTTGTATGATTAGCTAATTAAAAAGCCAAAGTAAACTTCACAAACATAAAAAGAATCAAGGCAACCATTGTTATTAATATGTTACAAAGCCCTTTGGTAAATAATAGTAATACTAATATATTTTACCTGTATTTCATTTGAATACATACAACAAAATCTCTCCATCTGCCTTATATAAACACCTTTAATCAAATGTGTAAGGCAGTGTTTCCCAATATTATTTATCCATGCTCCATTTTAAGAAATACAGAAATCTTGGGGCGCCTGGGTGGCGCAGTCGGTTAGGCGTCCGACTTCAGCCGGGTCACGATCTCGCGGTCCGTGAGTTCGAGCCCCGCATCGGGCTCTGGGCTGATGGCTCAGAGCCTGGAACCTGTTTCCGATTCTGTGTCTCCCTCTCTCTCTGCCCCTCCCCCGTTCATGTTCTGTCTCTCTCTGTCCCAAAAATAAATAAAAACGTTGAAAAAAAAATTAAAAAAAAAAAAAGAAATACAGAAATCTTAACCTCGCTTCGTCAGCATAGTGTAGTGATTAAAAGAGTTCAGGCCCTAAAGTCAGATTACCTAAATATGAATCTTATCTCTACCACTTATTAGCCATGAGAACTTGGAACAAATTCCTTAATCGTCAGAGTTGCATCACCTAACAAACGAGGTTCAAATGGAGTAATCCATGTAAAGCCTTAATCGGTGCTTGGCACACAGTAGTGCTTGTACATATTTTACATTTTAATGTAAAAATGTGGTTAAATATTAAATATGCTATATCTCCTGCTATATATCTCCCACTCCTACCCCATTTAAGAACTACTGTTGTAGCAAGAACTCTTCTAGAGTCTGATCTTTTTTTTTCTCTAAGGTTATTTATTTGAGAGAGAGAGAGAGAGTGTGTGTGTGTGTGTGTGTGTGTGTGCATGTGAGCAAGGGGCAGAGAGAGAGGGGGACAGAGAGACTCCCAAGCAGGCTCCGTGCTGCCAGCACAGAGCCCAACTTGGGGCTCTATCCCACAAACTGCGAGATCATGACCTGAGCCACAAACAAGAGTCAGACATTTAACTGACTAAGCCACCCAGGCGCTCCTTCTAGAGTCTGATCTTAAGCTGTGATGAAGAAAGAAATATTACCACCACTAACAGTGAGCACTTATATAACACCTGTATACCTAAATACTTAAAAATATTTAAAACTCCCTTAATTTCACAATCCTTCGACACAGCTATATTGTTTTTTAACACTATTTATACAGATGAGAAAACTGAGGCACAGTTAAGGTCACATAGCTAGTAAGCTGAGAAGCTAGGAATCAGATTCAGTCAGCCTAGCTGCATACTACACACCCCTAACTACTATAGTATACAATATGATACAATACTATACTATATAAGAAGGTATATCTCTATCTCTAAATATCTGAATGCTTGTCATGTTGGATACAGCAAACAGTTGTTCTGTGAGAGTCGACCAAAAAATGGATCATTGGTTGGAAGATGCAGAGTTATAAATTTTAACTAAACATAATAATAACCTTTTTAGGAACAAAAGAGTTATCTGAAATGGGACTGGGTTACCTCAGGAGGCATTTCCTTTTGGCACACCAGGACATTCGAGCTGAGGTTGTGTAGAAACACATTTATTCCTTTTGTTGGTCATTATCCTGTTAAAGTCCATTTTGGTTGATTTTTTTGCTTATTCCAATCTGTTAAAATAATTTCAAATTTTGACTGCCATCTATAATATTAGCTATTTATCATAATTTTATGTAGTCTGTAAACTTGAAAATGTTTTTATGTCTCCATCCAAGTCACTGATGAAAATATTGATCAGGATTGATCTATGTCATCATATGCCAACGTGACATACCACTAGATCCTTTCCCCCTTGTTATCACCCACTCTTTTTTCTCTTTTTTAATGTTTACTTATTTATTTTGAGAGGGAACACGAATGTGCAAAGGGGGGAGGGGCAGAGAGACAGAGGTGGGGAGAGAATCCCAAGCAGGCTCCCAGCCAGTAGCACAGAGCCTGACACAGAGCCCAATGTGAGACCTAATTCCATGAACTGCGAGATCATGACCTGAGCCAAAATAAGACCCACTCTTAATACTCTAGGTTAATACAATGTAAAACATGGCAGAGTTTATCTTTAGAAAACAGAATATAGAATATATTTAAAATTCTTAATGATTAGGGTATTCAATCAGATGTAAATCTGTTTCACTGCATTATCACACAATCCATATTTCTCTATCATAATACCAAAGATTACGATGATAATAGTGATGATAATAATTATAGCTAACACTTATAGAATACTTTCAATGGCCAAGAACTTTCAACTTCTGCATATATTAAGTAATTTAACCCTCACAACAATCCTATAAGGTAGGTAATACTATTATCTCTATTTTGCAGATGAGGAAATTAAGGCACAGCTAAATTAAATGACTGACGTCACACACCTAGGACAGGGCAAAAACAGGATTTGAACCTAAGCATTCTGGCTCTAGGGTCTGTGCACTTAATAACACTATGCTACCTAGTATATAAAATGGTCATATATGAATTTAATCAAAACCACTTATTATATTCTGTCAAATAGGAATTTACTTTCATATTTCACAAACAGTGGGCTCCCTTCTCACTGGGCATATTGATGGCAGACTACTCAAGAACTCTAGGGGCTTGTTTTGGTTTGGGCCAAAACAGAAGAGTAGCGAGAGCGCTAGACTAGGAATCATATCATATAAACTGGGATTTAATTCTAGCTCCTTCTAGTACCTTAACTCGAGGTTAAGGTAAGTCCCTTGATTCTAAGAGTTTCTTCATGTGATTAAGGAAGGCTCTATTAAAATGTACTTAATTTCTAAGTCATGCTAAGGGTTAAATGAGAAATTAGACTATAAACTCCCTGATGTAGTGGAGATCTGTTGTTTGTCTTCCCACTGTTCAACCCTCCTGCTCCAAAAAGAGCCCATTTTCATTTGGAAACTCGCTTTCATTTGGTCTGTGTAAGCTTCAGTCTCAAACCCTAGCATAACATGTGCCTTAAACCAATCAGCACATCACTCTCCCCTGGCCAGAGATTGGGGGAGGGAGGCAGAAGGGATAGGCAGTAATAGGTGACCTAAGCCAGTCCAATCAGAGTAAATTTAGAACTCACCAGATGGGAATGCTTGGACAAAGATGATCATTTCTTTCTCTGTGGATGTGAACCTAGAGACACGGCTTTGGGAACCATCCTGTGACAATCCAGTGACCCATCCTATCACCAGGAGGAGAGCCTCTTTTGAAATTGTCAACACAGACACACAGAAAGCAAGCTAGTGATGGAGAGAATTCAGATCCTCAACTGTCTAATTGTGCCAACCAATACACTCCCCTTTTGCTTAAGCTAGTTAAACTGGGTTTCTTATCACTTGAAACCACAAAAATCACAATTGATGCATCCAATACCTATCAGTGAGCTCTGGCACAGAGTAGGCGCTCAATAACTATTTAAATAAATATACTAAGTATAGAAAACCACTCTGAAATTTTGAAAAGCACTTTCTTTATACATTACTGTTCTGTTTTGATGGAAAGGGGTCAAGTTCTTGTCAGTTTATAAGTGTATCAAAGATGACACAACGCAAGTCCCATCCTGTTAAAAATATTTTTTCCTTACCTGCCCACATTATTCCTTTTTGCATACAGTTCTTCTGTTTTCTAAAGATGATTTTTGTGTCTTACATTGTATTTTACATTATACTTTAAACTGAACATTACACATTAGACTTAAACTCAGGTCTTAAGATCCTATGGATTTGGAACAAACACACCTAATACTTTTGGTGTTTCACATAAAACACTTCTGTATCTTATCTCCTTAGGAGATGGAAAACACGAAGGTCACAGACATTCCATAACAATAACTAAACGAATTTAGAAGTCATAGAGATTAACCCTCATGCTTTTCCTCTAGAACTACTACTACTTTTTAAATTCTGACTTTATAGATTTCTGAAGAAACCATTTTTCACTGGCTCTCTCAGACCATCCCCATCCTCCCTCACATCCACTAACCTATACACCACAGAAGCATATAGAATAATTTTATAATTAGTGCCTTATTAGGAAAAAAAAAAAGAGTTCTTTTAGTTATCAATGCCTTACTGGAAAAAATTACCAGTTCCCCAAAAGTTACAACAGATGCCTGTCAGGACACATCAAGTTTGCTATTGAGAAAAGGCATGTGGGAGGATGAGGACATACTGAGGATAGTAAATACATGTTGGCTTTTAGTTATTAAACTGAAACTTTGCTGCATCTAAAGCCACATCACCTATACCACATTCACAATCGCCCAGTAATTGAATACCTACAACAGTGAGGAACAATACTTCCCAAACTCTTCATTTATGATAACTGCACCTCTGTAATCAACCAACACGATTAAGTAAAGGTGCACATTCTTTCTGGAAAAGGTGGCTTTAAAACATCTACATTCCAGAAGGAGAAAAAAATACATACACAGGCTGCCTTAACATAACAGGTTGTCCAGAAGGCAATAAGGCAGGGAAAAGAACCAATATGGTATAAGATCAAAATGGGGATGGGGAGTGGGAAATTACCTAATATTTTGCAGGTGGATTCTGGCTTCCAACCATAGCATCCACATTAAGCTGGGATGAGTGAGAATGAAAGTAGCTGAAGATAGAATACATAGCCTCCCTTACGAATTCATTGGTGTGTGCCAACACTTCCTGTTTCTTTAGCGGTTTATCCTACAAAAAATTTCTTTGTCAAAGAAAGCTGACAGCGAGAGTGCAGCATTTGTAAGGCCTCATTTTTCCAATATTGCTACCTTTTCAGTCCCTAGATTAGTCACCTTATCTTAGTCAAATTCTCCATTCATGCACAAATTCTAAATATAGACAACTGCCACCACCACCAGACCACCACCAAGCCTATTAAATGAATTAGTGTCTCAAATTGCTTTCAAGATACAGAACGTAGTATTTTGCCTGTAATTTTTACTCAGATTCACAAAATCTGGCTCCATTTCTGCTGACTCACCTCCCAGTACACACTGCTTGTCTTGTTCTTCAATGTTCCAAAAAATGCCTGCTTGGATGCATCAAATTTGCTACTAAGAAAGTACAGAGAAGTGGAAATGTGTGTGAGGTGGGAAGGGTAGCAAGGAGAAGATTCTGAAGATAACTCTAGTAAAGCATTTTTTCCAATATGTACCCTAAGGCAGACAAAATCTGGGTACTGGCATGCATATGCTTGTGTTTTAAAGATGAAAGGCTCCTACAAGTGCAGCTTTAAGGACTCCCACTCAATCCCTTCTATTCTACTTCCTTATTGTTAACAGATCTAGTAAGCACTCCAACGTGAAAGAGGAGGTAGATTGTTTCCTAACCTATGCAACAACCTAAGTAATAGCAAGTTGCGATCACATACATTCTTCAAGTTTCAAAAACTGAATTCAAATTTGCCAGAGTACTACAGAGAACTATCTGCAAAAAGAGGAACCATGAATTTTTCCTTTGTATTCTATTCCTGCTTCTCCCATCTCTGGGACAACATTATCTTCCTCAGTAAAACCATATGCCCAGTAATGGTTTACCTTTTACATTATGTTCAGTTACAAAGCTGAGTAAGCAAGCATACTTTATATTTGGGATCTTTACCTGCTTCTACCATTGTGGAGCTTAATAAAGTGGTGCTCTTTTATTTTTTTTAATGTTTATTTATTTTTGAGAGAGAGAGACAGAGCACGAGCGGGGGAGGGGCAGAGAGAGAGGGAGACACAGAAACCGAACCCAGCTCCAGGCTCTGAGCTATTAGCACAGAGCCCAACATGGGGCTCAAACCCATGAACCATGAGATCATGACCTGAGCTGAAGGTGGACGCTTAACCGACTGAGCCACCAAGGAGCCCTGATAAAGTGGTGCTCTTAAGAGGCAAACTCTGAACTCCTAGGTCAAAGTGCATCTAATACTCTTGGCATTAATCACTTCATCTGCTGTACATTCAGGCCTTTCCGAAGAATGCAGTCATGTCATCTCTTATATAAAGGCCTTTGAAGTTAGAGAGAGGGTATGGCTAACCCATAGTGGGGAGGAGGAATTGGATTCAAGAACCAGCAGACCTCCTAGATCAGGAATTAACAAAAAACAGCCCACAGGCCAGAAATGGCCCACTGCCTGCTTTTGTAACTAAAGTTTTATTGGAACACAACCACGCCCATTCACTGATGTACTATGCTGCTTTTGTGCTACAACTGCAGAGATGAGTAGTTGCAACAGACACTGTATGACCTATAAAGCCTAATATTTACTATCTGGCCCTTTACCAAAAAAAAAAAAAAAAAAAAAAAAAAAAATCCAACTCTTATCCTAAATGAAGACGGAGCCAGTTTTATCAGTAATTTGGAAGAAAATCCTACCTAGATTATGCAAACAGCTGTAAAGTAGAAGTTAGTGCTAGGAATATGATTATTTCAAGAAATTGTACTATAACTTTCTGATACAGGATTACTGCAGTTTATATCACTGACCTGTATGTACTACTACACTATATAGAATAAGTCTTAAGTATGCCTGATGTAGGAAATGCCAAATGAAAAAGTAAATGTCACAACATAACCTACACTGACAGATTAGTTTTAAACCAGAGCTCAATGCTATGCCTCAAAATCTGAAGCTTGTAAATTGCCACATCTCAGATCTTATCTTTGAACTTGATCTCTTCTCTTTAATTTCTTCAGAGAAACCTTTTTTTCAACAGACATTGAGTGGGTACTTACTCTGTGCCAGACCCTGGGTTCTCCATGGAACAAAATAAAGCTTATATTTGGACCTGGCCATATAACAGAACTTTTTTGGAAAGAGATTACCCTAAAAACCACAAGGAACGCTTGTAATAATTCTTACGGTTGAACGATTTTGCTCCACCACTTTTCCACTACAAGATTCAGTAAGTAAACACTGTATTTAGATTCTGCTCTTCCTAGAGTGAGTTACAGAATGTATATCTCTAAGGCAGGGTCTACAATAGATTCAGGGAGTCTGGGTTGGACCAAAAAAAAAAAAAAATCATATCTTCATTTTTACTAACCTCTGGCAAATTCACCACTTCCTTCAGTTATGAACATAAGCCACACAGTAACAGTAGACTCTGTTACCAACTGAAATCTTAGATATATTTAGACATTATACTTATTACAAATATCTTCAAATATTGTTTAAATATATGATCATTTTAAAGTAATTATGGTTAGGGCCACCTGGGTGGTTCAATTTGTTAAGCGTCTTAGGCTCAGGTCATGATCTTATGGGTTTGTGAGTTTGAGTCCCGCATCTGGCTCTGTGCTGACCACGCAGAGTCTACTTAGGATTCTCTGTCTCTCCTTCTCTCTGCCCTTCCCCCACTCATGTTTTCTCTCTCTCAAAATATATAAACTTAAAAAAAATAAAGTTATTATGGTTATAAGATCCATTGATAGTAAACATTTACTATGTTAATTAAAAGCATATCTAGCATTGTATCACACACATTAAAAACATTTTGATAACTATATTTCAACATAGTTTCCTTTATAATTATATTTTATTTTTTGCACATAAAAATATTATTCCAAAAGGGAATACACAAGGCTTCACCATACTGCCAAAGGCGTCCATGGCACAAAATGATTTAAGATTTCTACTGCTAAAAAAAAAAAAAAAAGACTTCTACTTTAGGGCCAGAAAATAAACAAGGATAATCACATCTAAGGTAATTCCCTTTAGATAAGAAAAACCAACCACCTAAAAAAAAAACCAAAACTACCTGCTTTCTGTTAAGTGCTACACATACCATTTGTTCTCTAGCATACAGCAAAGACCATATGTCACTATTTTTTTTTTTTTTTTACCAGCCTTCACTTCACAGCTGGTTTGCAAATAGTTGTGAATGTGATCTAACAGCCAGGGGTTCCCCTAGCTCATTGGCAATCACTCTAGTACAAATATAGAAAGCTTCAAACCAATCTAACTTTTAACAAGAGAGTTATCCAAAAAAGGGATAAAAAGACAAAACAAAAACCAAAAAAAGCCAGCTATATAGCTATCTACTAATCTTGTTTGCAAATAGTAAAATACAAGCAATGCAATTATTTATGTTAATGAGATAATGCATGTAAACAAACCTAACCCAATGCCAAATATTTGTTAGAGACTCACAGTTCTTTTTTTTTCCCCCTTCTGGAGTGGAGCTTTGGCACATACTGCAAAATAGAGTTGTAAAAATGTATAGTCCCTGAATTTACTGACTCAATTGTAGAAGAGGGAGTTCTCTATTAGTAGAAGCGCCAAGAGATCTGACTTCAGATCAGAGTTATGCAAATACGTGAGAAGCATAAAATTACAATTATTACTAGATATTCTTGTCATTACTCGTCATTAACAATAGCAAATTATTATTCTTGCTTTCTCTATAAATATTTTATAAATTAATTCTTATCAGCATTTATAACACAGAAAAATTATTCAGCTCCCTAGGGTAATGATATCTAACCTAGAGATTAGACTGTTCTATAGGGGAATCATGAATGGGGTCAGGTGGTTTACAAATGCCATGAGATTGTATACAAGATTTGTAAGTGTGCGTATGTTTCAGATTATTAAAGGATTGTTTAAGCAGACGAATAGCAACCTCTGCCATAGTTAGAAAAGCTAAAACAAGAAAAAGCAAACAATTCTTCCCATACTCACAGAGTGAGTCAGTGTTAACATCAGATAAAGTAACCTGGGATTTCTGAATCCAAGGCTCTGACTAGATTATTTTCCCTAAGGGATCACATATCCAACGAGAAGGTCCCCAAGAAAAATAAAACCTCAACTGTTTATTGGAAGAGAAACCATAGGCTAAGAAAAGAATAAAGTTCATTCCTTATCAATCAGGACATAATACTGGTTTTTGAAGGGAATTTGCAAAACAGGCCGGTCAAAAAGAATCCTTTCATTCAACAAACACAAAGGACCCCAGAGACAGTAGTGCAGTCCCCAGGCCTAAATGTCTTCTCTTCTAAGTCAGTTACCTTGAAGCATATAAAACTGACCCTTGAACAACACAGAGATGAGGGGCACCGCCCCCCAACACACACATGTTGAGAATCTATATATAACTTCTGACTCCTCCAAAACTTGACTACTAATAGCCTACTGTTGACTGGAAGCCTTACCAATAACATAAACAGTTGATTAACACGTTTTGTATGTTATATGTATTATACACTGTATTCTTACAATAAAGCTAGAGAAAACAAAATTTTATTAAGAAAATCATAAGGAAGAAAAAATAAATTGACAGCATTGCATTAATCGAAAAAATATCCACGTGTACGTGGACCCACGCAGCTCAAACCTGTGTTGCTCAGCCAACCATATTTGGTTACAGAAAGAAATTCTTGAGTAGTTACTTTTAGTTATGTAGAATGTAAGCCAAGTAAACATCTAATGTTTTAGAAAAAGGTGTAACTAGCCATTTTTTAGCTAAACAAAGGCATTATTCACAACTCACTACCACTCAAGAATCTTTCTGAACTCCCTTCCTGTATCACAAAGTGTACATGCGTAGGAAGTGGGGGTGACTATTAGGTTATCAGATAAATGCAGTGTCAGATAAAGTAAAATTACCTCAAGTTTCTTCTATTAGATTTTTTTAAAAAACCACCGGGTGGTACAATCAGTAGCACCTTCTACAAAGGTTTGTAGAGAGGGGGTAGTGAAATTCACTTTAGTTCATTTCATCTGCATCACCAGCCACCCCCACAAATGGGATCAGCAGGAATAAAAACAGCAGCTAAAACGTTACCCACAGCATGGTATCATTTCCAGTATGCCAGTCTTGGCCTCCAGTGCACAAATCACTGAGCTGGACAGCTAAATATATCAAAGCCTCTCTGGTATGGTATTCCAGTCACCACTGTTGACTTTCTAAGCATCATCCTTTCTTCCCCATCATGGTCACCATCTGTTTACCATTGATTACTGGACCAATACCATTCTCAACTAATATCTCGGTACTTACAGAATCACTAAATGTCAAGATTGAAAAGGGCCCTGAAGGCCATATCTCCCTACTCCCATTTTATTCTTGGCAGAATGTTTTCTGTCTCTGTCTTCAATTCCCTTCCTAAGCCTTGTTCCTACCCTCCTCAAAGCTTCCTCTTTCTCAATGTCTATTTCTAGCAGTTTTTCCTATCACAAACCCCTGTATCCTCACTGCCTCTGTAAATACCACTGTCTCTATTGCAAAATGTGAGTTCTAGTTCTCCCAACTGAGACTGTGAGTTTCAGTCCTCCATCATAACCGGTCATCTCACTTATATTTGGGAAGCCTTTGCCCGTTAAGTCAATCTGATGGAGCCTATGCCCCAGCCAGAGCCAGTCTTTGCACATCCAAACAGTCTCCTAAACATAGAATCATGGCATTTTAGGCCTGAAAGAAAAGTCAGAAATAATGTGGTCCAACATTTTTAAAACATTTTTACTACATTTCATACATTTTCAGATATAGGAAATCCATTTGACATCATAATCTCATACATGGATAACTGAAACAAGTTTCATGAAACAATACTTACCCTCACTATGTGAACACACTGAAAATTTCTATTGTATTCCATTTTTTTTTAATTCAGGTGCTATCCACTAAATGGACTTCACAACCCAATAATAGGATGGAATCCACAGTCCGGGAAATATTAATCTAGTCCAAACTTCCCATTCACTGATGAAGAAACTGTAGCTCAGTCCTGAGGTTACGTTTCCCAGCCACAAGATGTTTGTCCATAAAATTAAACTCGGGCCTGATAAGTCCCAGACCAGTGTTCTTTACACTAAACACCTTCTCTGCCCAGTCATGACCACCCAACCACACCCAGTGCCCAGACATAACCCTACAGTACCATGTCCAGTTACTGAGCCCACACTGCTGTCCAAGCCAGCCCCTCAAAGTTACTGCTGGTCGATCCCCCTGCGGCCGTGCCTTCAGTTCCCTTAGATCAGAGTCCCCTCACAGTCACTATCCATCGACCAGAGTCTCCTCCAAGTCATTGCCTCATACTTTCTCAATCGTAGTCCCTTCGCAGCCTCTGCCTCGCGCTCTCCGAGGTCAGAGTCCCTTCGCATTCACTGCCTCTGGGTCGCACGCTCCTCGCAAGCAGCTACATCTCGGTCACAGTCCCCTCGCTGTCACTGCCCCTCTGGGTCACAGTAGCCTCCACAGCCCCTCCTTACACTCCCTTCGCTGTCACTGACCCACTCCTCTTTCAGTCAGTCTCCTCGCGGTCCTAGCCGCACAGTCTGTTCTCTCAAAGACAGCCGCAAGGATATGCACACACCGGGTCCTCACCTGCAGTGGTGAGGTCACGCTCCCCCCGGCCCCCGTCCCGTCGGATTTCTCCCAGGCGCCGCGTCACGGACAAGGGAAGTTGAGGAGGTTGCGGGGAGACGCCCGGGAAAGGCAGCTGACGGAACAGCGGGCCGGAAGTCCCGCCTACTGCCCGCCCTCTTGTCAATCCGACCGCGACACTTCCCTGAAAACCACGACCCCTGACACAGTAGTTCCGCCTCCACGGAGGCCCTTGGGGTGGAGTGGCTGAGCAGAAAACTCCAGACGCTAGAGACGAAGTGACTACGGGTCAGGTTCCATGCGGAACTGCAGTTTGCGGTAAAGACGCCTCCTCGCGAGGAGATACGACTGCGAACTGTCGCGCCTGCTCCCTGGCAGTCAGTCAAGATGCGTTAAGCCGGCGGCTTACCTTTCGCCCCGCTCCGGGCCAGGTTCCTCCGGGGAGGACCTGTGTGCTCTGTCTCCAGCGTCTGGTGCAGGGCAGATGGCCGTGACGCCTTCCACCGGAGACCCCTGGGCGACTGCTCCAACACGGCACCACCTTTGCCCTACTCGGTCTTGTAGGGAGAATTCATGTCCGGCAATCAAGTCCTGTAGTAACCTGTAGCTGGTCCCAAAGCTGGTTTTCCTCCTGTTATTTCTGACCCAGGTTGGCTCACGGAAAAATGATCAGTAGGAATCAACCGAGGGCTAGTTGAGCAGGAGCGGATTCAAGGGAGGCCAACTGGTAGGAAATCACATGTAGGAGGGTATCTGGTGAAGAAAAACGTTTTCCTTTGCTAGAATGAACCTTTGGAGGGGTTCCTTTTGATTCCACAGATGTAAGGCAAGCATCTACCCAATGTCATGAGAGAAGAATGTAAAAGAACTTTTTGATGTATTTATTATTTTTTGTCTACATGCTTGACTTGAAAGTGGCTGAGAAGTGGGTAGATACTTATGCCTCTGCTGAGGAGCCTCCAGGGAGAAAGAGGATTTACTGTAACCCTTTCCCTTTTGAATTTCAATGAGTTATTTGAACATGGCCTACAGACTAAGGTGCGCCGCCAAATAAGGACTGACTGCTAGCTGGAAAAGACATCAGGAACTACAAGGAAGGGGGCGCCTGGGTGGTTTAGTCCGTTGAGCGTCCAACCATCAGGTCTTGATCCTCCAGCTCCTGAGTTGAGTCTGGGATGGGGCTGTAAACTGTCAGCACGGAGCCGCTTTGGATTCTCTGTCTCCCTCTCTCTCTGCCCCTCCCGCACTCACAGTCTCTCTCAAAAATAACATTTAAAAAAAAAAAAAAAGTAGGGGCGCCTGGGTGGCTCAGTCGGTTAAGCGTCCAACTTCAGCTCAGGTCATGATCTCACAGTTCGTGGGTTTGAGCCCCATGTGAGGCTCTGCGCTGACAGCTCAGAGCCTGGAGCCTGCTTCAGATTCTGTGTCTCCCTCTCTCTCCCTCTACCCCTCCCCCACTCACACTCTGTCTCTCAAAAATAAAAACTTAAAAAAAAATTTTTAAGTAATTACAAGCGGAACATCACCACAAAGACAGTGGGAGTGTGGGTAGTAACAATAATCTCAGAGTCTTTAAGAAGGGCTAATTTTTGGGGCGCCTGGGTGGCGCAGTCGGTTAAGCGTCCGACTTCAGCCAGGTCACGATCTCGGTCTGTGAGTTCGAGCCCCGCGTCGGGCTCTGGGCTGATAGCTCGGAGCCTGTTTCGGATTCTGTGTCTCCCTCTCTCTCTGCCCCTCCCCCGTTCATGCTCTGTCTCTCTCTGTCCCAAAAATAAATAAAAAACGTTGAAAAAAAAATTAAAAAAAAAAAAAAAAAGAAGGGCTAATTTCATACAGAACTTGGACAATGTCGCTGACACTGTGAGCAAACCCTGGAAAAAAATCAATGTGTGTTTAACCTAATAAGCTGTGTAAGGTGTAGAGTCGCAATAGCTAAGCAAAAATACTGGATGAGAGATAAAGACAATAATTCAAAATGTATGAAAAAAACTTGATGCACAAATAAATTCATTTCAATGTTATTTATAATAGTAAAAACTTATAATCAGTCCCTTACAAAGGAAATGGCAAAAATAACCAATGTATAACCTAACAGACTAAGTGCAGCTATTAAATTATGCTTATCAAAATCACAACAATGCAAATAAAATGACATGAACCCTGCACATGACACTAGAAGTGAAAAATTCAATCAAAATTGAATATATGATTTTTTTAATCCTGCAAATATAAAAAACACTGGTAGAAAATATACCCAAATATTTACAATTTGGTACAATGTTTGAACAACTGAAATATGGATTCTCCCCACTTTGCAAATACAGTGAGAACATATTACAACAAAAATCAAAACATGAAAATATAAGGCCTAAAACTCAGACTCAGTTGCCAAACTGACAAATTATCTTTATTTTGTTGAGATATTTAACAGTATAAAAAAGTTCATATTTCTTCATGGTCATTATCTTTATCCAACTTTTCAAAGATTCAATAGTAGAAACAGCCGAATGCCGCTACAACACAGAATAAACTGTCCTAAAAAGCAAGCAAAACAGAAAACACACAAATCCAGAACATTAGTACTAATTAAGGGCTAAGGTAGCATAGGCAACTGAAATTAACATCATCTCAGATCTTTGCCAATTTTCAATCATGAAGGTTTTTTCCTCTTCAATAAAGGGTTTCCAGATTAGAGCCATAAACTTGCTTGCCTCAGGGTAACTACAAAATTGCTTGCTCAAAGGGTAGGATGGGTAAAGAATTAGATTTTTTGAAGGTAGAAGTAAAATGCAAACTAATAAACTTTATGTAATTCGTATTTATAAGTATTCCCATTTTCCCTGATTTATCACAGAAATAACAGTGTATGAAATACCTTGAGTTTCTTGGAGTAAATGCATAACTATATTATAACATCACAGATAAAAATAACAGCACCTTGTCATAAATTCTGGATAAGGGCAAATGGTTTCTGGGTGTCTATTCTTAACTGATAAAATTCATTTATCCATCTTTAACTTGGAATCACAAAATGTTTTCCAAATCCCAGTTAAACTTGTTAAAACAGCTTTTAGGTAATGATTACAGGAGATCCACCTGCCTCAGCAACTCCTGACCAACAAATCTCTCCTCCAGCCTGGTACTACTGGCAGAAAAACAATCTAAACTCAAGTATCTGATGACTAACCAAAGCAAAATTCTTTGGTTAGCTCAGTGCTCTGCCTCCTTGGGTAGAATAACTATGAACTGTGTTCTACAACAGTGCTATCTGTGGTGAGAAATTTGTTTTTGCTTTAATTTTTTGGGCCCTTATGGACTGATGCTTTTGTAAAATACAATAAAAATTAATAAGCACGAAAATGAAATGAAAAAAGAAACATACAAAATACAGCCTAAACATTTTATTATTAGATTTAATCAATATAAATTGCTTTGTCAAATTTCTGTAAGACTTTCTAAACTCTTACACTCTATTTATGTACTTGTTTCATGAAGGACCTGGAAACAGGACAAGGACTAGCACTGGTCTGCGGATCCCACTTTGGCCACTGTTCTACAGCGCCGCCCAGAGTTCTCCTGAGACCCAGTCCAGTTATCCACAGCAATTATAGGCGCAATAACATGTACTTTTCTCTCTCCTGTCTCATGTCCTCACCCTCTATCAGTGCTTCCTGGGATCTCCCCCCAAATAAACAAAATAAGCTCTGAAAATGAGACCTAAATATACACTTGACCTAACAAACTGGACTAAAGATATAGCAGACTAAGTCAGCACCCTAAACCAGGCTCCGAAAAATTATTTTTGTTTATTTTTAAAAATGATTCGTAGACATCTATCCCACCAATCTTGCACTCTAAAAGCAGATCCTGGTCATCTTTATTAAGTAATAACTGAAAACTAAAGTTTTAAATTAATTATTTGTTAATGTATTATCTGACCTCCCACTGGTTTATAAGCTCTCTACAAGCAGAAACCATGCCTGTCTTATTCATCATTTTATCCCTAGCACCTCTTCTTTGTAGTTAGCCAAGTGCTATATGTCTGTTAGCACTGAATAAACAATCTGATATTCTCAAAATCACACTTGTGAAGAGTTATGTCATCAGCACAGCTACAAATCTCCTGGTCTATTAGCAGCACATTAGGTTTCTCCTGCTTTAGTAACATAGTAAAGGAACAGTAAAATCATCTCATCCAGGAGTTTAAGACAAACATCTAAAACTGAAGTGTCCTCATATCTTAATAATATTAATTGGATTTGGAATATCCACATGTCCTTGGAAAGGACAGAAAGGCTTCCAAATGGACTTACATTCATGAAAACATCATGAATATAGTTGTCAGTGTCAGCATCCCAGAAACAGCGAGCAGCCATGCTGAAAAGTCAGAGAATGAAGAATTATAAACAATATAAGAAGGATCTGACTTGCATATATTTGCCATGAGCAAAAGTTTTCCTTGATACATTCTTGTAGATCAGTGTTTCCAAACCCTGTCACAGGTTGGCACACAGAAAATCCTATTTGTATACAGCAGAACATACTGGATAAACCAAGAGGGACAGGAATCATAGATGTCACTGGAGGCGACAGCCCATGGGCTCTCACAGCCTCAGACTCTGGCTGCCTGAAAGCTTAAGGGGTCAATACTTTTAAGTCCTTGGTGTTCTGGGTGGGAAGCTCTGTTATAGATTACTTCAGCCAAGATATTTTTGTGGAACTTTAAGACGAAATTAATACCTAAGAATTATGACTGAAATGAGCTCAATCCTGCAAAATAATATTTAAAAGTAGGTCTAGAAAGGACCCAATAGATTATTTAATCCAACCTGATCATTTTGTAGAGTTCCAGAAGACGACAAACTCTGAACTAGAACTCAATCTTCTAACTACTTCTACACCCAGTATTGTCTCTACAGAATTGCTATGCTACCTCTGAATTCTCAAATTGGCCATTCTCCTCTACCCAAATCTTGAGTAAGAAAGAATGTTAGGCAAAATAAAAGCCAATTAAAAAAATGGAAACAGGGGTGCCTGGGTAGCTCAGTAGTTAAGCGTCCAACTCTTGATTTCGGCTCAGGTCATGATCTCACAGTTCATGAAATCAAGCCCCACGTCAGGCTCTGCACTGAGCATGGAGTCTGATTGGGATTCTCTCTCCCTCTGCTCCTCTCCTGCGTTCATGCACTCTCTCTCTCTCTCAAAATAAACATTTTTTTAAAAATGGAAACAACTATGGGCTGCCTGGCTGACTCAGTCAGTAGAGCATATGACTATTGCTGTTGGGGTTGGGGGTTCGAGCCCCATGTTACATGTAGAGATTAGTTAAAAAATAAATAAAATTTTGAAAAATAAATAAATAATGCAAACAACTTAAATGCACAGTAGTAAGTGGTCGATGAAATTATGGTATTTCATGGTAATGAAATTCTATGCTACCAGCTGCCATTAAAGAGACATTTTACAAAGATCTTTTACAAAGATGTTTACAAACTTTACAAAAATTAAAATACATTCACAATGTAAAGTGAAAAAACTAATTATAAATGTTTTACATTTTTATTAACTGTATATATATGAGTCATCATTACCATTTATTGAGCACTTACTTTGTGCCTGCCACTAGTCCAAGTGCTTTACATGTATTAACTCATTTAATCCTGTGAAGTAGGTACTGGTATTACACTAATTTAGTAAATATGGAAACTGAATATTAGAGAAATTAAGTAAACTTGCCCAAGGTCAAACAAATAGTAAATGACAAAGTCTGGCTTTCAACCTAGGCAGTTCAGCTTCAAGTTATAGAGAAAGATAACACATGTACCATATTAATATTGGTTCATTTTTGAAAGTGCTTTTTTAAAGTTTTGCATAGAAGAGTCTCCCATCCTAGTATTCCACACATTATTTTTTTTTTAATGTTTATTTATTTATTTTGAGAGAGAATGAGCACCTGCACAAGCAGCGGGTGGGGCAGAGAGAGAAGACAGAGAATCCCAAGCAGGCTCCATGCTGTCAGTGTGGAGCCCAATGCAGGGCTCAGTTCCACCAACCTTGAGATCGTGGCCTGAGCCGAAATCAAGAGTCAGACACCTAACTGAATGAGCCACCCAAGTGCCCCTCACACATTCTTAAGTGAAAAAAAGTTCCATCTCTTTCCAAACTGCAACAGTAACAATGTGAAATAAAATTAACCTACTTAATTCATCACCAACAAGTATCTATTTAGCAGCTACCATCTGCCCAAAAAGAGAAAAATCTGTGTCAATCCTCAAATAACTCCCAATTTAATTAGGTGAAAAAAATTAACACACATAAAAAGAATAAGATAATGTATGGTCGATGCTAATTTATCGGTTATTAGGATTCAAAAGTATTGTAAAGTCTGTTTAGTCCAAGCCTAATTTTCACATTTGTACTAAATTTGTAGAAGTGCCACAGACATTTAGAGAATTTAGATAGGAGAAAAAGTCAAAAAAGAGTTAATGAAGGATGTGGTACTTAAGCTAAGTAGCCCCAAAGAAGGCAGGAATATAAACATTTACTTAACAAACATTTATTGAGGGTCTATTACATATGAAGCAAAGTGCTAGGTACAAATGATAAAAAGATGCAAAAACACACAATCCTTGCTTTCAAAATTTGGTCTATATATCATTTGCCAATAAAAGGAACTAGGGACTTCTCAGAGAAATGGCCAATGCTAGGGCCTGGGCTAGAAATGTATAAGACAAACCTGGGACTTCAGGGTCACACCCAAACCCGGAGCTATACATACATACATACATACATACATACATACATACATACATACATACATAGCTATATTTAAGTGTAAGTATTTGTGTCAATAGGACTGAAAAGAAGTATGATGGAACAGTTTGTAGAGGCCTATGTTCCCCCCAAGATCAGTTAGTGAGGCTGGATTAAGTGAATCAGAATGCAGCTGAAGCAAGTTAAGACCAGGGAAGCCAAAATTCCAGAGAGAGGTGAACTGCTAGGAGGTAAGCGGATATCCTGCATCAGAATTCTCCCTGGGGCATTTGCCAAGTCCAGGCACAGGACTAAAAGCTAAGAAACCAGGCTTTTCCCAGCTAGAGAACCAATTACTGAAGGAAAAAGAAACCAGCAGGACTGTTGGCAGCTAAGAAGATAAAACTGGAACTTGAGGAACCAAGATTACTGTGAAAAAGGAGAGAGTAGAACTGAGCCTGTCACATGGTAGGTTTTCCCCTCAAGACAGGTGCTGAATTTTGAAACTGAAAGCCATGTGTGGTAGGCAAAATAACGCCCTCTCACCAAATGTATCTATGTCCTAATGCCCCAAACCTGTGAATAGCTACACTATACGAGGAAAAAACTCTTATAGATATATTATTAAGGATCCTGAGATGGGGAGATTATCCTGGATTTACAGGTGGGTTCAACGTAATCACACAAGTCCTTAGAAAGGAGGAGGTGGGAGGGTCAGAGTCAGAGAAATATTTGAAGATGCTATGCTGCTGGCTTTGAAGATGGAGGAAGGGTTTACAAGCTAAAGAATGCAGGCAATCTCTAGAAGAGGGAACAGGCAAAAGAAGGGATTCTCCCCTAGAGCTTCCAGAAGGAATGCAGTCTTTCCAATACCTGAATTTTCACTGAATGAAACCCGTTTTGGATTTATGATCCCCAGAACTATAAAATAATATTTTTAAGCCACTGGGTTTGTGGTAATTTTTTTTCAGTTTGTTGGTTTATTTATTTATTTATTTTAGTAATCTCTACACCCAACATGGGGCTCGAACTCACAACTCCGAGATCAAGAGTCGCACACTCTTCCAACTCAGTCAACCAGGCACCTGTGATAATATTTTACAGGAGCAATAGGAAGCTAGTACACTAAGGCAAAAACTTTTGAAGTAAAGAATAGTTTTATGCTGAGGAGACAAGTAAAGAAGTCAGTACCTGATGGGGGTGGGGTCCCATCTGGACGGCTTCTTCAAGAAAGAAGGGTGAACTAAAGGCAGAGAGAGCCTCATCAAAAATGCAACCCAACCTCAACTCTGGTTAGTACCTGGCTGGATTAAGGTAAGCAGTCCATAGTCTATCTGAATGAAAAAGGAAAAGAGTAAACCCTCTCTGGAAGAAAATAATATTATCTGGAGGTTCTATAATTTTTTGACACAATGTCCAGGATTTAAACTAGGCATGCTAACACAGCCACATGAAGGATTACCAAGAAAAAAAAAAATCAACGGAAACAGAATCACACATGATCCAGATACTGGAGTAAGCAGACAGTGACTTTAAAATAACTGCTATGACCAAAATGTAAAAAGGGAGGAGAGAAGAAGGATGAAGAACTGGGTAAAAAAAAATAATTTCATTGGCCTCACTGACCACTACCAGAGAGGTGCTGGAATGCATGGTGCTACTGGCTGGCAGTCAGAGCTGTGACCAGGGCATTTGTGAAATGCACTGAACTGCAAAGAGGAACATGAGGACACTCGAGATGAATCAAATTGCAGCTGCCTCCCAGGAATGCAGCTTAAAGTACCAGCATTCGTTGTCAATTTAATTCAGTGCCAGATGTAGTTCACCAGGAAAGCACTTGCAGATCTAGTTACCTATGAACAAAAGACATTTTTTTTAATGTTTACTTATTTAGTTTTGAAGGTGGGGGGAGGCAGAGAGTCTGACTCTTAAGCAGGCTCCACACCCAGCACGGAGCCCAATGCAGAGCTTGATCTCATGACCGGGAGATCATGACCTGAGCCAAAAGCAAGAGTTGGACAGTTGAGGCACTCAGTTGGTTAAGTATCTGACTCTTGATTTTGACCCAGGTCAGGATCTCACAGTTCATGGGGTCAAGCCCCATGTCAAGCCCTGTGTCAGGCTCTGCACTGACAGTGTGGTGACAGGAAGGATTTGCTGCTGCCTTGAGTGACGGGAAGGAGCCTGAAGGCATATTTTCCAGAGTGGTGCAGTATCACGGAGGGGGGTTCCAACACTGCCTGCCCTTCGCAGCTGAGTGTCTTAGGAAAAGGTTTCTTCCCTGCTGATGACCACAATAACTAAAATAGGGGCTAAAAATTATTTTCCAACAGTGTGTAAGTTTGATCAGCAATTATATTAATTTACATTTTAGTAATAGGAGTGAGAGCAAGGCCCCTCTGCCCTTGCGACAGATTCAGAAATCTCTTTCACAGAATGTGCAAATAATGCTCGTGTAGTATTAAAAAAATAATAATAATTTCACTAGAGAATTGGAATCTATAAAAAAATTAAAATGGATATTCTAGACCTAAAAAATATAATAACTGACATTAAGAATTCAGTCAGGGGCAAGGCACCTGGATAGCTCAGTCGGTTAAGCGTCCAACCTCGGCTCAGCTCATGATCTTGCTGTTCGTGAGTTCGAGCCCCGCTTTGGGCTCTGTGCTGATAGCTCAGAGCCTGGAGCTTGCTTCGGATTCTGTGTCTCCCTCTCTCTCTGCCCCTCCCCCAATCACACCCTGTCTCTGTCTCAAAAATAAACATTAAAAAAAAAAAAAAAGAATTCAGTCAGGGGCACTTGGGTGGCTCAGTCAGTTAACTGTTCAAGGTCAGCTCAAGTCATGACATCACGGTTTGTGGGTTCAAGCCCCACATCAGGCTCTGTGCTGACAGCTCAGAGCCTGGAGCCTACTTCAGATTCTGTGTCTCCCTCTCTCTCTCTGCCCCTCCCCTGCTTGCACTCTCTCTCAAAATAATTAAACACTAAGAAAAAAAAAAGGAATTCAGTCAGTGAGTTGAATATCAGATTAGATACAACTGAAAAGAGAACACATTAACTGAAAGGCAGGTCAACAGAAAAATATCCAAAAGCAGGGCACCTGGGTGCCTCAGTCAGTTAAACATCTGACTCTTGATTTCGGTTCAGGTCATGATCCTACAGTCGTGAGATCTAGTCCCTCATCTGACAGTGGAGAGCCTGCTTGGGATTCTCTCTCTCTGCCCCTCCCCCACTTACTCATGCATGCACGCACACACACGCGTTTTCTCTCTCTCCCTCTCTCTCTCTCTCTCTCTCCCTCCCAAAAAAGAAAAAAGAAAAAAATATCCAAAAGTTAAGTACAGATTGAAAACACAAAAACTCAGAGAAGAGCATAAAAGACATGTGAAATACAGTAAAAAGAGCATCTCCCTCTATATACAGGTAATTGGAGTCCAAAAGGGACAACAGAAAGCAAACAAAGCAGAAGCAATACTTAAAAAGTTAATGGCCACACTTAGCACCCAGATGTTGGTTTCTAATGCTATTCTCCATAAAATGAACCAGAGCTCCTTGGAGAAATGGCTAACTCTAGGGTTGGTGCAGGGAATGAATAAGATGAAGCAGCTTACAGTGCCAGTAAGTAAAGAAGTGCTCAAGAAACCCCATAATAATAGTAGGGTATATCAAAGGGACACAGGAGTCAACTGAAAGAGCTGCCAATGGCCCAAGCTAGAACACTGAGTAATAAATAAGGTACAATTAGTAAATGCCAGAAAGGAAGTAACTCTCCAGGAAAAAACAAACCAATTTCTTTAACAATTAAATGGCAAGGTAAAAAAAAAAAAAAGAGAGAAAATGAGATAAAAGAGGGAGTAACCTAGTAATTCGCCAAAATGACCAACACAAAGGGAAAGAGGAGGGGTACTCGCTATATGTTCTCTAGGCCTTTTAGAAAACATGGAGTTGTTCCTTTGGCAACATACATGCCAATCTACAAGAAAGGTGATATTGTGGACATCAAGGGAATGGGAACTTTTCAAAAAGGAATGCGGCACAAATGTTACCGTGGCAAAACTGGAAGAGTCTACAATGTTACCCACCATGCTATTGGCATTGTTGTAAACAAACAAGGGCAAGATTCTTGCTAAGAGAATTCATGTACATATTGAGCACATTAAGCGCTCAAAGAGTCAAGACAGCTTCCTGAACCGTGTGAAGGAAAATGATCAGGAAAAGAAAGAAGCCAAGGAAGAAAGCACTTGGGTTCAACTGAAGCGCCAGCCTGCCCCACCCAGAGATGCACATTTTGTGAGAACCAATGGATCGGAGCCTGAGCTCCTGGAGCCCATTCCCTATGAATTCATGGCATGATAAATGTATTTAAAAAAAAAAAAAAAAGACCTCAAGACTAAAAATGTTACTCTTAATTGAGTAGAAGTGTGGTGTCCTCTCCCCCAAAGAAATATTCAAAGCAAACTTTGTGTCCAAATTCACTGGATGATGTCTTTATTCAAATTTGGTGGGTTTGGGGGCGCCTGAGTGGCTCAGTTGGTTAAGCTTCTGACTTTGGCTTAGGTCATGATCTTGCAGTCCATGAGTTCAAAACCTGAGTCAGGCTTTGTGCTGACAGCTCAGAGCCCGGAGCCTGCTTTGGATTCTGTGTCTCCCCCCTGCCCGCGCCCTCCCCTGCTCATGCTCACTCTCTCTCTCTCTCTCTCTCAAAAATAAACATTAAAAAAAAAAAGAGAGATGTATCAACTAAATGCAATGTGTGAACTTTATCTGAATCCTGATCTGAACAAATTGTAAAAAAAAAATACACATACATAAATACATACACTTAAATACATATTCATATATGTATACAGTGAGCCTTGAACAACCTGGGCTGAAATGCACAGGTCCACTTATGTGCAGATGTTTTTTCAATAAATACAGTACAGTATAGTACAGTAAATGTATTTTCTCTCTCTTATAATTTTGTTAGTAACATTTTATTTTCTCTAGCTTACTTTATTATAAGAATATAGTATATAATACCTATATAAAACATGTGTTAATCGACTGTTTACGTTATCATTAAGGCTTCCAATCAATAGTAGGCTATTAGTAGTTAAGTACTGGGGGAGTCAAAGTTATATGCATATACAAAAAGTTATTTTTGACTGTGCAGGGGTTGGCACCACTAACCCCCACATGGTGCACAAGAGCCAACTATATATGAGACAACTGGGGATATTTGAACACTAACTGAATATTTTATAATATTCAGGACTGGCAATATTTTAGATGTGATATTTTATTATGTTAAAAAGGGTCTTTAGGGCATCTGGGTGGCTCAGTGGGTTAAGCATCCTACTCTTGATTTTGGCTCAAGTCATGATCTCATGCTTCGTGGGTTTGAGCCCCGCATTGGTCTCTGTGCTGACAGTGCAGAGACTGCTTGAGGTTCTCTCTCTCCCCCTCTCTCTGCCCCTCCTGCTCTCTCTCTCTCTCTCTCTCAAAATAAACAAACATTTTTTAAAAATAAATAAAATAAAAAGGGTCTTTAAATTTTAGAGATATCGTATATTGTTGTATTTACAAATGAAAGGTATGATGACTGGAATTTGCTTCAAAATAATCTGATGGGACAGGGAGAGTAGGCAGAGGGATAAATAAAACAGTATCTGTATGGGCTTATAAAACAGTATCTGTATGGGCTAAATGACAGAAAAATGGGAGTTCCTTAGTCCCTGTACTTCTGCGTATGTTTGAAATTTTAGATGATAAAGGTTTTAACGTTTATTTATTTTTGGGACAGAGAAAGACAGAGCATGAACGGGGGAGGGGCAGAGAGAGAGGGAGACACAGAATCGGAAACAGGCTCCAGGCTCTGAGCCATCAGCCCAGAGCCTGACGCGGGGCTCGAACTCACGGAGTGCGAGATCGTGACCTGGCTGAAGTCGGACGCTTAACCGACTGCGCCACCCAGGCGCCCCTGATAAAGGTTTTAAAAAAGGAGGGGAGGGGGAGGCCTTGAATGCTACGCTTTAGAATTTGGCCTTATCACGTTTAACAAAGTCAATCACAACCAGTTCAAGGAGTTTATACCTGACAGGGTTTAAAATAAACTCTAAAGAGTTCATGGAAAGAAAATGAGGTGTACTTCTGAAAGACTGCTCTAGCATGCAAAATGAAATGCAGAGGAGAGAGATCAGAGTCTGGAAATGCTGATAAGGGGTTGCCAAGTAACCCTGGCATCCAGATTACAGTGCATACAGTAGGAGAGACTAACGGCTAAACAAGACAAAAGAGGACTCCGAGGTTTTAAGCCAGAGTCAACAGAACCTTGGTAATACTGTGAAAGAGAAATTAAAATGTCAGGTTGACGAAAGGAGAAGAAGGGAGAAGAAATTTACAACTGTACAACAAGTTGAAACTGGCGAGATAAACTAGTAAAGTATTTCTTTATGTCTTGGAGGTGAGAAATTCTCCTGAAGCCTTTTGACCAAATGGTAGAGGGCACCACAGTGAAGAGTACTGCACCACGAGTCAAAAAGCTAGGCTCTGTTAGTTAATCTGACACCAGCCAGATAAATAATTTTGGGCAAAATATAGTGATCCTCATAAGTGTCATCTATAAATTAAGGAGAGTGGACAGTAGAAAATATCCATAGTCCCTTCCAAATCCAACATTCCATAGTAAAAATTCTCACTCATAATATATACAAGGTTTTTTTTTTTTTAATTCCTTTAACAAATATTTTAATTTTTTTATAAAATACTATACTAAGCACTGTTTGCAAAGGGAAATGTGAGATTAACACTTGGGCACAGGAAAAGAGAGGAAATACAGATTTTGAACTCACTAATACATGAACGACAGTTTGAGGTCATGACAATGAATGAGTTCATTGAAAAAGCATTGAGAAGAGCCCAAGAACAAGAAGTGAGCCTTGAAGAAAGCTCACAGCTGGCAATGTAGGGGAGAAAGGAACCAGGGAAGGAAAGACAATAATCAGTTAGAAAAAGAGAAGAGAAACAAGTTAGCTAAGTGACATCAGGGCCAAAAAAAAAAAAAAGAAAAAGAAAAGAAAAAGAGTGAATTTTAAGAAATAAAAGCTCAGGGGCGCCTGGGTGGCTCAGTAGGTTGAGCATCCAACTTCGGCTCAGGTCATGATCTCACGGTCTGTGAGTTCGAGCTCCGCATCGGGCTCTGTGCTGACAGCTCAGAGCCTGGAGCCTGCTTTGGATTCTGTGTCTCCCTCTCTCTCTGCCCCTCCCCTGCTCATGCTCACTCTCTCCCTCTCTCTCTCTTTCAAAAATAAATAAACATTAAAAAAAAAAGAAAGAAAGAAATAGAAGCCCAGGCCAAGAATAAGAGGTAAGAAAGGGTTACCAGATATGCTAATAAAGAGGTCTCAGACAATGTTAAAGAAATTAATTTAGGAGAATGATAGGAAAAAAACAGGCAAAAAGCAATTTAGAAGAAACATATATACATGTTCCCATACTCTCTTTAGGAGCATATAAACATAAACCCTATAGATACGACACAACGTGTTACCTCACAGAGCTCACCCAGACTTGTCAACCTCACTGTTCAATACCCGGATCTTTTTGGTTCACAGCTGCATTTTGTAATGTTGCCTTTCCCTCTCACTCTCACAAAGACACAATCTTTCTGAATTGTTGGAGGATGAATACCTAATAAACATTTAAGAATAAAAACAAGAAGGAAAAACCAACTACTCACAATACTCCTTCACCTCTTTGTTCTCCAATCACTACTTGCACCACCATTTTATATCGGTCAAATCCCATTTCTAGAAAGAAAAATAAGAAGGTTATCTATAAGTAAAAGTGATAAAGTAAAAGTGATAAAGGCATAAGTAAAAGTGATAAAAGTGATAAATATGATGGTGTATTTGCCTAGAAATGGATATAGGCATTCAGTCTATAAGCACTGACTGAGTGGGTTGATAAGTTGGGAGTCAGAGAGACTAGAGGGCAAATTTTACTTGGTGAGTAAGTCAGCTTACCAAGTGTGTAACCTTAGACAAGTTATTTACCTTCTTGGCTTAAGTCTTCCTCATCTGTTAAATGAAAAATATTATTACCTACCCTGGGGGTACACTGTGAGGTGAGATGAGATAAGATATAGTACACTGACCTTAAAAACAAAACTGTCAGTTATTTTACCAGCAAAAAAAATGAGTTTATTCGTGAAGGGCACAGAATTACAATTCAGGACATGAAAGCTACAGCAAAACCATTTGCAAGTCCAGAGAACAAAAAAGTCAGTTCTTTTGTAGAGGAAAGGAGGACATTGGGAGAGCTGTTATAAACAAAAAGTTCATTGGAGTAAATTGGGAGTTGAAAGTGTAGTGGCTTTTCATTGCCTGAATTTTGATGGTCTCTCACTGGCTGGTCTGTTGCTAGGCAAGCAGAAAATCTTTCTTTCTCCTGCTAGGGTAGTAAAGTATAGGCTGATAAGGAACGGTATGGTGTTAGAGCTCCCCCTTCTGGCCTCCCAACTCCAACATTCTAGTGAGGTTTTGCTTTAGTAATTTTCACCATATGTAAAGCATCTACAACAGTATTGATACATACTAGTTTCTCAATAGATCGCAGCTTCCTTTGTTTCTCTCCTACTCTAAGACAGGTGCTGGTAGGTCCTCAAAACACTGAAATAAATAAGACACTCTTCTTGCCTTAAAGAACTCACAGTAGCTGGCAAGGCAAACATGAAGAATAAAATAGAAATGCAATGTATTAATAATTCCAGGAATGGCATGTCTTTTAGGAACACTGGCAGGAGCTGGCAGCTCCTTCCTTTGTTTGGACAGTGGGGAAGGGATGACCAGAAAAGGCTTCTTGGAGTATGAGATACACAAGCTGAGTGTTGAAAGACGAGTGGGAATTTACTAGGCAGACAATGTCTCTCCATTTTATGGAGAGGGAATATCATGTGCAAAGGCATAAGCTATGGGATATTTATTTTATTTTAATGTTTATTTCTTTTTGAGAGAGAGAGAGACAAAGTGTGAGTGGTGGAGAGGCAGAGAGAGAGGGAGACACAGAATCCAAAGCAGACTCCAGGCTCTGAGCTGTCAGCACAGAGCCCGACTCAGTGCTCGAACTCACAAACTGAGAGATCATGACCTGAGCCAAAGTTGGACGCTTAACCGACTGAGCCACGCAGGCGCCCCTAGAGTATGGGATATTTAGAAAACTGTAAGCTGTTCAGTAAGGGAGAAAAGAAAATAACAGTATAAGATTCTGAAGTATAATGGTGTGGCCTAGCACAACTCTGCTGCTTCCCCAAAAACTATACTGCTAAAGCAGCAAAATCCTGAAAATTCTCCCTAACACCAATGGAAAGAAGAAAACTGAATGGGCATATTTATCTCCCTACTCTTTTCTAACCAAAGACTAGTGGAAACAGTTGGGGGAAAAAAAGGAAAGGAAATGGGCAAAGTTGAAACAGAGCCAACTCTGATGAAAGTCTCCAGGATTATATAGTAAATTAGGCAAACAATCTGAAGACCACAGGTCTCCTCCCATATGAAACATGAACCCTAATTCAGGATACTTAACAAAATCTAGGAGACAGAGCCCAAAACACTGCAGACAGATCCATGGAACTTCCTCTTTTCTCTACTCATTTCTCTTCCTCCTTTTCTGATACCCATGCAGCTAGACTATTATATATACAGCCCTTAAATCATAGTTCTGAGGGAAAAATAAAATAATCTCAGATATAGTGGGAGAGTAAAAAAAAAAATCACCTATATTATGTCGAAGCAATTATGAAAAGAGCAAATGAAAAGATCTGAAAACCACACCACATCAGAGTAAAATGGAAAGAAGCCAACTGGCAATATGCAATGATGCAGCAGCAAAAACAAACAAAAGAATAACAAGAAAGAAACACCCTGTTTAAAAGACAAAAAAGGGGGCACCTGGGTGGCTCACTCAGTCGGTTAGATGTCCAACTTCAGCTCAGGTCATGACCTCGCAGTCCGTGGGTTCAAGCCCTGCATCAGGCTCTCTGTTGACAGCACAGAGCCTGGAGCCTGCTCCCAATTCTGTGTCTCTCTCTGCCCCTCCCCTGCTCGTGTTCTTCACAAATGATTCACAGTATAGAACAAAATTAGCTCATAAATTCAACAAAATAAGAACTTAATCAGATTATAAACAGCAGAAAAATGGAAAGGAAGATCACAGCCTGAAGAAACAAACTGAATCCTCACACAGTATCAGTGCAGGCCTAATAAATTAAAAGTGGCAAAGGACAGAACAGACACAAATGAAAATTGAATAACTGGCTTAAGATAATCACAAGTAAATATCAAAAGAAAGGCAAGAAAGTATGGCACAGAAAAGCTAATAGATATGGACGATAAAGAAGATTCAACATATCAGTATTTGTTTTCCTAAAGAAGAGAATCTAATAAATGCAACAGGAAATGTTTTCAGAGATAGAAGAAAATTTTCCTGACATGGGAAAAATAAAATCTGCAGATTGAAAGCTATAAAATTTTCACTACCAAGCCATATTCTAAAAAAGCTACTGAGCATCAAGGTTAAGGATGGGATTCTTTAAGCAGAGGACATCAGGTGGCCTTAGATTTCTCTTCGGTAATATCCAATGCCAGAAGATAATGAAAAACAAGTCTACAAGATTCTCAGAAAATAAGTTATTACCTCAAAATATTATATTCACCCAAAACTATTTTGGTTTAAAGGCAAAAGGCAGACAGCCTCGGACATGAAAAAACCCAGAGAATGTAGCATTTCTGAGCCCTTCCTGAAAAAATTTACAACAAAATCTCATCAGGTAAGAATTGAACCAAAATAAAGAACTCAGCAATGGAAATGGCATGATAAAAGGACTAAATAGTGAGCAATCATTTCATTTAAATATAGAACAAATGCAAAAAGAGAGAGAGAGAGCGAAAATGAATACTATACCACTATGTGAAATAAGTCTAAGGTATCCTACTGTTGTTAAAGTATTTATTTATCTGTATATATACATAGAAAAGAGTGTGATATGTTCACCTGATATTAATGATTATCATTAAATATTGATATTTAATGTGGTGGTGGCATTTGGGATGATTTTCTAATTTTATGTATTTTTCTATACATTTAAATTTATTTATAATGGACATGTATCTTTTTTTATAATAATTTTAACAGTCAATTTTTATTAAAAAGTGAAAATAAAGGGGCACCTGGCTAGCTCAGTTGGTACAGCATGCAACTCTTGATTTTGAGGTCATGAGTTCATGCTCCATGTTGGGAACAGAGATTACTTAAATGAATAAATAAGTAACTTTTTTAAAAAGTGAAGGGGTGTCTGGGTGGTTCAGTCAGTTAAGCATCTGACTCTTGATTTTGGCTCAGGTCATGATCTTATGGTCGTGTGTTTAAGCCCTGAATCGAGCTCTGTGCTGTTAGCGCAGAGCCTGCTTGGGATTCTCTGTTTCCCTCTCTCTCTCTGCCCCTCTCCCACCCATGCACACATGCTCACTCTCCCTCTCTCTCTCAAAAACAAATAAATAAAACTTTTTTTTAAAAGTGCAATAAAAATGCTAATATACAAACAGTAGTGATAGAAATCCACAGAATTTCTATTTTCTTCTTTGTACTTTTATATATTTTTTAATTTCTAAAAACTGAAAAAAATTAAGAAACAGAAGAAAATACACCAAAATACTAAATAGTAGCTACCTTTGGGTAATGGAATTTTATATAATTAAAAAAAAATTCATATGCGTATTTTTCTAGACTGTCTAGGTTAGTACAATGAAATATAACTGTTACATAGACATTTTCTTCCCTCCAAAAAATGTTATATTTTTAAAAAGGTAGACAGAATGGACTTTTCAGATGGTATAACATTATTAACAAAAAAAGACAGAGGCCAAAGGAACAGGGAGAAAAAGCACAAGGTGTGCTCTGTATACGTAGAGCTTAGCAGGAATGGAGAGCTGAGTAGGGCAACTAGTTAATGATTCAGCTGGAGAGATGGGCTGAGGTCAGACAGTGAGGGTATGAATGCCTAAGAGGCCTGCCTAAGGAACTGATATGTTGGTGAAAAAGACAATCAAGAATGATGGAAGAAAGGAGCCCTTGTAACTTCTGGTCTTTCCCATACTGGAATTTCTCAGACAGTGCTTGCCTACAATGTTTTATTTTACATCTTTACGCTCTCCCATTATCTGCAAAAACCCACATGCATAAAAATTACCAAATAACTGAGAAGACTAGACACTGAAGAGAAATTTGTGTTTAAAAGAATGCACAGCGTATGACCCTTGTTTAAAGATGGGGAAGGAAACAAATAGGTAAAATTGAATGTTTGAAGGGAACATATCGTTTCCAATGATCATCACAATTACCTTTTAATTTATCTTTAACGGTTTCTGATAAACGTTTTGTGAGTTGAGGCATTTCTTCCGGAGAGTATTCAGCATTTGCCAGTTCCTCCTTAAGCACGGCATGGATACAGTCTTTAACCACAGAGGGTCTGAACCTAAATGAAACAGTTTGAACAACTAATTGGTAACTCCAAAACTCCAATTTACCTTCACAGTCCAACTGCCCCCAGCTCTTTGCTACTAAAACAATGTAATCTTCCATTTTCATATTTTTTATTTAAAAAGTGATATAAGCAAATTAAGAAAACAAGTCATATTCCTGATTTATACTTCCAGCCTGGACCTTTCCCCTGAACTTCAGACCACACATTCCAACACATATTCCATCTGGATGTCTAGCAGACAACTCAAATTTAATATATCCAACATTAAGCGTTTCTTTTTATTTCTTTAATGTTTATTTCTGAGAGAGAGAGAGCATGAGCGGGGAAGGAGCAGAGAGAGAGAGAGAAGGGGAGACAGAATCGGAAGCAGGTTCCAGGCTCTGAGCTGTCAGCACAGAGCCCAATGTGGGGCTTGAACTCATAAACTGTGAAATCATGACCTGAGCGTAAGGAGGACACTCAACTGACTGAGCCACCCAGATGCCCCCGACATCAAGCTTCTGACCATCTCCCCTCCCCAGAATTGTATCAGTCAATGGTAACTCCATTCTTCCATTTGTTCAGGCCAAAAACCTTGATGTCAGTCTTGCCGTCTTTCTCTCTCACAAAACACATCCTGGTTCATAAGCAAATCTTGCTTAAATCATAAGCAAATCTGAAGCAGTTCTACATTCAGAATAATCTGAAATTCAATCACTCTCACCATCCACTGCCACCAGCTTGGTCCAAGCTACCTTTACCTCCTGCCTAGATTACAATGGCTCCTAACAAGTCTCTCTGTCTCTGTGTTTGCTCCCAGATCCTGTTTTCAACATAGCAACTAGATTGGTCCTGTTAAAATATATGTCAGATCATGGCACTTCTCTATTCAAAGATACCCCAAATATTTCCCACCTCACTCAGAGTAAAAGCAGCATCCTACCTATGACTTGTACAGTCCCATATGTCTACCCTACCAAACTCTGACCTTGTTTTTTACTACCTTTCCCACTAGTTCTCTCCACTCTGGCCACACTGGCCTTCCCTATGTTCTTTGATCACACCAGGCATGCCAGCCTCAGTGCTTCTGCACTTGCTGTGAACCTCTGCCTGAAGTGCAAGTCTCATTCTATATGCCTAGCTACCTCCTCACTTCTTTCAAGTCTTTTTTTCAAGAGTCACCTTCTCTAAAACTTCAAATTGCCCTCCTATCACATCACTTCATAGCTCACTTCCCAGTACTGATTACTATCTCATACACTGTACAGTTCACTTCTGTGTTTGTTTGTTGTCCTTCTACCCAGCTAGAACGTAAACTCCATGAGAGCAGAAATTCCTATCTGCTTTGTTCACTGTTATATCCCCATTTCTCAGAACGGCACCCAACACATAGAAAATAAATACTTTTTGGAGTAATGGATTACTGAATAAATGAAGACAGAAAAAAAAAATCTCCCCTAATTTCACCACCGTAACAATACCATTAACATTTTTATTGTATTTATCATAGATTACAGCAGTAGGTTCATTTTCTGGGCTATATATTCTATCAGTTGATTTATCTATTACGTCCAAGTGACCAGAATGTTTTAGGTTTTGAGCTTATAATGTGGTATAATATTTGGTAGTATTGGTGGCCCCTTATTAAACATTATTTTCTTTGCTCTCTTGCTGGTTATTCTCACAGATGAACTTTAGAATCACTGACAAACTTTCCAGGACTTGACCCGTTCAAAAAGGGGTCTCCCTGTTATTAATAAACATACCATATCTGGTTCTTTTCCTTAAGCCTTTTTCATTCTCAGTGAAATGTTAAAAGTTTTGTTGAAACAAGTCACAAATAATCTCATAGGATTATTCCCACACAATATATATTTGTTAATCTTGTTCTCCTTTTGTTCCGTTTTACAACAGAAATGCAGGCAAATGGCAATCGATGCATTTAGATACTTTTACCAAGATAACTTAACATACAGTTTTATATGTCCATTCGACCGACCATAAAAATGCTGCATGAAATTTTTTATCACATTATAACCAAAGTTCCTGGCTTTCAGTATTTGCCAAGCATTTGATCAGCAACCTCGTAGCAAGCAAGAGGGGCTTTTTTTTTTTTAAGTATATATATTTTCTCATCTTGTGAAAATGAAGCGAGTGATAGAGTCTACAGCCCTAGCAGACTCTCCCCTGCACTAGACTGTGTACTTCAACTCTGGGAAAGTATCGCGGTGGTGGGCCTAGAACATCCGGATACTATCTGGGTAAGGCTTTATATACATACAAGTCCTGTATCCTGCAAAGGAGTAAGCGTATTCTGGCACACGTTTGCACACAGGAAGCGTGTGGCTGAATGGCATTCTACTCAAGGCTCTTCTTTACTGCTCTTCTCTCTATTCCATCCATCTCCTTTCCTCTGCTCACGTCCCAGGTCTACTAGAGCCAACCATTCCCACTGCGCTAGCCTCAGGAGCTTCCGACGCCCTAACACTGCAACAGGAGACCGGGTCTTCAGCTGCCAGTAGCAGCTGAAAGCTCAAGAAAAATAGCTTCCCGCCCTCCCTCCCCGTCCCCTCCCCGGGCCTTTCCTCCCCGTCCCCTCTCCGGCTGGCCCTTGCGGCTCCAGACCCAGCCCCTCCCTCCACTGCCGTCTCATCTCGGTACTCCAACCCAACACCTTCTAAGTCCCAGCTCCGCCTCGCCCTCTCCAGCCCTCCTCTCCTCCAGCCCCGCCCCTCCCTCTCCAGCCCCGCCTCTCTGCCCCAGCCTGCCCCCCCAGCCCCGCCCACTTCGCCGCTCCCCGCGCCCTTTACCGACGCTGAGGCTTCCAGGCGGGCTCTGCCTGCCTGACCTAGCAGTCTCGCAGGTCGCCCCCACCACAACCCGTCCGTTACCCGCCTTTGCTGGAAAACGGGCCGCAAAATATAGGTATTCTCGGACTCCCCTGCGTTCTTCTCGGTCTCAAGCAACCCATCGGCCGTGCCTATAGACAAGGACGCCGCGGTCGTCGAGGTCATAGCTAGGGCTTCTTGGCCCAGTGTGTCGAGATGAAGGCCTGGCTGGTGGCGGCGCGGGGCTGCGAAACCGTCGCCAGGGCGACAGCGCCGCCCTAGGCCCTGACGTAAAGCGGCTGCGTGCTCCCAGCAGAGAGGCCCTCCCTTCTCTGCGGGTCTGGCGGCCCTCCCCAGCGCCTGCGCACCAGCTGCTGGGCGGAAACCGGCTGAGCTAAGGCGACCCTAACTTTGGCGCAGGGCTGTTGGAGCCTGTGGGGATCGCAAAGCGCTTGGAAGTTTGTCAGCGTTTATTAACCGCGCTACAATTTTAGGGAATTGACGCGGAACCTGAGGTTCATAGAGATCCAAGGATATAAGGCTATTGGGCAGCAGGGCTCTTAAAAAAAGGGCATTCTCACTGTGGCCTGTGGGCAAGGCCAGCCTTCATTTCATTATGCAAGACTTGTGAACGGGTTTTATATTTTTAAATGATCGAAAAAAAAATCAAAAAAATGTTTCGTGACGCGTGAAAACTACACGTGAATTTAACATTTCAGTATCTGTAAAGTTCTGTTGTAACGTAGCTATGCTCGCTTGCACATGTGTGGCCGCTTTTGCACTGTATTGATCGAATTGAGCAGTTGCAACAGAAACCATATGGCCCTTTACAGAAAAAGTTTGCAGTGCCCTGCTCTACTCCATAACTGCCAACTCACAGTTTCCCTAGCCTCACCCACACCATATTCTCCGTGCAAAATTCAGAAAGGAGTAGACATTAAGGTGTATTCCCCACTTACGAGCACCAGTTTCTGGTCCTGTTGTAGAAGACTGTAGTATCTTGGCCTCTAGCAGCTTCAAAAACTAAGCAAAGAATTTCCCCCAGTATCCATCCAGGCTCCCTATTGGTTGGATTAACAAATTCCAGAACTTCCTTCTATAAGATGCAAAGGGAGTATTTCTATAAAAGTATACCTTTGCAAGCTCCAGTAGAGACTAATTTTACTATTCCAAGTTTTGGTTTACAATGTGTTTTCTTGATAGTATAGCCTAGATTGGTCTCCCCGAGTCCGGTAAACTCCCCTGAACTTCACCTTCCCAGTCCACCCTTCACAGTGCCCCCAGAATGGCTTTCCTTTGTCACTGCTCTGCTTGAAATCTTTCAGTGGTTCCTTAGGACCATCTCCCCAGCATTTGCTGCAAGTAAGACCTTTCATGATTTGGCAGGGTTGCCGAACCTTCCTCCTGGCACTGACCAGCAGACTGGGGTCTGTGCAAGGGCCACAAGGCAGCTCAGTGCATGCCCTCAACCACGCCCTCTTTAACTGCCCCTTGATTCAGCAGCACTAGCCCCATCTTTGGCTGGGGTCATGCATCCACAGACTAGCCTTGCACAGAAATTCAATGTCTCCTAAGGGGCAGAGAGTGTTTTTCTCCTTACTATTTCACCAGCCTTAAGAAATCATACCCCTAGGAACACCTGAGTGGCTTAGTAAGTTAAGCATCTGACTTTGGCTTGGGTCATGATCTCACGGTTAGTGGGTTTGAGCCCTACATCGGGCTCTGTGCTGACACTCAGAGCCTGAAGCCTGCTTCAGATTCTGTGTCTCCCTCTCTCTGCTCCTCCCCAGCTTGGGCTCTGTCTCAATCTCTCTCTCCCAAAATAATAAATAAACATTAATGTTTAAAGAAATTTTGTAATGTTTTATTTATTTTTGAGACAGAGACAGAGCATGAGCCGGGGAGGGGCAGAGAGAGAGAGGGAGACACAGAATCCAAAGCAGGCTCCAGGCTCTGAGCTGTCAGCACAGAGCCTGACGCGGGGCTCGAACTCACAGACCGTGAGATCATGTCCTGAGCTGGAGTCGGACGCTTAACTGACTGAGCCACCCAGGTGCCCCAACATTATTTTTTTTTTAAAAAAGAAAGAAATCATACTCCTAGTACACCAACTTTTCCTCCCTTTTTATGATTTCTTCAGCTATATTTCTCTCACCCTACCTACTCCAGTCCAACTAAAAACACAGAAGATTAGGTGTGTAATTTAATTCAATAAACATTTTATTATTCCATCTGTGCTAGGGGCTGGAGATACAAAGGTGAATAAAACCCAGGCCTTGCCCTAAAGGGTGAACAGGAGAGCAATGGGCTAAACTTGTTACTTGTTACTACCTAAAGTGCCAGTTGCTACAACAGAAAGCTGAAGGCCAGCCAACTTATTCCCAAGATGGGCCCACTTTTCTCTGAGCAGGATCGTAAACAAGGCAACATCTTCTTCTTTCCAGGATGATATTCAAGAAGGCATTCACAAAGCAAGGGACCGACAACTTTTCTTCTTAACAAAATGTTAGCACTGTCCTGATGAACAGATTAACATAGGCCCTCCTGCCTAAAACCTGGTTGGAAGCCAAGCCAAGAGCCAGATGTAGCTTTCATTTGAGGAGAAAAACCCAGGGTGAAAGCCCATTCTGAGGGTGAGGTAGTCCTGGGATGGAGGGACAAGGAAGGGAATGCAGGTGTCCTGTGGAATCCCACAGAGGGCAGCCAACAACCAGGTGGAGGGCTATGGAGCCCATGGTAGAATGAATGCAGAACTCCCTCTTCTCCCTTTCCCCTCCCCTCCCCTGTTTTCCTCTCCTTTCCCCTTCCCTCTCCTCCCTGGTAACAGAAGAATTCCTGTATCCTGGAGGCATCTGGTGCTTCAGTGGCTCCTCCCTGACGGGACAGAGTTGGGGCCCAGGGGACTGTGGAGGGGATACAGCAGCCCCTGGACCCACATACTCCCTTCCTGGCTTTGTCCACTCTGTGGCTCCAGAGCCTGGGGTTCTCAAACTCATTCCCTGGACCTGTCCACTTACCTCTTCTCTTGTCAGTACCCATCTTCTTCCCAGAATGCTTCTGCCCGCTTCATCTTGTTCCCTGCCCATCAGGCTTTCCCATCCAGATCTCCTTTATCCCACTCCTGACTCTGCTCACCATCTGACACCACCTCCTGACCAAGATCCTGAGGTGGGAGGGAGGGGAGTCCTCTGCTTTCCTCGTTCCGCGTGAGAAACAGCCGTGGCTCCGCAGTTCTCCACACGCTCTATCCTGTGTCTCCCCCCCATGCCTTGGAGTGTGCTGTTTCCTCTGCTAGGGAATCCCTTTCTCCTCTCTTTGCCGGGCTATTTCAAGAATCAGCTCAGACACAATGGAAGCCTTCCTTGATCTCTCACAGACCCTCTCCTTGGCGGTTTGCTGTTCCTCTGAGCTCTTTTCGTGTCCTGTTGACCTCTAACATGGCCCTTACCATATGACATTTAAATTGCTGGGAGATGTGTTTGTTCCCTTAACCTGACCATGAGCTCTTCAAGGACAAGGCAGGGTCCAAGGTCAAGGGCCGTGTCTCGGTCATCTTTGGATCCACTGCGTGCACAGCAGAGCCAGCCACACAGTGGACACTCAGTGTATACCACTTACTGAACTGCACTGAACACGAATGAAAAGAACACTGGTGGATTAATCAGCTCAGGCTGCCATAACAAAACAGTACAGATTGAGTGGCTCAAACAACAGACATTTATTTTCTGGAGGCTGGAAGTCCAATATTAAGGTACCAACAAGGTTGGTTTCTATTGAGGCCTCTCTCGTTGGCTTGCAGATGGCCACCTTCTGGCTGTGTCCTCACATGGCCTTTTCTTCTGTGCTTGTGTGGAGAGAGAGATTTGGAATCTCATCCTCCTCTTATAAAAAGATGCCAGTCCTGGGCACCTCGGTGGCTCAGTCGGTTGAGCATATGACTTTGACTCAGGTCACGATCTCACGGTTCATCGGTTTGAGCCCCACATCAGGCTTTGTGCTGACCGCTCAGAGCCTGGACCCTGTTTCGGATTCTGTGTCTTCCTCTCTCTGTCCCTCCCCTGCTTGCGCTCTGTCTCTCTCCCTCTTTCAAAAATAAATAAGCATTTAGAAAAAAAAAGATGCTAGTCCTACTGGATTAGGGTCCTACCTTTATGGCCTCATTTAACCTTAATTAGCTTCTTAAAGGTTCTATCTACAAATATAGTCACATGGGGGGGTGAGGGCTTCAACCTATGAATTTTGGGGACACACAGTTCAGTGCATAACAACTGGTGAACTTGAATTTAGAAGATAAGAGCTCAAGTACTAACTTTACCTGAACCCAGGTGAGAACTTTTAGGCATTAAGTCTGTTATGTTCTAGGAACTTCAACTGCTATATCTGTGACCTGTGACCAATTTTACAGGGTTGTTGAGAGGCTGAAATGAGGCCACGGCTGGAAGACATTTTATGAACCGTAAGTTCCTACACAATAATAATGACTTGCAGTTTACAATGTGATTCAAAATTCAGTATCATTCAGCCTATGCTCAAGGAATCATTGTTACAGGCACACCTAAAAAAGAAGTTTGTTTACAATCCATACCCACTTCTTACAGAAGGGATTCAAGACAGTTTCTGAGGAAAACTCTCTCGCATGAAAGGGCATTTACCTATCACTTCTCACAGAGGCTGCAGAAAAGTCCCAAGAAGCTGTTGATGAAATGAATGACCACCAGGAGAATCTGGAGGAGGCTGACGCACAGAAGGGTGGAGAAGAAGGACACGTGCCAGATGACGGCTTTAGAAGGCTCCAGGCAGACAGAGTTCCAGAGTGAACGGTCATACAAATAATTCCTATCCCCAAAAATAAGGAGACCAGGGTTTGAGGAAAAAGAAATAAAAGCCAAATAAGCAACCTCGATAGAAACCTGGTGCCTCCCCCAGCCAAGGTCAAAGGACTAGACTTTTGAGGGTAACTATTGCTGCTGCATCTGCAAAATTCTGAGCATCTTCCCAGAGAAAGGAGATGCTAGAATGTGTGACCAAAAGGAGTTTGTGTGTCTTTCTGTCATCTTTCTCTGCCTCTGTGAAAAGACTCCATCCATTTACCTGTTATGCAAGTCTTTGAATGGGTAACCATATTTCCAAGCTTGCATCTGATTGAAGGATGAGGCATCGAACATGCATAAAGGGCCATCTTTCAGGGCTACACCAGAAGTGATAAAGCAAATCAAGGCTCCTAGAAAAGCCAGACTACTGGACAGCAGAGCAGTGAGCATCTGTAGAGGGAGAGAAGAAGCCATAAGGTGAGACGGGGTCGTGACCAAGTGGTGGGGTGATGGGGACAAGTCTAACTTCTCTGGTGCTCAGGCTTCCCCCCATCATATCACATGGGAATAATTCTGCCCCTGGCACCTCCTTTAAAGGATAACCAAGGCAAAGGTGACTGATGTGGGGTCAGTGGTAGAGCCAGGAAGTGTGGGGGGTAGGGAGGGAGAGAAAGCACTGAGAAGGGGGAAGCAGTAGCACATGGACCTGGGTCTCCCTGACCCAGCAGGCTCTCCAGAGCTTCTCAGCAGGTTGGCATTAAAAGCTTTTATACTCAGACTGCAGCCATTCACCCTCTGGGTTGAAGGGTTTGATTGTCATTTTGCATATGCCCACTTCTGACTCTTCTAAGGGAAAGCTGTGTTCTCAAAGCTTCCATACTCCCATCCCTGATTCCTCACTTTCTCAAATCAAGCAAGAAAGGAAGCAGGGGAGGAAAGAGGGAAGGAGGGGAGGAAAGAAAGGAGGGAGGGAGACAGAGACAGAGAGAAATGACAGTCAACTCTGAAGTGACTCCAGTGCTGTCACTGCACTTTTCTAGTCTTTGTACCACTCACTTCCCTCCTAAAAGATAACAATGAGTTGGCAGGATTCTAGCTTGCTTTTTTTTTTTTTTCCAATGTTTTTTTTTTTTTAATTTTTTTATTTTTGGGACAGAGAGAGACAGAGCATGAACGGGGGAGGGGCAGAGAGAGAGGGAGACACAGAATCAGAAACAGGCTCCAGGCTCCGAGCCATCAGCCCAGAGCCTGACGCGGGGCTCGAACTCACAGACCGCAAGATCGTGACCCGGCTGAAGTCAGACACTTAACCGACTGCGCCACCCAGGTGCCCCTCTAGCTTGCTTTTAAATTGGCTTCTTTCTCAGGATACTAGGTCATTTTCTCCCTTGCAAAGAGTACATATTTTAAATTTTTAAATAAAAAATATATATGTATGTATATATATGTATATAAATATATATGTATGTATATATATGTATATACATACATACATGTATATATACACATATATACATACATATGTATATACATATATGTACATACATATATACATATATATAGCTTTTATACAGAATCACAGAGTCATTTTATGTCAAGCCAGTTTGGAGCTTGGGAGGGGCCAGGGAAAGGCGCATGGTCAGTTTTGACTCTAAGTTAAAGATTCGAGGTGAACTAGTCTGATGGAAGCCTAGGACAGTGGTTCTCAAAATGTGATCCCTGTCCTGGCAGCATCACATCACCTAAAACTTGTTAGAAATGCGCAATTTCCCACTTCACCCCACTCTGAATCAGAAAATCTGGGGGTGAGGCCCAACAATCTTTTTTTTTTTTAATTTTTTTAATGTTTATTTATTTTTAAGACAGAGACAGAGCATGAATGGGGGAGAGTAAGAGAGAAGGAGACACAGAATCTGAAACAGGCTCCGGGCTCTGAGCTATGAGCACGGACCCCGACATGGGGCTCGAACTCACAAACCGTGAGATCATGACCTGAGCTGAAGTCAGACGCTTAACCAACTGAGGCACCCAGGCGCCCCCCCTGGTTTTGGTTTTAACAAACCCTTGAGGGATTCTGATGCAGGCTTAAGTCTGAGAACTACCCACTCGCCTAGGGGAAAACCAGGAGAGACTGAGAACAGATTGTGAATGAAATGCGTGGGTGTTGATATTTAATTCTTTAGCATATAATTCTGAATCAGAGGAATTCCCAGTACATGGGCCGCAGATAGCAAAGCAGGCTGTAGAGTTACTGCAAGGAGGCCACAAGTTCATGTGTCTGAGACTGAATAAGCAATATATCTTATACTATGTATGTACTGAGATTTTTCCGAAATGCCACTGTAATTAATAAGTGCAGATTTATTCTGGGCCTCAGTTTCATTATCTGTAAAATGGAGGGGTTAGACTAGAATCTAGTCTAGTCATTAGATGATTTCTGGAAGTTTTTCTAACTCTAAGAAAAGTTACACAAAATAGCCAGGAAATTTTCTATCAGACACATGATTGCAGTGCACTTAAATCGTGTCCATATTGTTCAATAGGCTAAAAATAATAGTAACAGTTCCTACATGATTATAGACATTTCTGGCTCATTAAACACCTACTCTGTTGACTTGATCCTGTTCACTCCCATTTTACAGAGGAGGACCTGAGGCTCAGAAAGGTTAAGGAAGTTGCCCGATAGCTTAGGATTATTAAGGGATACAGTAAGCACCTGACTTCAAGCCCCAAGACTGACACTGCCTCTTTACCACTCTGCCTGTAGAGTGACAGAATGTAGGGATATTCTAGGTGTTGGAAGAGTAGAATCTGGTGCTTACACTTTGACAGGGCCCACTTTCACTGAAGCAGCCATATCTCCAGCCCGTCAAGGAGATGAGGGTAGCTGCAATGAGTACCTGGGAGAGGAGAGAAGAAAGGTAAAAAGAGATTGGGTAATTGACATTTCTACCTGCCACCTGTGGCTGTTGAAATAGATTGGCTGGGCACCTCACATGGACTTGATGATCCTATCTTTCCCAGAGGGTTTGGCTTTGACTGTCAGGACCCAGTTGGGTGACTAGCCTGATCTGCCTCTCTGGCCGGCAACGTTTACCCCTGGCCTGCTAGTCCCGAGCCAAAGTTCAGCCACAAGACCTGACAAGTCTTCCTAGAGTCTCCTATTCCTCAGAACTGATATACAACTGAGACCAGCTTGCTAGGTCAAGCATTCTTTTTTTTTTTTCCTTTAAGATTTTATTTTTGAGTAAATCACCCAACATGGGTCTCGAACTCACCCTGAGATCAAGATGGCACATGCTCTACCCGTTGAGACAGCCAGGCGCCCCCGAGATCAAGCATTCTTGCAAGGAACCAAAACATGACTCCCCTACCACCTCCCTGTTCCACCCCGAGGGGTGTCTGGCAAAGTCACACCTGGGGAACTCAGAACACTTACCATGAGGCCTCCTCCCCAGAGCCCAGAGCCCAGCATGGCTTGCTTGCCAATGAGGCCTCTCAACAGGTAGCTCGCATCCCAGTTGGGAAAGAGGAGCACTGTGTTGGCTCCAGCAGCAAACAGGGCAGTGGTCCCGAGGCTCAGCCCCAGGATGCGGGAGCAGGTCCGTGAGCATGCCATCACACCAGGAGAGGACAGCATCCTGGAACCAATGGACGGAGGGTCATGGTGGCTCTGCTGCTGGGAGCATCAGGAAGGAGAACACTCATAGCAAGGGTGGGGTGGGGGAGACAGACTACAGGTACTATGACCTCCCAGGTACAGATCAAGAAGAGCCAAGGAACCTGCTTTGAAACGCTGCCTTTTATAAATATGCCCCAATGGGTAGGATTTAATTGCTCCATTTTCTGCCAGCCCCCACTCACATGCACACACTCCTCATCCCCTCATGTTTTCCTGTACCTCTGTTACAGCTAGTGATTATTTCTATTTGGTACAGAAAAAAATGTTTAAAGGTGTCACCCTCTCTCTTTAAAAAATGCCATTTTAAAGATGTCTACTCTTACCACTTCCATTCATTATTGTGTAGGAAGTGCTATCCAGTGCAATAAGAAAATAAAAAGAAGCAAAAGCCATAAGGATAGGAAAGAAAAAAGTAAGATAACATGATTATCTATGTAGAAAATCCAAAAGAATCGGGGAGCCTGGGTGGCTCAGTCAGTTGGGCGTCCGACTTTGGCTCGGGTCATGATCTCATCGTCTGTGGGTTCGAGCCCTGCATCTCTGCATCAGGCTCTGTGCTGACAGCTCGGAGCCTGGAGCCTGCTTCGGATTCTGTGTCTCCTCTCTCTCTCTCTGCCCCTCCCCCGTGCAAGCTCTGTCTCTGTCTCTCTCAAAAATAAATAAATATTTTTTTTTAATTTTTTTTCAACGTTTATTTATTTTTGGGACAGAGAGAGACAGAGCATGAACGGGGGAGGGGCAGAGAGAGAGGGAGACACAGAATCGGAAACAGGCTCCAGGCTCTGAGCCGTCAGCCCAGAGCCCGACGTGGGGCTCGAACTCACGGACCGCGAGATCGTGACCTGGCTGAAGTCGGACGCTCAACCGACTGCGCCACCCAGGCGCCCCAATAAATAAATATTTTAAAAAATCAAAAAAAAAAAAAAAAAAGAAAATCCAAAAGAATCTATCAAAAAGTTACTAGAACTAGTAAGTGAGTTTAGCAAGTCACTGGATAAGAACTTAATACACAGGGGTGCCTCGGTGGCTCAGTCTGTTAAGCATCTGACTTTGGCTCAGGTCATGATCTCATGGTTTGTGAGTTGGAGCCCCCATCAGGCTCTCTGCTGTCAGCAAAGAGCCTGCTATGGAACCTCTGTCCCACTCTCTTCTGCCCCTCTCCCACTTGCATGGGCTGTCTCAAAAATAAACATTAAAAAATTTTTTTTAATTGAAAAAATTAATATACAAAGATTTTGTTGTATTTCTATACACAAGCAATGACAAATTGAAAAAATTAAACAATATCATTTAAATAGTATAAAATAGGGGCACCTGGGGGCTCAGTCAGTTAAGCATCCAACTCGTGATTTTGGCTCAAGTCATGATCTCACGGTTTGTGAGTTCAAGCTCCACATCAGGCTCCATGCTGATAGTGCAGAGCCTGCTTGGGATTCTCTCTCTCCCTCTCTCTCTCTGCCCCTCCCTCCCTCACTCTCTCTGTCTCCTGTCTCTCTCTCAAAAATAAATAAATAACTTTAAAAGATTAAAAATAAATAATGGCATAAAATAGAAAATACTTATGGATAAATTCAACAAAATATGTGCAAGACCTGTGCACTAAAAAGAACAAAAGATTCCTGAGAAAAATTAAAGACCTAAATAAATGGAGAGATATACAACATCCATGGGTCAAAACTCTCATTAACATGTCAATTATCTCTAAATTGATGTTTAGTAGAGGCATTTGGGTGGCTCAATCTGTTAAGCATTCGACTTCAGCTCATAGTCTCGCAGTTCTTGGGGCTCTGTGCTGACAGCTCAGAGCCCGGAGCCTGCCTTGGATTCTGTGTCTCCCTCTCTCTCTGCTCCTCCCCTACTCTCTCTCTCTCTCTCTCTTTCTCTCTCTCTCTCTCTCTCTCTCTCTCTCATTCTTTCAAAAATAATGGATTTTTTAAATAAACATTAAAAAATTAAAAAAAAAATTGATGTGTAGATTCAATGCAATCTCAGCCAAAATTCTAGCAACATTTTGTTGCAGAAATTAACGAACTGAATCTCAGTTTAGATGGAAATGCCAAGGTCCTAGATTAGCCAAAATAATTTTGAAAAAGAACAAAGTTGGAGGACTTACACCATGTGATTTCAAGACATTATAAAGTTACAGTAAAGGTACAGAAAGTAAAGTGCTGGTGCATAAAGACATACAGACCACTAGAACAGACTAGAGAATTCAGAAATAGACATACACAGATATGAGCAAATGATTTTTAAAAAAAAAAATTTTTTTTAACATTTATTTTTGAGACAGAGAGAGACAGAGCATGAACAGGGGAGGGTCAGAGAAAGGGAGACACAGAATCCGAAACAGGCTCCAGGCTCTGAGCTGTCAGCACAGAGCCCGACGTGGGGCTCAAACTCACGGACCGTGAGATCATGACCTGAGCCGAAGTCAGACGCTTAACCGACTGAGCCACCCAGGTGCCCCGAGCAAATGATTTTTGAAAAAGATATTTCAGTGGGAAAAGGATAGTCTCGAACAGTGCCATGACAATCTATGTGCAAAACAATATATATATAATATTATATTGTTTTATATATATATTATTTTGTGTTAGATAAAACACAAAAAGTACAATCCATAAAAATGAGAAGTTAAACTACTTCAAAATTAATTTGTTCTACAAAAGACACCATGAAGAAAATAAAGAAGCAAACCACGGACTGGCAGAAAATATTCACAACATAAATTTTGTAAATGTGTATGTGAATATGAGTGCATACACATCTGATAACACACTGTAACTAGATTATATGAAGAACTCTTACATCTCTATGAGACAGGTTGATTTAGAAAATGGCAAAAGGATTTAAACAGATATTTCATTCCATCTCACAGAAGAAGATATATGGATGATAGCTAAGAACAAGAAATGATGCTGAACATCATTAACATAAGGAAACACAAATTAAAACTAAAATAAGATCCTACTGCAGACCCAGCAGAATTGTTTCATTAAGTTAAAAGGTTGGACTACACCAAGTATTGGGGGGGATGTGAAGCAACCAGAACATTCATATGTAGCTGGTGAGAATGCAAATGGTACAAACCACTTTGTATTTTATTTTGTTTGTTTTTAAGCCTACTTATTTATACGAGAGAGAGAGAGAGAAAGAGAGAGAAAACACACAAGTGGGGGAGGGGCAGAGATAGAGGGAGACAGAATACCACACAGGTTCCGCACTGTCAGCATAGAGCCCGATGCAGGGCTCAAACTCAGAACCAAGAGATCATAACCTGAGCCAAAATCAAGAGTCAGTCACTTAACTGACTCAGTCACCCAGCGCCTCCTCCCCGCCCCTGCCCCCCCCCTCCCCCGCGCCAGACCACTTTGTAAATTAGCTTGGCAGTTTCTTATAAAGTTAAACATTGAACTTACCAAATGATCAAGTAATTCCACTTCTACATGTTTATCCAAGAGAAATGAAAGTACACGTCCACACAAAGATTAGGACTTGAATGTCCATAGCAGCTTTATTCATAACAACTACAAGTTAGAAAAATGGGAACAACTTAAGTGTCCACCAACAGATGAATGGATAAACAAAATGTGGCATGTGCATATAATGGAATATTATACAGCCATGAAAAGGAAAGAAGTTCTGAAGCATGCTACAACATGGATGAAACTTGAAAACATTATGCTAAATGAAATAAGCCAGACACTGAAGGATAAATATTGTATTATTTCACTTAAGTGAAATATCCAGAGTAGGCAAATTCAGAGAGACAGAAGTAGATTAGCGGCTACCAGAGACTGAGGGTGGAGGAATGCGGAGTTATTGTTTAATGGTTACAGAGTTTCTGTTTGGGGTGATGAAAGAATTTTAGAAATAGATAGAGGTAATGGTTACACAATATTTTGAATGCAATAGATGCCACTGCATTGTGCACTTTAAAATGTTTAAAGTAATAAATGTTATGATATATACATGTTACCATAATAAAAAAAATTAACTGAAAATGAGAAATAATTCAAATGTTCATCAATAGGTGAATAAATAAATTGTGGTATATCCATTCAACTGAGTACCTCTACCAGGCAATAAAATACGAGGTTATTGTTTTTTTAATTATGTAACAATGAACTTGAAAAATTACATGTCTCCACTAGATAAGGTAAAAAATGCCACCTAGGCACCTTTACTTATAGCCGTTTCTCCTTTTTACATTTTCACTGATACATGCGCTTCTTGTTGTTTTTCTAAATGTGAGTTAGAATAAGGCTGGTGAGATTTGGTAGACTCCTGTCAATGCGGATCTGAAAAATATCAGTGCTTTGACATTCCGAAGAAGTTGCCTGTGCTGCTTTGCAATTTAGCTGAGTCCATGTCACCGTAAGGCTCTTGACACTCCCCTCCTAACACATTACTTTGCACATAATCAGAAAATATGTGTGAATCAGGGACCCGCTTCTCTCTTTTACACACACACATACATATACATACATAATAAAATATCTCAGAGTTTAAAACATTAAACACAATGTATATACTTATAAGTTCTATGGAAAAGCTAAGCAACATCCGTATAAATACAACCAGCTTACAAAACAGGTCGCTATCACTAATATTATTGAAGCCCTATGTGTGCCTATCGATCCTACATTTTTTGTCATACCTTTTTAAAAAAAATTTTTTTTTTAAGTTTATTTTGAAAGAGAGAGAGCATGCACACAGGGTAGGGGCAGAGAGAGAGGGGAGAGAGAATCCCAAGCAGGCTCTGCACTGTCAGCACACAGCCCAGTGTAGGGCTTGAACTCACAAAACCATGGGCTCGTGACCTGAGCCAAAACCAAGAGTCAGGCACTTAACCAGCTGAGCGACCCAGGCACCCCTATCATACCTTTTCAAAAACAGCTTTGTGAAGTGCCTGGGTCACTCAGTCGGTTAAGCATTTGGACTTTGGCTCAGGTCATGATCTCACGGTTCGTGGGTTCAAGCCCGGCTCTGCACTGACAGCCTGGAGCCTGCTTTGGATTCTGTGTCTCCCTCTCTCTCTGCCCCTCTCCCACTTGTACTCTGTCTCTCTCTCAAAAATAAACATTAAACGAAAAAAGCAGTTTTACAACTTACAAAGTCAGTTCTTAAAAACAAAAACTTGATTGGCCCAGCATTTTGTATTTGTCCGGCTGCAGCTCATGGTAAAGAGATTGGTGCCAGACACAGCGCTGAGCAGGCCTTTGCGTTGGGGGTTATGTTCCTGTGCCCTTCCCATCATTCCCCAACCCCTGCAGCCCCTAGGGACCTTTGCTTCCCCTAATCTCGGAGCCCAAGCTTGCCTCTTGCAACTCTTCCCAAGGGAGAACTTCCAGCTGCAGGGGCTAGTGTTTAGGGTGGAGAGTTGTCTCATTGTGTGCCCTTGCCCCAGGGTATTTGCTCCTGAAGCCATTTTTCTCACAGTGAATAAAAGAACTTGCCCCTGGATGAAAGTAAGTTCAGGCCTCCAGGGAGAGGGAGTTGGAGGTAGGATGTGGGGGAACAGTGACCCTTAACCCAGGGATGGGAGGAAGCTGGAGGGAAGTGGGGACCAGGGATCAGGAGGGATGCTGTGGTTTCTTCCCCCTGCCCTCTCCCAGCGGGCCCACTGCAGGGGGCCTCTTTTCCTGAAGTACTTGCTGCTGCAGCCTGGGGCCTTTAGGGTGATGAGCTGGCCCTGCTGTCGGGAGACAGGGCACCTGTAGGAAAACAGTTCTCCCCACAGTCTGCCCACCAACCTTCAGGATGTAAGTGCGTGTCTGCGCAGCCTCCCTCCCAGACTGTTCGGTCATTGAGTGCAGGGCTCTCAGTGTGTCCGTGTTGCTCGAATTAACCCCTCAGGGGTGTTAGCAAGTAACTTTAACCCGCACCCCCTCCCAGAGGACTGACATCTTGTCAAGGGCCCAGGTAAGGACCAGTGTGTGGTTGGACTTTCAAGCATGCGCTGTAGACCACGGGCTGGGAGGAGCTTTTGTTCAGGAATTCGTTGGGCCACCTTTGAATCCACCTGTGACTAAGTCCTGTCTAGACTTAGATAACCACCCCCCTCCTGCCTGGACGATCCCTTCTGTGGAAATATTTCTATCAGGAAAGAGGTTTATAAAGGAAACTAAAAAAAATATACACACGCAGAGGGAAAATTAAGAAGTTGAGCACGGCCTTTGGGATGAGTGGAATTCAGAGAATCCTGGCCGTCCACTAATCTTCTAAAAAAGCATTTGCTGGGCTGCCTCAACTAATTCAGATTAGTTTCAATTTCACTCCTTCTCCCTGACTCTGTTCCCCAAGAAATCACAACATTCTGAGAAACATTTCCACAACTCTGAGCCAGAAATTAGCAGAGTTTGGCCAATTTGATCTCTGAAGAGAGAAGCAGGTTCGTAAGGTGAAACCTTAAAACCAGGCTTTCGGGCAGGCCCTGTTTTATTTTTATTTATTTATTTATTTATTTTAACATTTATTTATTTTTGAGACAGAGAGAGACAGCATGAACGGGGGAGGGTCAGAGAGAGGGAGACACAGAATCTGAAACAGGCTCCAGGCTTCGAGCTGTCAGCACAGAGCCCGACGCGGGGCTCAAACTCACGGACCTCGAGATCATGACCTGAGCCGAAGTCGGCTGCTTAACCGACTGAGCCACCCGGGCGCCCCAGGCAGGCCCTGTTTTAACCTGTGATCCTGGCCGGGTAAACAAATCACTGGCCAGATGTCTAGGCAACAATAGAAGTGATCCGCTAAGTCATATGAAGGAAAAGACTGCATATTCTCTGTGTGTCTATCTACCTCACTCATCACCCCGACAGCCTTTTCTTTCATTCCTTCAGCAGTCAATATTTATTAAGTGTAAGTGACTGCTTTCTGGCAGTCACGATGCTAGGAGCTGGAGATACCACGGTGAATCAGAGACGGTCTCTTCTCTTGAGGAGCTTAAAGCCGAATGGGGACAATGACAGGGCAATTAACAGGTGCTGAGCAGAGGCCTCCAACCAAAGGTATAATGGAAGCACACCAGGGACCGCCTAATCTTGTCCTGCAGAAGTGAGGTAACACCTTCTGGAGGAAGTGCTGACCAAGCTAAGACTTCACAGACAACGAGGCATTAGGCAGGCAAAGTTGGCAAGGAAAAGTATTCTAAGCATGTGGAGAAACCCAAAGTTGACAAACCGAGGCAAAGAGAAGTGACGTGAATTGCCTGAAGCCACACAGCTGCTCTGTGGCAGAGCCAGGTCTCATTCGAGTTGGAAGTTTGTGCCCTTAACTGTTAGGCCATACTGTTCCCTGGCTATCTCCTCACTGAGCCCTTTCATCTCTGCTTACCTGCATCCAGTGGCAAGAATCAGGATGGGAGACAAAGAAGCTGGAGAAGGGCTCTGTCTTCAACGTAGGCCTGTGCTCCCACAGCCCCGGCTGGGACTGTGACTCCTGCAGGGCAGGCCAGAGGCTCCCGTTTCAGGACCCTCCAAGAGGGCAGGGTGGCTCTGTATATATGGGGAGGTCACCCAGGCAAGCGAGCCTGTGAGTGTGCATGCGCCCCCACACCACTGCCCACAGGCCTCCATTGAAGGAATTTTCTCTTCTTGGTGAGCCCTCTCCTGATGACCCACCCTCTGCTCATTCTCATGTGACCTTAAGGAAGGAACCAGGAGCCATGGCCTCGTGAGCTAAAGTGTCTCAATGAGTCAGACAAGAACCCGTGAGAAATACCTTATCCTCCCGTCTTTCTCAAGCAGCAATACTTTTTCACATACTAGCAGCCCGTATCTTTCACTCATTGCAGAATTGGGGCTCTTTGGAAAACCAGCACTGGACAGAGCAGCCACCATGTTTTCCTTATCACCCTCCTTACTTTGGAGATGTTGCATGGTTCCTTTACTAGCCTCCTAACTTTCTTGTTCAAGCCCCAGGCCACCATCATCTTGTAGCAGTCACACGAGAGTGCTGAGCATTTTGTGGTGCTCTCTGCATGGGAGATCTCTCACCCCCTTCTGACACTCTCCTATTCAAGATTCAGTTCAATCATCCCCAGGGAAGTCTTCCCCGATTTCTTCACTCAGAGTTAGGCACTTCTTTCTCTATGTTCTCACTGTACTTTATTATTTTTTAAACTGAGGTGTTCTATACACACAATAAAATATGCCACACTTTTATATTTTTAAAGATCTTTTTAAAATAATCTCTACACCCAATCTGGGGGCTCAGACTTACACCCCCAAGATCAAGAGTCACATGTTCCACCAACTGAGCCGGCCAGGCACTCCCACAAATCTCAATTATAAAACTTAATGAATTTGTATATGTGTACCCAGGGTAACTGGGTCATTACAAATCAAGATACGGGACATCGCCAAAATCTCCAGAAGATTCTAGTATGTCCCCTCTCTTCATTATCCCTATCCCCAGTGTATTTATTTTGGCTTTTATCACCAATTAGCTTTTGGCTATCTTTGAATTTCATATAAATGGAATCATATAGTGTACACTTTTTTGTGTCCGGTTTTCTTCACACAATGTTGTATATATAAGATTCATCTTTCATATAATTCATTCTTTTTTATTATTCCATTATATGGAATTATATTACAATTTATTCTACTTGTTGGTGGACATTTAAATTATTTCCAATTTTTACCTATTATAGATAATTGCCACTATAAATATTCTTATATATGTCTTTTGGAAAACCTATGCACTAATTTTTCTAGGGAATATACCTAGGAGGGGGATTGCTGGGTCATAGGGTAGGCAGATATTTAATTCCAGTAAATGATATTGTTAGTAGCCCAAAGTGGTCCTGCCAGTGTGCACCCAGCAACAGTGTGTGAGTTCCAGTTACTTCCCATTCTCACCAACATTTTTAATTTTAGGCCTTCCAGTGGTTTAGTAGTTTCTCATTGTGGTTTCAATTTGAATTTTCTTGATGAGTAAGCACTTTTTGTATACTTACCCGGCCATTTGGAATTCCTTTTTTGAGAAGTGCCTGCTCAAGTCATTTGCTCAGTTTTTATTGGTTCTTTCTTACTGATTTGTGGGAGTTCTTTATAACTCCCAGACATGACACCTTGGTCAGATGTATGTATTATGAATGTTTCCTCTCGTCTGTGCTTTGCTTTTCTGCTGATGATGATACCTTTTGATGAAGAGAAGTTCTTGATTTTAATTAAGTCCCATTTATCAATCTTTTCCTTTACGGTCACTGCTTTTTGTTGCCCACTTCCAACGGCATTTGATTTACCTGTGCCGTTTTTATGCCTCTTCTCCCACAACTGTGAGATCCCTGAGGGCAGAGGCTGTATCTTACTCTGTTCTGTATACCCAGAACCTACCATAGAGCCTAGAACTTGGTAGGAGTTCAGGAATCACTTGGTTAATGAATTAATTCATCCACCAGACCAAGTAACACGCATAGTCTCTGTGCACAGATTTTACTTCTAACGATGAAAACAAATAATCCTGAGAAAACCGTTGATGCATGTATATGAGAAGGGATAATTGTAACAGACTATTACATTTTTTTAAAACTACATACGAGCTGCTTTCTTTTTTTTTTTTTTTTTAATTTTTTTTTTTCAACGTTTATTTATTTTTGGGACAGAGAGAGACAGAGCATGAACGGGGGAGGGGCAGAGAGAGAGGGAGACACAGAATCTGAAACAGGCTCCAGGCTCCGAGCCATCAGCCCAGAGCCCGACGCGGGGCTCGAACTCACGGACCGCGAGATCGTGACCTGGCTGAAGTCGGACGCTTAACCGACTGCGCCACCCAGGCGCCCCTTTACGAGCTGCTTTCTATGTATGCAGATGTACATGTGCCTGAAGACAAGCTGGTAAATAACTATTGGAAAGTTCATTAAATAGAACCAGTTTTCATTTTCACTGCAAAAGGGAACCATTTAGAACCTAAATGAATTCTTGTGTCTTTCCAGAGAACTGAATTTTGATAAAAGATACTAGGCTGAGTATTCACAAAGCTTTATAGTAAGAAGAAACATTTATTCACCTTATACAACACATGTACAAACTATCTCATTAGATCTTTACAACAGACTTACAGCAAGTAAAATACATGTTAGGTTAGCTTTATTATGCAGATGAAGAGATTCTAGAGCAGAGGAATTTGACTTGCTCAGAGTTAACAGTGAATGAGATTGGGGAAATGATCCTGTTATCTGACTGTACGCTCTACACAATTCCACACACTTCATGCTTGAGGTTTTGTTTTTTTTTTTTGCCCCCAACCCAGATTCCAACCATCTTAAAGTATTTCTTCTTAGAGGCGGTACTGTGGTGCTTCGGCACCTAAGGGACCTGGGTCTCAATTCCTGTCACAAATACCTATTAGCTATGTGAACTTGAGTGGTTTACAGAGCCCCAGTAATAATCTGGGCCTCAGTTTTTCATTTATGAAACGATGCCTACCTTGTAAGTTTATTTTGAACATTAAATAAAATGTGAGATGCCTAGAATGAGTTAGTCCCCTCCCGCTGTCCTTGGATCTCAGCTTAGCAAAAGGATTTTATATGCATTATCTGTTAGAAATCTGTTACTTGGGCCATTAGAGTGATCTGATGGCTAACTGCCAGATCTCGCTCAGATTTTTAGAAGGGGTCTCTGTTCCCAACTCAATGGCTTATCTAAGAGCTGACACTCTCATATGGCTATCATTAAAATGGTGCTTGTGGAGCAAAGGGAAGTGATGGAATTTGGCTTTAACCCCTGAAAGAAAGTACCAGACTTCTTTGGGGCTTATGATAGCAGCTGTAGGTTTTTGTTCTTGGGGTAAATGTGTCACACTTCAATGATTAGTCTTACCAATAAGATACTTCTTTTAGAAACGGCATACTTGCAACAGTTTTACTTAGTAAGGCCAGCTTTAGTTCAATTCTTCACGTCCCTGTAGGAAGCCTCTATGGTAATGGAGGCCTGGACACGGCCACAAAAGAACTACAGCATTACCTTTTTACCGATGTGTTAATAATCTTAGAATTTGGCTCCACTGGAGACACACCTACTAGTTACCACTTTGGTGGTGACATTTCTAGGGAGAAGCAGATGGGAGTCTAGGAAAGGCACACATTAAGAATGGGGCTTGGGTGGGAAAATAATTTGCCTAATGCCATAAACCAAGACTGAAAGGCTTAGGAGAACAGGAGAGACAGATGTTCCATTCTAAGGGATACTGGGGGGTCTGGAGGCGGGGTCTGAGCAAGGAATAGAGGAAGCCGAGAGCATGGAATTCACTGGCAGAGGGAAGGGGAAAAGATGATGACCATCAGGCCAGTCTTCCCCAAATAAAAGTGACAGACTGTCAGCTTCCTTGTGGGTGGGCTCTGACCTCAACTGACAGCTGACTAAACAGGAGAGCACATTCCCTTAATTGGAGGGAGATAAAAAGGAAGATAGATGTTGAAAGAATTGCCATTCATACCAGTCCACTGAAGAGGAAGTATTGTTTTTCTTTTTATTTCACTAGTATACAAATATTACAAACGTTAACCCACTCCAATTAGGCTTCCGTTTCCAACACCACACTGAGATTGTTCTTGGTCTCCTCAATGACTTTTTGCATCTAATAAACACTTCCCTGTCCTTTTTACTTGAGCCTGAGACAGAATTAGACCTAATTGGCCTCTAGAGCCTTTTTGAAATTCTTGCTCTTCACTCCTTTGACACCTCACTCTGGTGTTTCTCTTCTCTCACTGGCTGCATCCCCTCGACTGGGCCTCTTTCTGTTGGGTGATCTCCAGACCTGGATTCTGGACCCCCTGCTTCAACTTTGTCCCTAGGTGACCTCACTCTTTCTCATGGGACTAATAAACTCTGTGATGCTGATGGTTTTTCAGATCTCTAATTCCAGTCCACCTCTCCTCCAAGCTTCGAGCTCACATGTCCAACTTCCTGTACTACACCTACCCTTGGAAGTATCACAGTGAACACGTCCAAAATGATCTCTCCCCCGACCAAACCTGCCTGATCACATCTTCCTGCCTCAGTAACGACACCGCTACCTTCTCCCTGCCGGAAACTCATGATTGATTTCGCTTTCCTTCGTTCCTCCACATCTAATCCGACAGGAAGTCTTTCCATTTCTACTTTCATGATGCATCTCTAATCTATACACTACTTCCCAGTTCCACTCTCACTCTTTGGTCCAGGCGACCTCTGTTTTGCTGTTTGATCACTGCGACAGTCTCTGTTCTTGCTCTCTTCCAACTCACTGTCCACATGATAAGGTCTTCTCATTACACCTGGAACATGATCTGGGCTCCTTACCAGGGCCTACTAAGGCCTTATATGACCTGGCTCCTGCGCGCTTTAGGCCACTCCCTTTGCTCACTACACACCAGACCCATTTGCCTTCTCTCGACACCTCAAGTACATCCTGTCCCCCAGCTCTTCAAGTTGTTGTTCTGCTTGGAGGTTCCGCTCCTACTCTTGGCATGGCCACTTTCGCTGCATCCTTTGGGTCCCAGCCTAAATGTTAACTCCCCAACATCTTATTTAAAGCAGAATTCTCTATCTGCTTTTCTATTTTTTTCACAGTATTTGAATCAAACCTTTGTCTTTAAATTTGTGTATTGTCTGTATTCATTGAAAATACGTTCCTTGAGGACAGGGCTGTGCTTGTTGTGCTCATCCCTATATTTCTATTATTTGGCACATAGTGAGGTCAGTTAAGAATAAGTATCCTGTGGCTGGAGGAATGGGAGACCCCCTCTCAGTCCAATTTAATATTTAGGTCCAACCCTTGGCTGACCCATGTGGCCAGGGAGACCTAGTCTTAGAAGAAGATGGCAAGTCCCATCAGGATAGGTTGCTGAAGTGTGGGGATGAGGAATAGTTCCTTAAGAGCAAGAGGCAGGGGCACCTGGGTGGCTCAGTTAAGTGACTAACTTCAGCTCAGGTCATGATCTTGCAGTTAGTGAGTTCGAGCCCCGCGTCAGGCTCTGTGCTGCCAGCCCAGAGCCTGGAGCCTACTTCAGATTCTGTGTCTCCCTCTCTCTCTGCCCCTCCCCTGCTCACGCTCTATGTCTGTCAATAATAAATGTTAAAGAAAAAAAAAAAAAAAGAGCAAGAGGCATAGCACAAACTGGTTTCTGGGGTTACCATGAGCTAGGCAGTGACCTCAATTTCTATGATATAATACAATCATATCTCCTGGCTTTTCTCCCATTAATTTAGTAATTCTGTTTTTCCTTTACCTGTTTAAACTGAGTCCTTAATCACTATTCCTGCTCTGAAAGATTACATGCTTGAATTGCCTAAATATCGAGTTATAGGATCCCACTTTCCTAAAAGGCTAGCTCACCCAAAGATTTCATGACAATTTCACTAACATTTATACAGCACTTACCATAAAGTTTCGACATACTATTAAAAGAGAAGCTAGCAAACATTATCCTTGACAGTGCGACTATGAACTAACCTCTGTCAACAAATACTTCAGGATCCTAAACATGAGAATATGAGGGCAAGCTTTTGAATCCTGAATGATATTAATTAAAAGTAATATCTAGAGAGAGTCGTCTCTCACAAAAACAGTAACAAAAAACTAATACTGAAAAGTTTTTGATTTTATTTCCAAGATCAAATATTACAACAGGACATTTACATGTATTTATAAAAAAATGCAGCAGTTGAATTTATAGATCAGAGGTTTCCTTGAGTTTGGTCCCTCTCTCAGCACAGTGAGCTGATGTCTTCAAAAGACCGATCGTCCCACTCCCCTCCCGCCCCCACCCCAAATGTCCCACCCCACCCACCCCGTTCAAGTTGCAGTACCAATATAAAGCAACTGGGTACAACACAGCAATATTCACAATTTGGTACAGCCAAAACCAGAGGATCACCAACTGAAAGACCCCCATTTTGGAAATTATTTACCTATAGACTATGTGTATCTATAGATACATCACACCCAGTTATCTAAGATTTCCCTGGTTTTAGAGCAAGTGGAAGTTCCATGGAGTCTTAGCCAGCAGTCACAGCTCTGCTTTATCTAATGGCATGTTTTTTTCCTCCTCCAAGTTTAGATTTGCTATCGCCTCCATGTGTCTTCAAATTTAAGGCTTTCCCTAGCACCTTAATTATCACTTGCTAGATGTACAGGAGGGTCTCTAATGTGTCGTGAACAAAACAATTTAGTGGATGATCCAGTTGCCCCCTTGCTCACTGGTCCCGAACCCTTCTTCCCACTTTTGAGAAGAGCTGCAGAAACAAATATCTCCTAGCACCATGGGATTAAAAACCCAGAACACAGAGAACTCTATGTGCCTTTTAAGGAGCACTTGCCAGAAACGCTACAATAGGAGCACTGTCTCTGTCCGTTATCTTCTTGGATTCAATAACAAAGTTACACTACAGATTAAATTTAGAGCCTGTCCTGCATTAAAAATGCAAATCTCACTAAGACCACCACTTTGTCCAGAATAAGGATTCCCAGGGAATCTCTAAATACTCTTAGGAACTGCTTGAGAAACACTTTAAAGCAAACACCCCAAGCTGACCTCACTCAAGTCCCCAACCCACCCCCATCCCTATTCCCCAAACAAATTTCATTCCTTGATTAACCTCTCTGAATAAGATGGGAAGTGAGGTTTGGGAAATGATGTGAAAAATGTTTAAAAAACACAATTAGTGAAGACATGCCAGAATTGGGACATCCCAGATGATTCAAAACGCATTATTCAAACTGAACTCATACAAAGCATGCACAGAGCCTACAAACACTCCTGAGAGTATTCATGGAACAATCAATACCTACTCAAAAAAGGACTTTTCTTAAAGGGTTAAAAAAAAAAAAAAAAAAAAGAAAGAAAAGAAAGAAGACACCAGATGCTTAGAAGTTGTTAACAATCAAAAGGAAAACCATTCTAGAAAAGATTTTTAAAGGAGTGAAAAAACTGTCTATAAAAGATTCATGCCAAAGCTTGGATGAAAGCCCCTCAAAGTCTAAGTATCATGTTAGCATCAGCTGGTACTCATTTGTCTATATCTAAGACTAGAGGATTATATCATAGCTTTACCGTCTGTTTCCCAGCAAGAGTTTTAAACAGGCTTTCCAAAATTGAAGGGATAAACGTAAAAAGTAACAAGGCCCAAGGCCCAAGGCCCAAAATGGGTAAGATAAACAGCCCCTACTACAAGCTTGCTACACTCCTTAACTAAAAAGTGGAGGTCACATACTACTTTCATTCTAATTAGCAGGTAAAAGGGGATTTTCTGGTGGCAATGGTAACTTCATGTGAGGTTTAATGTACAGGGCAATAAATCATCAAAAAGTTATTAAGAACATATGATTAGGGTAAAAAACCTATTTATATTTTGAATCACATAATTTATTGATATTTTCCATTATTAAGAACACAGAAGCTCCAAGAAAAACATACTATAAAACCATTTTGTTGAAAACATTCAGATACCCAGCTGAGCATCAGCATTCCAAAGTCATTAACTTGAAATAGAACCTGGTAACATGTACTCTTCTAAAGCTAGCAAGCTTGACAAAAGGGAAAAAAAAAGCAGAATGGCAGGGAACAGTTCCAGATCAAGAATCTATCCCTTATTAGTTAAGATGCTCATACTGAGTCTATGAAAAAAGCAAATAAAAGATTTTAAGAAGGGGAGAATTCAATTCCAGGTCAGAATTTATCCAATGATTTGAAATGTCTCCCATTTTATTTATTTACATCTAATAAATGAATGATTCGTGGTAGCCCAGTTAGATTAATAACTTTTTTTGATGCAGATAAAATTTTTCACGTTCAGTCCAGCATAGTTTGACTATTCTTCCTATTTGAAGACTCAAGTGACCCTGTAAAAGAGAAAATCTCAGGGCATTTTGGTCCGTATATAGGAAATACCAGACAACAAAAACTTGCTATTTGTTGCCACAGAATTAAGTATAAGAAGGCAACTTCTCGTATTAAGACATTAATGTGGGATTGTTTAGGCAAAACACTACCATTGGTATTTGTATCTCTAATCCAAGTAAATCTGGTCATCTCTTGAAAATACTTTTCGGAAATGCTAAATTGTTTTACTGAAGTAGTTCATATTGGATTGCCCACCTCTGCTTTGAGATCATATGGTAAATAAAGGCTTGAACCAAAAATTACCATGTTTATGAGAATGACAGATTCTAAGCAGTACAGAACATTCTGTAGGACAAAGAAGGGAGGAAGGGTATCATGGAGCTAGCCGTTCTATGTACGGAATAAGAGAATTCTCAGGTGCAGAGAGAAAATGAGCTATAAAACCATTTGCTTCAAATTCTTCCCTTATATATTAATTTATGAAAAATTAAAAATGTTATACATTCAAACTTAGAAATGGAACTTCTTAAACATAGCTAATTTCATTAAAAGTCATGACTAATTTTCAGAAAATGGAATCCAAAAAATTGAGAATAGAGAATGGAAAAGTAAAAGAGAAGGTAGGATAAAAAGACTTTCTAATTCACGGCCTCATAATCACATTCAATAATTTAGTCACAAGTTCACTTCATGGGAAAACGATCAAAGTCATCATAATCTCTATAAAAAAATATTCTTGATTCTAAACTGTCTCTCTAGCAGAACTGACACACGGTTGAGTCAAAGACCAAAATAACCAGCACTCAAATACCAAATGTCTACATAACAAGAGAAATCAAGATAGTGCCTTGGTATTCTCTGTTGGTTATTTTCTGTACTAAACATTCTTGCCACTAATCTAAACTGTGCACAATGCAATACTAAGTGTCAAGGCAAGACAATAATTGATATGCTATGCAAGGCAAATCAATGAAGTTGAATATTCATAGGACACAGCTGTCTTCAAGTAGCCTTTTCATCAAGGCTTGTGTTACTGGGAAACTGCCATGTTCATCAGTAGGGTTGGTTCTTCCTATCTCATTTAATTTTACACAAGCCATCACTTACTCAGCAGCCTGCATCCCATGATTTACTATTGAGTAGTTAAGTGAAAGAGGGCCAGACTGACAGAGAGAGAGAGAGAGAGAGAGAGAGAGAGAGAGAGAGAGAGAGAGACAGACAGAGAGAGAAAATATGAACAACATAACAGAGATGCACTCTTGTGGGATAAGAAATATTTTTAAAAGTTGGTCTAATTAGATCTTGAAAAAGTTGTTTCTGCTAAAACCAAGTGTAAATTTTACAACTTAGTCAAATCAATTTCCTAACAATTGCTCATCCAGTAAAGTGCTTTAAGCACACAGGTAAAATAAAATTTAATTCTGGTGTCAGTGAAATATTTGGTTCTCATTAATTACATTTTAGTCCTACTTAACACTGATTCAAAACACAGCATGAAGTTTTTAAAATTGATGAATTGTGTTTAAAAGATCATTACTAGGTCTAGAACTATGATACTCTCCTTTTTGGAGATTTTGGTCACACAGTGAGGTGAGATGAAGTTACTGGGAAATCTGGACACAGAAAAAAAGCAAAAGAACTGATTAACAAGTAAACTTTTAATTAGCCTAGGGATAATATGTAATAAAGAGGAGAAACTAGAAGCATAAAAGTTTAGAGTGGAAAGGACTTCAGAGATCATCTCATTCGGTGGTCTACAATCTGTGGGTTCCTAGAGTTTTTGCAAAGGGTCTGCAATTTCATATGCACGTTTTCTCCAGCTATGGTCTTAATGTTATTAATATGTAAACCCCACAATTCCCCACCCCTGCCAAACTTGAATAAGTCCTTTAACGTGAAAAAACAGAACTACTGATCCAGTCCAATTCTCTATTAGTATAGCAGAGCTGTTACCCGAGTGCACTCATGCCTACATACAGTGCCCCTCTATATATTTCATTTGTACTTGGGTACAGAAATTAAGTCTTTCCTTCACTTTCCAGCTGCTAGTGGCTCCCTCTGGTATTTTCCTAAGTGTCCAAGTGAGATCCTTGCTAGCTAAAATCTTTAGTCCTAGGATCAATAATCCTTTCCTACTTGGGTGCTGGATATACACTACCAATAAATGTTGTGCCCTAAGTCTAGCAGTTACAAAAGGTGGAGCTAAAGAATACGGGTGAGTCAAAAACTCTGAGCTACAGAGTTTGCCACTTTTCAGTTTTAGTTTTCTGTGGCCTTTCCTAACGAAAGCCTACACAAGTCTTTCCCTTTTCTAAAGTTTTATTGTAATTATAGTTCAGCCCCAGAAAGGTAAACATTTGCACCTTCTTCAATTATCTCATGTGTAGTGTGTTTTTCCAACTGGATAAAACAGGAAGAAACCAGGTATTAGACTTCAAGACATTTCCAACTTTGATTAAGGACTCAATAAATATTTGTTGACTTCTAGAGTCAAGGAAGTAGAATTTTATAGAAGATTAAAAAATATACACATAGCTCAATTTAGGTATGGATGGGACAAAGAAAACTGTATCTTTTCCAAAAAATGGTTTAAAAAAGATAAAATTATTTTTTAGCCTTTCCATCTATTCTTGGCAAATAATGCCACATATTTTCCTTTCACATTTTTATCAGTGCATCGTTTTTAAAAAGGAATAATCAGTCCCTCAAAACAGTGGTGTAAATAAGAACTTACAGGCATAGTGCAAATCCCACAAGCTTTAAAAGGAAACAAACCAAACGATAATTTACAGAGCCAAACACAGGAAGAGAACCTTTTGGGTAAATTGATTCCCCTGTTGTGGGCGACTACAGCAAGGGAGTAAAAAAAGCATGGACTCTGGATGCCTCTTTTGATTCTGCCAATTACTAGCTGTGACATCCTGAGCGGGTTCTATGAACTTCACTTTCTTCCTGCCTACAAAATGGGGAAAGTGTGTATTTTGTAGAATTCTTAAGAAGATTAAAGGAGAAAATGCACATAAAGTACCTAGCACATGCTAGCTACTCAGAATTAGTTCCGCATTCTTCCCTCTGTTCTTTCTTTGGCTGTTCTTTCTCTTCTCTGGTTCCTTTCTAAATCAAATTCAAAAGATGTTTCCTGTCACTTTTTTCCCCACTAATTTTCATTCCATCTCCCCATCTTTGTTTCTTGTCCCTCTCAAAGTCTATCTTGTCCTTTTCCTCCCCATCTTTTCTTTTGAGCTGTTTCCAATACCTATAAGGAATGACTATTTTTAACTAATCTTACTAGCCTCATTTAATCTATTCAGTAAAATCTTTCCTCCAAAGAGCAAAGGAATTTGCAGAGCAAAGAAGAAGACAAACTGGAGGAAGCATACTCCTTTAGTGCATTGAGTTCATGAGCGAAGCAGTACTCCTTTTTATACTTACTCTTCCCATGTATAATCCATAATCCCTCCCCCATGGGCTTCTATATCAAGCCCAGGATAATTACACTTCTGCCTCAAAATAAAATAAAATCCTCTACATCTTGTACTCTAAAAACACCAACTGTATCTAAGTTGGATCAGTATCTCATGCCCTAAGTCTTTGATATGCTTACTTAAATCACTTTATATTTACTCGGTCATCTCACAGTTATCCAAGTTGAAAAAGTCACTTTGGTTTCTCATAAATGGATATGCCACAGCTGACCTCATCAAAAAGAACTACATCCTATCATTAATGAGCATGTCTCGGATTCTTGAGATACGTTTTATAGAGAAGTTAGTGGGTAAAAGAATGAAACGGAGTCCCACAGGGAAAATTCTTGACTTCACATTTTTGACAGATTTGGACTTTAGCTGTGACTTTGCTGAGAGTGGAGATGGGTGCCAACACAGCACCAAAGCTGGGCATACCCTCAGTTCTTACCCTGTGCCTCCCTGAATTTTTAATTTCTGACTTTGTCTACTACCAACAATTTTTAAACCTTCTACTGCACCTTTGCTAGTATATAGCTCTATTCCTCAGATAGCAAGTATATTATCCAAGTTCAGAGATACAATTGAGGAATTAACATGAAAACCATGTTTCCTCAATAAATGAGAAGCTGCTAGTTAGCCTCGAGAGCCTATGAGAAAAACACCGAAATGGTATTACTCAGTCACCAATCTAAAGAGAGAACTTTGACTCAAGGTATAAATGAAATTGTAATTATATAAATATATTTATAAATATTTATACAATTATATACTTATACATAAGCACTTACACAGACTTAGAAAAAAATGTAAGAACATTAATTCAAAAGGACTCACTGAAGAATAAACAGAATTTTCCATGATTTCCTTGAGGAGATACATACTCATTCTTTAGGAAGGGTCCCTCAAAATCCAACCATTAGAAACCATATTCTCTAATTGTGTACTAGCAACACAATAAGCATCTTTTTTTTAATCCCCACGTTGCCGAAAGAGTGATCTTAAAGTAGATGGAAACCTAAAGGTCTCTGAGCAATAGCAATTTATGTTCCTCAAGTAGAAGAATCAATCAATCCAAATCCCCAACTGACAAAATAGGTCCATTCTATAGAACAAGTTAAAGTTCTGATTTTGCCACCAGAATCACTACTACCCCTTCAGAGGACTCTATTTAAAGCTCAAAGTAAGAATTGAGCATATGGTGAAGGTGATAAGTCAGACAGTATTACATAGATTCAAGATGGCCTCTTCTAAATAATACTGAAAAAAGCTTTCACCAGCTAAGTCTGAATGTGGCTTTTGTCGGCAGAAGAACTCCACATCTGAAGATTACCGGTAACCTTCCCCACCTCCCTTACTAAATGTGGTCTTATAAACTGAATTTAAAGGTCTTTGCCTTAGAGAGGCTTTCAGTTTTGATACCTTTTGCAAGAAAACGGTAGAGGAATTAAGCTCATTCAGTCACCAGAACCTTTTAGGAATTGTTCCAACCAGGGGTAAAAAAATGAATCATTCTTTCTAACTGTAGGAACATGGTTAGCGACTCTCAGCTGCATCTTTTTTTTCCCCCCCACCCCCCCGGGACATACATAAGTATGCCTTAAAGCACATAGGACAATCAATTACCATAGTGGTTACAACCACAAGCCACTGTACTGCATGATTAATTGAACAGTTGCTCTCCTACAGATCACTTGTGGACCCAAACAATGGAAGGGCCAAAGGAACTAATATGCTGTACTGGCAAAAACAGCAAGCACCTTCCTATCCGAGTCACCAAAATCGCCTTACTAAACGTCCGTTCCAGGACTAGCAGGATCAATACAATTTATAAAGTAATAATGAAGAAAGCTGTTTCAGGCTAGGATATTGAAAGCCACTCCATGCTACTCACCCTATATTTAACACTCAATCTGCCAATAACACATATCATGGAAAATAATTTTAGGTGGGAACATGGGAATCCTTTGAAAAAAATTTTTAAATATAATGAACAATAATTATAAGGGATGCTTTTTCCATGTAAACAAAAGCCTGAATATTTTGTTACGTGATATTTCTTACATGAACAAAGTGTTATAGAATTTCTTTTCTCTACCAAAAATGGGGCTTACAAAAAAAAGGAGGTTGTTCTTATTCTGAATCTAGCCATTCTTTTACCAAAGGAGCCTGAGGAGTAACATTATCACTTGATCCCAAAAAAGTGCTGTGCAAGAGACCACTTATTGGAACATACATTTCCTGCAGCCAGTACTAGGAGGTCTAATTCTTTCACTTCCATTTGGTCACCAGATTAGGTAAGAAAGAAAGAATAGTAGGAAAAAGAAGAAAACAGAAGAGGAGTGAAAAAGGGGGTTGGGGGAAGAGACTGAATATAGGAGAGAGCAAGAAATAAAACAGAAGGCAGGTGACTTGCTTGCCCAACTTTGGCTCTATGGTCCTATGAGCCAAAATGCATACTTAGTGACATGGTATCTCACAGGAAAAGGGATAAAAGGGGTAAGCTGAGAGAGGTCAGGCCATGATGTTAATTTCTTTCCTGTACAAAGACAGTCTCTTGAGGACAAAGGCCTGCCTCTTGTAATGTAATGTCATAGTCCAGATGAGAGAGTTTCCTTCGAGGGAAGTTGGTGAGAAGTTCAAAACGTTCATTTGGATATCCTTTAGACTGGACATGCTTCACCAAAGCCTATGAAAAACAAGAGAAAAGACAAAGCTGTTAGATGGAAATAAAAAGAAAGAATATATTAAGGTATTAAATATCCTATGTTCATTTTTATCATGTCAGATGAGATATCTGAAGTTTAAGTTATTCTTTCACATAGCCAAAGCTTACCCTTGTGGAAGGGCCAATATAACTCTTTCGATGGGGAGATAACCTGTATCCAATAATTTAGGACCATTAACTGATACTGAAATATACAGGATTATGTTTGTTTCTCCAATAAACCCAATTTCTATTTGTAAAATTATTGTCCTCTTTTTAAAGATTTTATCAATTTCTTTTCTTTTCATCAGAGAAGATATGTCCTTCAGTCTACCTACAATCTTGCCTCCAGTGCACTGAATCCCTTCTTGCCTTCTTAGAAACTGTGCCACTACAGAATATTCCTTTGTAAGTATCTTCAACATCTCCCTCTCTACAGATGCTTCCCATCAGACTTCCGCATGTTCAGTCTTTCCTTCAATCATTTTTTCCCCTCTGGTTATTGCCCATTCTCCCGCTAGCTTCAAAACCAAACCTCTCAAAACAGTGATCTAGGGGCGCCTGGGTGGCACAGTCGGTTAAGCGTCCGACTTCAGCCAGGTCACGATCTCGCGGTCCAGGAGTTCGAGCCCTGCGTCAGGCTCTGGGCTGATGGCTCAGAGCCTGGAGCCTGTTTCCGATTCTGTGTCTCCCTCTCTCTCTGCCCCTCCCCCGTTCATGCTCTGTCTCTCTCTGTCCCAAAAATAAATAAACGTTGAAAAAAAAAATTAAAAAAAAAAACAGTGATCTATACTTGCTCTGTTCATTGTCTCATCTCCCATTCCCTTCCAAATGCTAGACCAGGGAGATAGCTCTGGGTATCAGCACCAGTGGCCACAGCCTACTTGTACTCATAGTCTTGAAGAATCAGATTAACTATCTCCTGCCACAGCAAGCAGCTAGGTATGGACACTTGATCTAAGGGGGATTCACTCATACACTAGGCTAAGCCAGTCAGACCCATTCTCTTTTCCAGGGGTTAGAAAACACAGAGGAAAGGCCCATTAGCTGTGGACTTCAGAGGAAAAGGCCCTCAAGCATCACTATGATGAACCATGTACAAGCTGAGAGGTAAATAAAAACCATCAGTATAGAGAGAAGAATGGTGTAAAGCAGAAAATCACAAGAGGGAAAGAAAACAAGCCCCATGAGAAAGACACAGGAAAACAATCTTGGTTCTTAACCAACCCCTTTGCAGTTTCAGCTACTAGGAAACCCAAGAGCCCCACTATAATGTTCAAAATAACCACCCCACTCCCCTTTGCTAGGTAATAACTTCAGCTGGGTTTCTATCCCATGCAGCCACGAACAGAAAATCCTTGACTGGATAGACCCTTATGTAACTTGCCTAAGATAATTCAAGAAGGTAATAAAATACTTAGAATTAAGATTCACTACAGTAAGTTTTCAATTAGGGGCCAAACTAAATACCATCTATTTCAAAGACTCATAAAGCCAATTATGCCAATTAATTCGTTTCTCTGCTTCAAGTAAACACTTCCAATTAGATATACTTACCAGCAGTTTAGCTTGCTCTGGAAGAGTGATCTGTTCCCTTTTTCCATCTGGATACCGCAACATCAACTGTGCTTTTGGTCCTAAAGAAAGGGTTTAAAAAAAAAAAAAAAAAAAAAAAAAAGATACAACAGCTTAAGACAGAAGACTAATGTAAACAAATACATAAACCCCTCCAGTAACATTCAAGTTGTAAGTAAAGCAGGTCTAGAATGTAACTCACCATTTACATCTATGCCCTCCACTATTCCATCTGATTTTTCAGGTGACATCTCTAGTATTTCTGAATCCATGGCTGGCAATCCTTGGTGGTTTGTGGCTGTTCCAGGCTCAGTTCTGGCTGGGGGCTCAGTCAGTGGCCTTCTATTCTCCTCTTTTCTATGCCCCAAATCTTTATGGGGAGATTTTCTGGACTTGGCAAGATTCTCTATCTCCTCTTCTTCATCAGAGCCACAAACGGATATGAACTCCTCACTGCCAGAAAAAAGTTCAGATTCAGATTCTTCATCTGAGCGGCTATCCTGTTTTGTCTGTGTTGAATCAAAGTGTGTCTCTTGCAAGGAGGCTCTGATGGCAGCTTCTAGCTGGCTGTCTTCACTTGCATCTATAAGGCTCTCCTGCAAGTTGCAGTCATAAAACATGGGTGGAAAGAAAAAGAAAACAGTTAAACCCAAAAATAGATAAAGTCAAACAGGACATGAGAAATATAACAGCTTGCCAATATTATTTCCTGCTGAATGTTTCTCTTTACTAAATTTTAAGCTATTTAAGTGCAACAACTTTGTCTTACACAGCCAAGATGGAATGTATATTTTAAAAACAAAAATAAAACTGTGCTACGACCTGCCACAACGGTGCTGCAAGCACAAGTTTTCTTTACATCAAAATTAACAAAATCAAGAAAACGGTTTATTCCTGGCCCAGAAAAATACAAGAATTAAGGTTTTAAATATAAAACCAAACACTAGTTTTTAAAATAGTCAATACAGAAAAGGATGTCTACCTTGCTCCTTACTATATTCTTCAACTAGTACTGCTCTGACACAGAGAGGATAACAACAACTCGGTAATCACCATTTTGCAAAAAATCTAACAGATCTGTAACATTCAAACCAAAATAAAACAGCATATAATAAATAGGGAAAAACAACAATTATATTTTCCCAAGCTTAATTACAATGAAGGTTTTCATTGTGATCATGAGAAAAGCAAATTCCAACAGTTTTCCACTAGGTAAAGTTCTGTCACAAGTATCACTAAACTGATTAAGTTACAAAATATGGGTTTTTTTGAATGGAACTTATTTAGATCCTAACTCAAATCATTAAAAAAAATTTTGTAAGTTAACAAAATTTTGTAAATGTTGTAAGCTGAACAGTAGACATCTCCTGATATTAAAGAATTGCTGTTGGGGCGCCTGGGTGGCGCAGTCGGTTAAGCGTCCGACTTCAGCCAGGTCACGATCTCGCGGTCCGTGAGTTCGAGCCCCACGTCGGGCTCTGGGCTGATGGCTCAGAGCTTGGAGCCTGTTTCTGATTCTGTGTCTCCCTCTCTCTCTGCCCCTCCCCTGTTCATGCTCTATCTCTCTCTGTCCCAAAAATAAAAAAATAAACGTTGAAAAAAAAAAAATTTAAAAAAAAAAAAAAATAAAAATAAAAAAAAAAGAATTGCTGTTAATTAAGGACGTGTTACTGGCATTGTGATTGTGTTTCAAAAAAATAAAGAGCCTTTATTTTTTTTGTGGTTTTTTTTTCTTTTTTTGTTTTTTAACAGTCTTTACCTTTTAAAGATACATGCCAAAGCATTAATGAATAGAAAATGAATTCTTAGATTTATTTCAAAATAATGTGAATAGGATGGAATATAAATGAAACAAGACTGGCCACATGCAATAATTACTGAAATTAGTTAATGGATACATACAGGCTCAATAAACTCCTACTTATGAATATGCTTAAAATTTTCCACAATAAAAAGGCAAAAAATATATGGGTCAATAACAAAAAACTAAAGGAACCTCATTTTGGCTTTTGTATCATATAGCAAAAAAAAATTAAATCATATAGCAAAAAAAAAATAAGGAAAAAATGTTGAATAAACTTAAGGCTAAGCTACCACCAAAAAAAGGGTAAGTATGTGACCTGCAATGGCTTTGAAGTGGATTGCAGGTTCATAATAATGACGGTGCACAGCATGCAGTTTGATTTTAAAGACTGTCTAACATGGCAGACACTACAGACTTCCTATCCAATATCCATTCTCCTTTCTTTCTTTACTTACAGAATCCTAATCATGTCTAAGAAAGAAAGCACACCCAGCTAAAAAATTCCATTTATCAATTTCCCTTTCAGCTAGAAAAAAATTGTGATATGGAGCTAGAGAAGCACTTACAGAGAAATTACAGAACTCAACACACATAATAGAAAAGTCTGAAATTAATGACTAAGTTTTCATCTTAAATTAAAAAAGTACCCACACAGAAAATGAAATTAAATCCAAACAGCAGAGAAGGAAAGAGAAAGAACAAAAATCAACAACCTAGAAAACAAAAGAAAAATTATTAAAACCAAAAGCTGGTTGTTTAAAATCAGTTAAACTGATAAGCCTCTAATCAGATTGTCAGGAAAAAGAAACCACAAATTACCAGTAACAGGGGATTAATAACAATCACTATAGATGCTACAGGCATTAAAGAGAATAACAAGGAAATATAATGGACAGCTTTATGTCAATATATTCAACACCTCAGATAAAACGGACAAAGCCCTGGAAAGACAAAACCTACTAAAAAGCTCATTAAAGAAGTAGTAGATACTTGAGTAGTCCTATATCTATTAATAAGTTGAATCTGTAGTTTAAAACTTCCCACAAAGACTCCAGACCCAGGTGGCTTTATTGGTGAATGTCATCAAACAATAAGGAAGAAATAAAATCAATTTTACACAAATTCTTCCTGAAAACAGAAGCAGGAAAAAACACTTCCCAATTCATCAAAAGGCCAGCATTAACCTAATACCAAAACCAAAAGAAGGCATTACAAGGAAGACAAATGACAAAGAAACTATAAACCAATATTCCTCGTGAACATATAGACCCAAGAATTCTTGACAGAATTTTAGCAAATCAACTGTATCCATAAGAAACATATAGCTAACATCAAAGTTAATGGTAAAAGAGTGAATACTTCACCCCTACACCAGAAGCAAGTTAAGGATGTCTAATCTGACTACTTCTATCTATCTTTGTATTGGAGGTCCTAGTTAAGAAAAAGAAAAGGCATAGAGATTGGAAAGGAGGAAGTAAAATAAGTCTTTATTTGTTGACGACATGACCATCTATATATATATATAAAAAATTCTAGGGGCGCCTGGGTGGCTCAGTCAGTTGAGTGTCTGACTTCGGCTCAGGTCATGATCTCGCAGTTCACGTCGGGCTCTGTGCTGACAGCTCAGAGCCTGGAGCCTGCTTCAGATTCTGTGTCCTCCTCTCTCTCCGCCCCACCCCTGCTTGTGCTCTGTCTCTGTCTTTCAAAAACGAATAAACATTAAAAAAAAAATTCTAAGGGATCTACAAAAAAGCTACTAGAACTAGTAAGTAAATTTAGGAAGGCTGCAGCCTACAAGGTCAATATACAAAAACTGTAAAATATTGTTCAGAGAAATTTAAGACTTAAATAAATGGAGAGATACATGTTCATGGACCTGAATACTCAATATTGTCAAGATGTCAATTCTCTCCAAAATGATCCATAAAGCAATGCAAATCCAATCAAAATCCCAGCAGCTTCCCTTGCTAAAAGGCAACCAATAGGGGCGCCTGGGTGGCGCAGTCGGTTAAGCGTCCGACTTCAGCCAGGTCACGATCTCGCGGTCTGTGAGTTCGAGCCCCGCGTCGGGCTCTGGGCGGATGGCTCAGAGCCTGGAGCCTGTTTCCGATTCTGTGTCTCCCTCTCTCTCTGCCCCTCCCCCGTTCATGCTCTGTCTCTCTCTGTCCCAAAAATAAATAAACATTGAAAAAAAAAATTAAAAAGGCAACCAATAGAATGGGAGAAGATATTGCAAATGACATACTGGATAAAGGGTATTCAAAGTCTATAAAGAACTTAACAAACTCAACACCCAAAAAAACAAATAATCTAGTGAAGAAATGGGCAGAGGACATGAAATAGACACTCTTCCAAAGAAGACATCTGGATGGCTTACAGACACATGAGAAGATGCTCAATATCACTCATCATCAGGGAAATATAAATCAAAATCACAATGAGATACAACCTTATACCTGTCAGAGTGGCTAAAATTAACAACTCAGGGAACAACAGAAATTAGTGAGGATGCAGAGAAAGGGGAACACTTTTACACTGTTGGTGGGAATGCAAACTGGTGCAGCCCACTCTAGAATAGTATGGAGGTTCCTCAAAAAATTTAAAAAAACAAAGTGACAAACTGATTCTAAAACTTATGTGGGAACACGAAGGATCTGAAATAACCAAACAACTATAAAGAAGAATAAAGTTGGAGAACTTACACCATGCAATTTCGAGATTTACTAAGCTACTATCACTAAGACAGAGAAAAGTGGTGTAGAGAAAGACATAACATAATCACTGGAAGGAAGAGTCCATAAACCCACACATATATATGACCATTTTTTGACAAAGGTGCAAAGGGCAATTCAATGGAGAAAGGATAATATTTTCAACAAATGGTGCTGGAACAAGTGTACAGCCATATGCAGACAGACAAAAAGCTCCAACTCAACCCTATCCTGACACCATATACAAAAATTCATTCAAAATGGATCACTGACTTAAGAGCTAAAAATAAAAAAAACATGGGATAAAATCTTGGGTTAGGCTAAGATTTCTTAGATAAGAGACAAAAGCACAAAGTATAAACGCTGATAAACTGGATTTCATGAAAAATTTAAAATTTGCTCTTCAAGGGGTGCCTGGGTGGCTCAGTCGGTTAAGCATCTGACTTCGGCTCTGGTTATGATGTCGCGGTTCATGGATTTGAGACCCACACTGGGCTCTGTGCTGACAGCTCAGAGCCCGGAGTCTGCTTCAGGTTCTGGGTCTCCCTCTCTCTCTGCCCCTCCCCCACTCATGCTCTGTCTCTCTCCCTCAAAAATAAATAAAAACATTAAAAAAATTTTTTAAAAAGCTGTAACTTTTTTTATACCTGGCTGGCTCAGTTGGTAGAGCATGCGACTCTTGATCTCAGGGCTGAGAGTTTGAGCCCCACATTTGGTATAGAGATTAAAAATAAAATCTTTTTTTTTTTTTAAATAGCTGTAACTTTTCAAAAATAAAATAAAGGCTAACTTATTACAAACATAAAAGCAAATAGATATGCCCACATGACATGCATGGCTTTGACTGCAGATAATAACACTCTGTACCATGTATGTTGATTTTAAAGAATGGCACTATATCAGACACTACTAGTTTCCTATCTCATATCCAGTCTTCTTTGCTTTCTTAACAGGACCTTAATTGTATTTGTGCAAGAAAATATGTCCAGCTAAAATGAGCCGAACTCTTATCTGTATCTGTTTACTTTTGTACAGAGGCACTACCCCCATCTTCCTTGTCCATGCTTGGATATAATGCCTGGGAGCAGAGCATCTATATTGTGATTGTACGAACAAGCCAACAGTAAGGATGGGGGGATGGGAGGGAGGAAGAGGAGAAATCTGGTTTCTTGACATCCACAGAAGTCACATTCTAGACTGCCTGCCTCGACTTCTTGTTGAACAAAGTAGATGTCTTCTTTGTTTAAGTCATTATCTGTTGGTGTTTCTCTTGCACACAGTTGATCAATATTTGTAACATTCATCAAATTGTATCAGAAGTGGGGTCTGAGGTACTGATCACCCAAATCATCCCTATGGATTTGTCCAATGTTATGGTCCCATTCTTTCCCACTAAACGTCTTACTTTTTTCATAAGAGACCTGGTGAAGTTGTTAACTTAATTTATGTTGTTGTAATTCAGCAACTCACAAGCTCAGGCTCTGGTTTTTGAAAATATCAGCCTTAGGTATGACTGCAAAAGATAAGAAACTCTCTCAGGGCAATTATAAAGACTCTTTGGGGTTTTTTTTGCCTTAAAAAAGAATTCTACCTAAGCAAAACTTCTCAGAATAATGAAAAAAACAAAAAAAGTTGAAACAATGTTTTAGTTTTGTACTACTGTATCTACCTCAATAAAAATTTTCTAGGGGGGGGGGGGGGAAGAATTCTATACCACCCCTTGGCAAGCACGCATACCATTCTGTGCCTGTGTGCTTTATTCTAGGTGATAAACTTAAGGAACAGTTTCATAACTGCATTATATGGACTGCTAAAGTCATATCCTCTAAAACTAATTTTATTCTCACTGCCATCAAACCCAAATAGCTCCTACCACCAAATGAGAGTCCCATTGTCTCTGAAGGTCTCTTACTCACCACCAATCTTGACTTCAATTATCAAACAGGTCTGCCTCATAATAGCGTATTATAGAAATTAAGTACAGAAATAATCTCTGGGTGGGCCAGGGAGCCAGACCCCAAAGCTATATAACCAGTACTAATGTCCAGCTACACTATGAAAGCTGTCTAGGAAAAATACCATTTCTACTGTTGCTTAGACTTGGATACCAAAAGGCCTGACATGCTACCCCTGAAGAAGTGGATAGCTTGCCGTTATCAGTTCTCCTACCTACCGGTACACATTCACACTGTTTATTTCTAAATCCAGGTCTCCGGTCACATGCCCTTACCCTAACTGCAAAGGAGACTAGGAATATGAATCTTATAATCTCACTGAGAAGATAGGACACCTATGTGGGAAATTATCAAAATATAAGGAGGGTGTCTAAGATGTGCAGCCACAGACTTTAACTTTTACATTATTACCTTTACTCAAACATTTTACACAAGATATTTATATGCAATTACACTTAATTGCCCATCACCACTTCTCAGTCATACTTACTGAACGGGCACATTTTTTGGGGGGACTGCTAGAAAGTCCATCCAGTTGCCCATGTTCACCCAGAAATCCTGTCACTTGGTCCAAGAAAGAAGATACATCTAATTGGTGCCACTCTACTAGCTTCTGACCTAAAAATTAAAAACCAGGGTATATAATAAAATCAATACTCTTTCTGAATATTCTCATTAAATATTTCTTTTGGTATATGCATAATTAAATTATTGGGAACACACTCCACCCCTCACCAGCCTAAGTTACATAGTATGTTCATAAACTAGAGGATACATTAATTATAATCAACCTAAGCGATTCCTGGCCATCATGACAGAGCAGCTACTTTACCTGCTGATATCATTAACTGCCATTTAGGAAGAGGTTCAGACAAAGCAGTATCCGTATGAAACTCAAATTAATAATAAAACTAACTCTACCCTCTGCTTCTCTGATGGGATTACAACAGCCACTGAACAATCTTAATATTTTAATGATAGAAAACCAAAGGAGATTCCTTATAAAATAACAAGAAAGAAAAAGTTATTCTTTCAAAGGACAAAACTATACAAAAATATAAAAATACTCCCATCTCCCAAAGTTACCAGAAACAGACTCCTAAATATATACTTCATAGATATTTAAATATTTCTCACGGACATGAACAAAAACCCTTCATCTAAAGTATTACAAATAATTCTCGGGATGCGTGGGTGGCTCAGTCGGTTAAGCATCGACTCCTGATTTTGGTTCAGGCCACGATCTCACAGTCCAGGGATAGAGCCCTGTGTAGAGCTCTGCACTACAGTGCAGAGCCCACTTGGGATTCTCTCTCTCTCTGCCCCTCCCCTGCTCATGCTCTCTCTCTCTCTCTCAAAATAAATAAATAAACATAAAAAAACAAATAATTCTGAAACTGGATCCAAGTCAAATATTAAAGGTCAATTATTTAGATAAGTGAAAGAGAAATAAGTTAAAGGCTGTAAGCGGACATAAATCTTACCTGTCCGTGGATCCAAGATAGAAACATAGGGGAAATCCCCTAGCTTATAAAACTGTATGTATCTCTGACCTTCTTCACTGTCGTGATAAACCTGTTAAGTCATAGATATTAAAAAAAAGTGTCAACTATATCTTTGTTAAATATACCAACAGCAATTAATTATCCAAATACACCTTTGGTATATGTTAGATTTTCACTCCTTAGATAATTAAAGCCATCTGATTTGAACTCCCTCAACTTCCTGCCTTCAATGCCTCTGGAAACTTGTATAAACATATCACTCTGTTCTTTCTCTCTTCCCAGTTCAGAAGAGGTATTGCCCTTCCTGTTGTTATCTGTCCATTTATGTCATTCCTGACTTTCAACCATATACATCTTAATAAATCACAATGTACTATATATTATATGGTTCAAGTGCCTGGCATAATGCTAGGCAAAGAGATAATCAACAGGTGCTGAATAAAAGGTTACCATTCAGAAAAATCATGTTGAATTTAGGGGCCTATAACACACGAGAACAGGCAAATCAATAGCATATCTTGCATTGGGAAAAGAATTAAGTTCATTCAGAAGTTTTTATTTTCAATTTATTTTTCATAAAATAAAAGACCAGAGCAAGATCATCTAACCTTAGCTTGGATCATTTATATAAAAAGAAACTAGAACCAGTAAGACCCTAAGTGATAAATGTAAGGACACACAGATGGGAGTATCAAACTCAAGCTAAAATCTAGGCCTTAGTCAAATGTTTTTCCATTACTTCAAGAACTTCTATATCAGTACTGTCAATTATAGTAGCCACTAGAACATGTGGTATTGAAGCACTTGAAATGTGGCTAGTCAGATACTGGTTAAATATAAAATACACACCAGATCTTAAAGACTTAACACCAAAAAACAAACAAACACCACCACTTCATATTTTAATATTAGTTTTATATGAGAGAATGTGACTTTATAAAAATATATTAAAATTAATTCCACTTATTTCTTTTGACCTTTTTAAATGTGGCTACTGGAAAAATTACTTATGTAGCTCACATTATATTTCTGTTGAATAGTATAGTTGTACATTCTATTGAAATATATCAACTCTTCTGAGATATAAATACTACATGGCTTACATGGGTTGGTTCTTTTTCCTCCTTCCCTTAGGAGTTCTTCATTGCTGACCTTATTTTCACTTGTCCTTACTACTTCAGCCATTATGGGTAGTTTTACTTTTTCATATATCACAATTTAACTGTTAATTTTTTTCCCATTTTATAACCTACTGCCTCCTCCCCAACATCTCATACTACAATAGTAAAATACTACAAAAATTTTGATTAATTCTCCTCACCTGCCAGAAAATGAAATGTTCCCGGATAATATTCTTCACAGCTTCATTGCTCCACACATCACGGTTGAGGCACTGGCATGCAAAGTCTTGTACATTTTGAATGTTTATCATTAGCCACTTATTTTGCATCTGGCCACACTCTTTGGCCTGTAAAGTTATATAACATTTGTCAGAAACACTTTCTATTTGGTAACTGATATGTTTCAGAATTCAGAAGCTGTCCTCATATAAATACAAAATTTTTTCTCAAATATGACATCTAGAGTTTTCAGTATCTATACATTAATTTGAGTATATGTATGTAGTTACAAGGTTCATTTTCAAGCATTTTTCAAATTTAAATGAACTGCTTTTCATTTATACACTGTTATTATTCTAATGGCTAGATTTTTTTGTACATTAAACATCTTTACCTAAAAAAGATTCCACAAACTAGGTCAAAAAATCATGTAATCCTATCATATCGTCTCTTCCAATCCCTATCCACAAATATCTCTCCTTTTAAACAAATGTAAGCAGTATGTGTCTATTGCTATTTTATAGAACTACCCTAGACATTTCAGTAAAAGCTGTTGAGGGTTTCTTCTCTTGGGGTTATTATTCCTAAGAATGGGTTTCAAAAATGAGATCACAGGATCACAGACTATTTCAGAATGATCTCCAAGACTCCCCAATGTATAATACAAATATCAATCATGAGTATGTACTTTTTGCCTCACAGTTCCTCATTATCACAAAGACCTAAGAAATGTTGATGAACAGGAAAAGAATGGCACAAAAGCAAATGAGCAAATGCTACCTCAAACCTCTGCACAGGAAGTGAAATGAAAGCCATAGTTTTGAATAATTTTGTCCTGGAACAATATTCTTTTCCTAATCAATTTGACATGGGAAAATCTTAAGAATCAATGGGGCGCCTGGGTGGCGCAGTCGGTTAAGCGTCCGACTTCAGCCAGGTCACGATCTCGCGGTCCGTGAGTTCGAGCCCTGCGTCAGGCTCTGGGCTGATGGCTCGGAGCCTGGAGCCTGTTTCTGATGCTGTGTCTCCCTCTCTCTCTCTGCCCCTCCCCCGTTCATTCTCTGTTTCTCTGTCCCAAAAATAAATAAAAAACGTGGAAAAAAAAATTTTTTTAAAAAAAGAATCAATTAACTCAGATTAATAACAATTGAAAAACATCACATTTTGAAAGTATCATAAAATGCAAAACTAAGAATATCTTCTGTTTTAAGGTTTATGCAATCTTGAAAATACTATTATCCTATTGTTTTGTATGAATCCCCCAGAGAAAATCATTTTCTAATATTCACTACTGATTCCACAAGTGAAAACCCAAGTTCTAAAAAGAATTATCCATGTATTTGAGTCAGAAAGCTGTATTCAAAGGCGTAAAGTATATAAATATAATAACTCCTTGCTCCTAGGATGTAGTAGTGCCCCCACTTACTTCCTTACCTATAGCATGCATACAGATTTCATAAATGAGTAGTAAGTATACTGTTTTAATGGAAGAAAAACTATTTGAGAATAAAGAAAAAATTAACACACAAGGTAAATTTACATCTGCCTCGACTACAGCACTTGACAAGGAAAAAAATGTGTAACGTCAAAAATAATAAAAGTCCAGGGGAGCCTGGGTGGCTCAGTCGGTTAAGCATCCGATCTCAGGTCAGGTCATCACAGCATGGTTCATGGGTTTGAGCCCACGTCAGGCTCTCTGCTGTCAGTGCAGAGCCTGCTTTGGATCCTCTGCCTCCCTCTCTCTGTCTCTGTCCCTCCCCAGCTCGTGTGCTCTCTCTCAAAAATAAATTTTAAAAAGCTCAGAGTTTAAAAATGATGCATTCATTTGATTTCTATTTTTTAAAAATTCATTCATTCACATTCATGCTTTCATTAGTTCAGATTCATTCATTCACCAAGTATTTGAGTATCTACTATGTTTCAGGTACAGTTATGGATGGTGGGTTATAGTAGTTACCAAAACACAAAAACCCCTGCCTTCTTGAAGCTTACATGGGGCAAAACCTTATACCAGCAAAAACATCTGAAGATCTATTAAGAAACTACTGCTAGAAGGAAGGAACCACAGAAGATACAAATTTCATGCAAAGCAACATCTGGACTAACTATAAGAGAGTCTTAACACAATCTCACTTAGTATACAAATTATATGAGTCAAGGGCTAGAGGTGTAAGTGGACCATGGGACAATGATGAATCTTCCCTCTTGGAATCTATTAGGCTGTTCTGAGTCAATATTTAAAAGCCATTACAGGGAGACGCAAGGGTAAATATGGCTACACCAAATAGGTATGTGATGGGATTTATCATGACAAGGGGGAAACAGCAAAGACTAACCTCTCTCTCAGTCCCAGACAGATCAGGAAAGTATGAAAAACAAGGATATAGAGGAAATATATATATATATATATATATATATAACACTAAGAAGGAATATACACAGTACTTTTTTATGGAAATGCTAATTATTTTTATTCACATTTATAGCAAGTACTTTTGAAATTACTCTTAGTAATTAGGACTAGGTGCATGTGTAACTGAATGGCAACTTTAACAAATATGCATTAAGGAATATGAGGGAAATTGTTCTGACTCTTTCTGTACAATGTACTCCAGATTATGCCATTCAATCATTTGACACAGATTTAATGAGGGCCAACCTTGTACCAGAAACTCTCCCAGGCACTGTGGAACAGTAAATAAAACAAAGTCCCTGTGTTCATGGAACTTATGGGCTAGTGGAGAAATAAGAAAACCTAAGAAATGTTCCGTTGCCCAGGACAGATCATTCATTCTAAGTGCTATGCTCACTCAGTTCCAGCTACACAGGTTTTCTTGGCTGTATCAGAAATAGGCCTAGATATTTCCAATATCAGTACCTTTACACTTGACTATTTTGTCTGCTCTTCCCTTGGATATTCCTATGATTCATAGTCCTTCACTCTATTCAGACTTCTACCAAATCTCATCCTTTCATAATCTTCCCTGATCTTACTATCTAAAATAGTTCTGTTCTATCACAATTATAGACATATGTGAAACTTATGAAATCAACCTTGCTTTTAATTTCCATTAACAACACTTGTACCTTTAAAAAAAAAAAGTTTATTTATTTATTTGGGGGGGGGGGAGAGGGAGGGAGGGAGGGAGAGAGAGAGAGAGAGAGAGAGAGAGAGAGAGAGAGAGAATGAATCCCAAGCAGGCTCCGCATGCATGGTCAGAGCAGAGCCCAATGCAGGGCTTGATCCCATGAATTGTCAGATCAGGGCCTGAGCCAAAATCAGGAGTTAAGACACTTAATCAATTGAGCCACCCAGGCACTGACAGTGCAGAGCCTGCTCGGGATTCTCTCTCCCTGCCCCTCTCTTGCTTGTATGCACACATGCATGCGTGCTCCCTCAAAAATAAACATTAAAAAAAAAAAATAGCCCTCTCTCCTTCCCTTATTCTATTTTTCTTTCTCCCAGCAACTATTATAACCTGAAATTTTTCTTCCTCTCTCCCTCCCTTTCTGCCTCTCTCTCTATATATATACATACATACCAAACACACATATAAAATATATATACACTAAATATATGTTATATATTATGTTTTTTATTTGTTTATAGTCTGTTTCTCCCCCTAGATTATAAACTCTTTGATGGCAAGAACTCTGTAGAGCTTGTTTATCACTATCTCCCTATGGCAGAAACTGCGTATAGGTACCAAATACCCATTTTCCCCTTCTCCCTCTTAGTAACAGAGGCTCCAATTTTTGCTAAGCATCTGGATTTCCTAGTGTCTCTTATAGCTATGTGTGGCTATGTTGTTGAGTTCTGCTTAATGGGATGTGAACAGAAGTGATATGTACAACTTTTAGGTTGTGCCTTTCAAGGGAAAAAGTGTGCCCCTTCCCCCCCTTCATGCTGGCTGGAAAGCAAACAAGGTGGTGAGCCATCTTGAATCATATGAACAGAAGCAAGCAAGACCTAGGAAACAACAGTGAAATACAGAAAAAAACTCCACTCCTAGTAACTTTATATAGCAGAACCACTAACAATCTGGACTTCTATCTTGTTTTAAGCTGTTTTTTTTCTTCCTGGTCTCTCTCATATGCCGTCAAATCTTTATCCCAACAAATATAATCCCCATTACCTAGAACAAGACCTTATAATAGAAGGCTTTGATAAATAGTTACTGAGTAAACAAGTGAATTAATCAGTTTCTCATTTGGTTAGCATGAACCAGAACACCTGAACATACTCTACCTCTAGTTACACTAAGAAAGTCCAGTTTCTAAACCTGTAAAACTGTAGCTCAAATCTACATCTAAAATGGCGCCCAAACCTATGGCTTTTGCCTGAGCAGCAAGAGTGTCCCTCTAATTTTTAACATTCACCTCCTTAATCTTCAGTGACTTAATTTTATATATTACCTCCCTAATTTTTATAAAACTAATGGATTTACCACTAGCCATAATTAAATGCCTACCTTTTGTGGGAGTGTTTATGTCATTTAAAGACTTGTAAACAATAAAGCTTAATATTATCAGTAAATAAAAGATAGACTGCTGCGAATAATATAGGTCATGAAATACAAAGAAAAACAGGTCATATAATAACTTAAAGTGAATCAAACTTCAGAGGACAAGATCAAACAAGATTCACATTTTCCCTCAACGAACAAGCATCAAAGTAACTGCTTTTATCAGCCCAAAGGGATCAAACGAAATCAAACTCAGTTATTTCATTCAGCCCTGAGCAACTCAGAAGCTACTAAAAATGGGAAACATGGCAAAACAAACTCAAGTCCTTTTTGCCTTTTATATTGCTGCTATTCTCTCAATGGCTGAATTATCACCAGAACAGTAGAGAGGATACACAGCTACCATATTAAGATCACAAGGCAAAGAAAGAAAACATCTTTGAGCTGACTAATGAACACCAAAAACTCCCTCAATCAACTCTAGTCTTCTTTACATGACAAAAAGAAATGCTTGTTTAGTCAAATCACCATCAGTTGGATTTTCTGTTACTTGCAGCCAAACACTCTGAGATTTTACAATTCAGAAAATTAAAACTGAAGAATGGGCTTACAGTTAAATTTTTAATCCTGAGTATTTCATTTAGGCCACTACATGAATATGTCAAAGTACAAAATCTTTTTAAAAAATCAAGCATAACTAACTTCCAAATATGTATCTACAAACTTCATTTTTGTGATTATTGTTTGACCCACTTTATCCTAACAGATAAGACTTACCTAAAATTTAAGTGATTTACATCTATGGAAATGCTATTCTGATTCAAAAGAGCATTAACATGCTAGTCAACACACAAAAGCAGCTGTTTGAACACTTTAAGAGAAGGGTATTTAAAATCCTAACTAAACTCATTTGTTTAACAAATACTATGTTTCTATAAAATACCATAAACTGGGTCTCAATGATTACCAAAATAAAAAGAAACATGTTACCCCTGCCCTCATTAAGCTTATAATTTAGCAGACAATCAAATAAACCTGCTCTGGAAAGTTTTTCTTTGGCGTTAGCCAAATTAAAACCAAGAACTGAGGGAGAATATATTCTGCAACTACATAGATACTCTTTTAAAATACAGTAAGATTCCCATAGAAATATGGGCAAAAGACCTAAAATTCACAAATGGCTAATAAACACAGGCACACTAGTCTCAGTACTAATCAAAGATACACACAAACTAAAACACATTAAGATTTTTTTCAAAAGCTACCAAAATGGCAAAGATTCTAAAGTGATACCACACAAGGGTAATAAAAGGATTTTTATCAAATCATCTCATTTACTGCTGGCATAAATATAAATCATGTAAACTTTTAGGTATCTCACACTTGTGTCATACTTATTAAGATGCCGATTCTCTATAGGCTGGAAACTTTTTTGTTCTTAGAAAGAAAAAAATGGCATTGAAAATGCAAAAGGATTCATACCTAAGGCTTAAAATTTCCAACAACTTACTGTTTCAAAGCTGCCTTTATGCATCAAATCAATGGGTGGCCGGAAAAGATCTGCAAGGGTAGTCAGTTTCTTATCTATTGCTCCTCCATTTCTTAATTCCTGTTCTTGCCGAACTGCAGCACAGGAGGATAAGGAAATTTCAGTTAGCCAGAAAATAAAAGCCGTGCATCCAGAAATATAAAAAACATGCATCAACTGCAAGAATTACTGAACAACATGCCTGACCCCAAATGCAAATATCTAATGCTGATTCTAAAAACAAACAAACCCCAAAACAAAGCAAGGTGGGGAGGGAGTCTTAAGACTTAGCTGGTGCCCTCAATCCAAATGTAAGGAAGGATAAAAGCTGAAAATTATAGTAGAGTCACACAATGACAATATTTCCTTTTCATATTCCAAACCAACTTTAGCAGAGGAGAAAACTCCATCTCCATTTATCCAGTTCAATGATCCTAATGTATCTGCCGTTTCTAGCTACATTCCCAATCTTCAAAGATTCTGACAGTAAGAGAACACCACCACCTGTTGTCACCTTCTCCTGGAAGTGCACAGGCTTCCCTGAATGACCAGAGTTAGTCTGGGTTCCCTTTCAACTCTCTCCAAAGTTACAAGGCCTATCTGTGCTTCAGTGAGCTCATTACAAATCAACTACAAAATCAAGCATGGTCTAATAGTTTTTCACATATTCTCTAAACAACTTTCCTTTTAAGATTCCATTGTTGGGGCGCCTGGGTGGCGCAGTCGGTTAAGCGTCCGACTTCAGCCAGGTCACGATCTCGCGGTCTGCGAGTTCGAGCCCCGCGTCCGGCTCTGGGCTGATGGCTCAGAGCCTGGAGCCTGTTTCCCATTCTGTGTCTCCCTCTCTCTCTGCCCCTCCCCCGTTCATGCTCTGTCTCTCTCTGTCCCAAAAATAAATAAACGTTGGAAAAAAAAAAAAAAAAAAAAAGATTCCATTGCTAAATAAGTACTAAATCCTCTAAAAGAATAAGGCCAAGAATCTCATTCTGACTTAACTCCACAGAAAGATATAAACCTATTCCAAAAAAATTATAGCCAAAATGTTAATAGTGGCTGCTTTGGGTGGTGTGGCTTTTTCCTGTTCTGTTTTTCAATACACTACAATAATCCATTTTCATTATGGTCATTCCTTTAAACTGACAGCTATCGGGATTTTTTTTTTTTTGGCCAATTATTCAATTATTGTTTTAAGTTGAAATATAGTTGACACATAATATTCTTTTACTTTAAGGTGTGTAACACAGTGATTCAACAAGTATATACATTACAAAATGCTTACCACTGTAAGTGTAGTTACCTTTGTCACCATACAAATTATTACAGTATTAACTGACTATATTCTCAATGTTGTAGTTTTCATCACCATGACTTTTCTTTTTCTGAGAGAGAGCGAACAAGCGAGAGAGCACACCCACATGCATGAATGCAAGCAGTGGGTTGGGGAGGAAGGGAGAAGATGGAGATCGAGAATCTTAAGCAGGCTCCACGCCCAGCACAGCCCGACATAAGGCTTGATCTCACGACCCTGGGATCATGGCCTGGGCCGAAATCAAGAGTCAGACACTTAATGGACTAAGCCACCCAGGCGCCCCTGTATCTCTTAATCCTCTTCATTTATTTCACCTATCCTCTCACTCACCTTTGGCAACTACCAATTTATTCTCTGCATGCAGGAGTCTCTTTTTGCTTGTTTGTTCATGTTTTTTTTTTAGATTCCACACGTAAGTGAAATCATATGGTATTTGTCTTTCTTTGACTTATTTCACTTAGCATAATATCCTCAAGGTCCATACATGTTGCTATGAATGACAAGGTTTCTTTTTTTTTTTTAATGTTCATTTATTTTTGAAGGAGAGAGAGAGGAGCATGATGGGGGAGGGGCAGAGAGAGAGGGAGACACAGAATCTGAAGCAGGCTCCAGGCTCCGAGCTGTCAGCACAGAGCCCACCACAGGGCTGCAACTCACAAACCGTGAGATCATGATCTGAGTCGAAGTTGGATGCCCACTGAGCCACCCAGGTGCCCCAGTTTCATTCTTGTTTGTGCCTGAGTAATATTCCATTGTGTAATACCGTATCTTCTCTACCCATTCATCTATTGATGGGCACTTAGGTTGCTTCCATATCTTGGCTACTGAAAATAATGTTGCAATAAACACAGGGGTGCATATTTCTTGTTTTCTTAGGATAAATACCAAGAATTGTAATTACTGAGTCATATGGTATTGCTATTTTTAATTTTTTGAGAACCTCCATATTGTTTTCCATATGCTGCACCAATCTACAATCCGATCAACAGTGCACAAGGGTTCCCTATTCTCCACATCTTTGCCAACACTTCTTATTTCTTGCCTATTTGGTACTATCCATTATGACTGATGTGAAGTGAGATATCAAGACCTTGGGGGAAACCACCTTTTTCTTTTATTATAGTCAACATTTAAGTGCTCGTTCAAAAGCTGATTAACTTTGTAAATTACCAGATTTCTTACATTTCTCCATCACTCTTATTATTCTATCATCAGTTAGGTTAGCATTTGGAACAATTCAGCTCAAGGGGAAGTTAGTAACAATCACAGACTGAACTCACAATTTCCTTTTAAAATAAGGTATTTCAGGGGCGCCTGGGTGGCTCAGTCAGTTGGGCGTCCGACTCCCGATTTTGTCTCAGGTCATGTTCTCACAGTTTGTGAGTTCAAGCCCCATGTTGGGCTCTGTGCTGCCAGCACAGAGCCTGCTTGAAATTCTGTCTCTTGCTTTCTCTGCCCCTCCCCTACTTGCTATCTCTCTCTCAAAATAAATAAAAAATAAACATAATAAATACATATATAATAAATAAAACTGAAATGAAATAATAAAATAAAATACAATAAAATACAATAAAATACAATAAAATACAATAAAATAAATTAAGGTGATTTCTGGGATATCTGGGTGGCTTAGTCAGTTGAGCATCCAACTCTTGACTTCAGCTCAGGTCATGATCTCACAGTCATGAAATTGAGCCCCAAGTCAGGCTCTGTGCTCAATGCAAAACATGCTTGGGATGCTCTCCTTCTCTGCCCCTCCCATGCTCTCTCTCTCTAAAATAGTAATAATAAAAAAATAAATAAAAATAAATAAAATAAAATAGTAATAATAAGATAAAATAAAAATATTTTTTAAAAATTTAAGGTGATTCGTGGGGTGCCTGGGTGGCTCAGTCAGTTAAGTGTCCAGCTCTTGATTTCAGCTCAGGTCATGATCCAGGGTCATGAGATCAAGGCCCATGTTGGGCTCTGTGCTAAGCATGGAGGCTGCTTAAGATATTCTCTCTCCCCCTCTCCCTCCCTCCCTCTCTCTCTCTCTCTGCCCCCCCCGCCCCCTCCCCAATTCACACACACTCTCTCTAAAATAATTTTAAAAATAAATAATAAGGTGACTCCTTAGATTAATCTTTTTCCTTTAAAAAAAAAAACAAACAAAAAACAAAAAAAACCTATATAAAACAAACCAAACCAGGATCTTGACTTGTAGCAGAGTGTATGGGTGCTTTTCCAACTTGTGGTTTTCTATGTGGGAGAGTGAGGGGAGAGAACAGAAGAGAGAAGAAGGAGGAAGAGAGAGATAATAAACTGGCCCAAGATACCTACTAGTTTCAGTTTGAAAATCTCGGAAACCATCAAATATTGAACGTGCAGGCCGTCGTCTTTTAGGAGCTTTAGGGGAAAAAAATAAAATTGATACAGAAATTTAAACCTTAATTTTGAAACAACTCTAAAAACTTCCTTATCTGCACATCTTGCTTTAAAACACTCATAGATTTATAAAGGTGTCCTCTTCAAAAACTAAAATATTTTAAAACCTTTAAGTCATTCATATACAAAAACTCAACCATCTTCAGCCCAACCATTTTGTTTTACAAATAAGAAAATTAAGGCCCAGTTAAGAGACTTAACCAAACTTATGTAAAAGACAGGAAGAAAGAAGATTTTGAGGAGGACTCCCCCTGGTGATGAAGCTATATACGTGCTGCAAATATCTAATTTAGGTTAGCCTAAGGAATCGGACTACCCTTTAGTTGACACTTAAGTACCTAACTTCTAATCCCTAATATTATATATTCTTAGTGAGTGGATTCACAGAATTATAAACACCAAAAACATTTTTAATTTTGGAAAAAGTTTTTTTCCAGTTACACAATGGTTTAATGAGAGGAAAGTGAACAGAACCAAGGTCTTCTGATACTCAGTCTAGTGTCTATTACCCAATCCTTAAGTATTTTATAGATGAAGTTTAGAAAGCAATAATAAAAATGTTATCTTCCTATATGCATATGTTCAAATCATTTGCCAGATCATGTATGTGCATTACAATAAACCAGATCATTTATATATAGTAAACAAGGACACTTAACAATTCTTAAAATATGGGTAACAATTATTAAATTGGCTTATGGCATGCTTGGCCAGCATGTAAACAGAACAATGCTTTGCGTTAATAAATGATAAATTGAGCAGTAAGGTTAGATACAAAGTATAAAAGTCCTCCACCCATGTCAAAGCATCTTTCCCAAAAGTCTGTGTATGTCATTATATAATTCTTTCTAAGAGCAATGGAATAAAAAAGCAAAATGCAGAACCATATATTTTAAAAACTCATTTTTGTTTAAAGTATTATTTGTCTGTATATAATTTATCTACTTTTGTGTATTTATGTTAAAGAATCACAATATTATTTCTAGGAAAAGAGATGTGATTAAGAAAAGGAGAAAGAAACTTCCATGTTTTAGTTCTGTATTGGATTTTATTTATATGAGTTTAAAATTTAAATACTGCAGTATTTTCTCCTCCCTTCAAGCAGCAAGAAATGTTACTCTTTTCAATCCTGGAACTATTTTTAATCAAGAGTTCCTATTTCAAATGTATGTTTCTGGCAAGAATAATATGGCCTGTCAAATAATGCCTTCTTAAAACTCATTATCAGATACTTTTTAACCATAAATTAAGAAAGTAAGGGTATCAAAGGATAAGGCATAGAATGGCTGCCTAAAAAGAGCATATTATGATTGGGGAGGTAGCATATAAAAGATAGTTTTCTTCTACTTTTAAAACTGCCAAAGGCAGGCCACCCAATATTCTACACTATTTCACACACACATACCCACTCTCTTCCCATTTTAGCCCTTTTCTATTAGGCACCTGATGTCTCCTACTTCCTCTTTTGCTAGCCTTGAACCCAACCCCTTTGATTTCTTGTGCTCATTATCTGCTCCTATTTGTTTCCTCCTCATTTATGCTAAGTCTAACCTAGAATCTGTCCCCAGAAAAAAAAATAAAAGGGGCGCCTGGGTGGCTCAGCCAGTTAAGTGTCAAATTCTTGGTTTCGGCTCAAGTCATGATCTCAATGTTACAAGATTGAGCCCTGCATTGGGCTCTGCACTGAACGTGGTGCCTAGTTACGATTCTCTCTCTCCTCCCCCTCCTGCCCTCTCCTCTGGTCACCCTCTCTCTAAAAAACAAAAAACCCAAAAACCGAAGAACCTCTCCTCAGTCCACACACGACACACATCTAGTACTAGGATCATTATTATAGGCATACCTCAGAGATAATATAAGTTTGGTTTCAGACTACCACAATAAAGCAAATATCACATTAAAACGAGTCAAATGAATTTTTGAGTTTCCCAGTACATACAAAATTTATGTTTACACTAAAGTGGACCATAGAATAATACAGAATTGAACTGCAAGGCTCTTCTTATATGCGGATATTTTTCAACAAATACAGTAAAGTTTTTCTCTTATGATTTTTTACTAACATTTTTTCTCCAGCTTACTTTTTTAAGAATACAGTATATGATACATATAACATACAAAATATGTGTTAATCAACTGTTTATGTTATTGGTAAGGCTTCTGGTCAACCGCAGGCTATTAGTGAAGTTTTGGGGAGAATCAACAGTTATATGCATATTTTCAACTGCTTGGGAGTCTGCTCCCTTAACCCTCGAGCTGTTCAAGGAACAACTGTATATTGTAGTCCATTACGTGTGCAATAGCACTATGTCTTTAAAAATGTACACATTAATTTAAAACATTTTTCTTGTTGGGGCACCTGGGTGACTCAGTCAGTTGGGTGTTCAACTCTTGATTTCAGCTCAGGTCACGGTCCCAGGGCCATGGGATCTAGCCCTACATTGGGCTCTGTGCTAGGCATGGAGACTGCTTAGGATTCTCTCTCTTTCCCTCTGCCCCTCTACCCCAATGGCACCCTCTCTAAAATAAAATTTTAAAAAATGTATTGCTAAAAACTGTTAACCATTGTTGGAGCTTACAGCAAGTTGTAATTTTTTTTTGCTAGTGAAGGGTCTTGAATCTACGTTGATGGCTGTGAGTGATTACAGTGGTTGCTGAAGTTGGGGTGGCTGTGGCAACTTCTTAAGATAATAAAGTCTGCTGCATAAATTGACTCTTATTTTCACAAATGATTTCTCTGCAGCATACACTTTTGTTTGACAACATTTGAGATGAACTTCTTTCAAAATTGGGACTCAATCAAGGGGCGCCTGGCTGGCTCAGTCAGTGGAGTGTGCAACTCTTGATCCTGATTGAGGTTGTGTGTTTCAACTCCACATTGGGTGCAGAGATTCTTTAAATAAATAAATAAAATTTTAAGAACTGGAGTCAATCCTCTCAAACCCTGCTACTGCTTTATCAACTAAGTTTATGTAATATCCTAAATCCTTTGTTATCATCTCAACAATCTTCACAGCATCTTCACCAGGAGTAGCTTCCATCTCAAGAAACCATTTCCTTTGCTTATCCCTAAGAAGCAACTCCTCATCCATTCAAGTTTTATCAAGAGATTGCAGCAATTCAGTTACATCTTCAGGCTCTACTTCTAATTCTAGTTCTCCTGCTATTTCTACCGCATCTGCAGTTACTTCCTCCACTCAAGTCGAAGTCCCAAAGTCATCCACGAGGGGTTGGAATTACTGCTTCCAAATTCTTGTTAATGTTATTGTGACCACTTTCTATGAATCATGAATGTTCTTAATGGCATCTAGAATGGTAAATCCTTCCTACGAGGTTTTCAATTTACATTGCCCAGATCTATCAGAAGAATCACTGTCTATGGCCTTATGGGATTCATTTTTTTAATAGTAAGACTTGAAAGTAAAAATCACTCCTTAATCCATGGGCCGCAGAATGGATGTGTGCTAGCAAGCAAGAAGACAACATTAATCTTGTTGGACATTACCATCAGAGCTCTTAGATGACCAGGTGTGTTGTCACTGAGCAGTCATATTTTGAAAAGAATCTTTTCTTCTGAGCAGGTCTCAACAGTGCGGTTAAATATTTGGTAAACCACGTTGCAAACAGATGTGCTGTCATCTAGGCTTTGTTGTTCCATTTACAGAGCTCAGGCAGAGCAGATTTAGCATAATGCTTAAGGGCCTTAGGATTTTCAGAATGGTAAAGGAGCACTGGTTTCAACAAGTCACCAGCTACAATAGCCCCAAACAACAGAGTCAGACTCTCCTTTGAAGATATGAAGCACTGACTTCTCCTCTCTAGCTATGGAAGCCCTAGATAGCATCTTCTTCCAACAGAAGGCTGTTTTGTCAAACTGAAAACCTGTTGCTTAGTGTAGCCACCTTCACTAATTATCCAAACTAGATCTTCTGGATAACTTGCTATAGCTTCAACATCAGCACTTGCTGTTTCCCTTTGCATTTTTATGTTATGGAGATGGCTTTTTCCCTTAAATGTCATGAACCAACCTCTGCTAGCTTCATATTTTTCTTCTGTAGCTTCTTCACCTCTCGGCCTTCATAGAACTGTAGAGTTAGGGCTTGCTCTGGATTACACTTTGGCTTAAGGGAATGTTGTAGCTCGTTTGATCTTTGATCCTGACACTAAAACTTTCTCCATATCAGCAATAAGTTATTTCCCTTTTGTATAATTTGTGTGTTCAATGGAGTAGCACTTCTCATTTCTTTCAAAATTTTTTCCATTGCAGGGTGCCTGGGTGGCTCACTTGGTTAAGGTTCTGACTCTTGATTTCAGCTCAGGTCATGATCTGTTTGTAAGTTTGGGCCCTGCATCTGGCTCTGAATTGACAGCGTGGAGCCTCTTGGGATTCTCTCTCTCCCTCTCTCTCTGCCCCCTGCCCCACCACCCCCCACACACGCTCTCTCTCAAAAGAAATAAACAAACTTAAAAAAATTTTTTTTTTCCTTTCCATTCGCAACTAGGCTAATTGGAACAGGAGGCCTAGCTTTCAGCCTATCTCAGCTTTCAATATGCCTTCCTCACACAGCTTAATCATTTCTGACTTCTGATTTAAAGTAAGAGATATATGACTTTTCCTTTCACTTGAACACTTAGAGGACATTGTAGGGTTATTAATTGGCCTAATTCCAATATTGCTGTGTTTCAGGGAATAGAAAGGCCCAAGAAGAGGGAGAGACAAGGGAATGGCTGGTTGGTGAATCATTGTATCAACCAAGTCCACCAACTCATAAGGGTATGGTTTGTGGTGCCCCAAAACAATTACAATGGTACAAAGATCACCATGACAAATATAACAGTGAAAATGTTTGAAATATTGCAAGAATTACCAATATATAACACAGACACACAAAGTGAGCAAATGCTATTGGTAAAATGGCACTGATAGACTTGTTCAACACAGGGTTACCACAAACCATTCATTTATTTAAAAAAAAAAAAAAAAAGACAGTATCTGCAAAGCACAATAAAAAAGGCATGCCCATACTCCCACTTGCCTCTTCCATATGTGGTTTCCTGACTCTTCCAAACCATCTGCTATACAGCAAACATCAGTCCTTTGTATTCTCACTCTACTGCCCACATACCAGGAGTGCTGGTCACTGAGGTCAAAGAGGCTAAGCTATAAAAAGCTAATAAAAGATTCAAGAAGAGCTTCATAGAATAGGGGAGTGGGACAGGTAGAGAATAAATATTTAGTAAGAAGAGTGGCACTGCACACATTTCACAAATCCTTATTAATAACTGACTTAAGCGAAGATATCTGGATTTTCAGATCCACTTCTGCATTCTATCTGTTGTTATTTTCAAAGTTCAAATAAATGAAAAAAATTAAAATTCAACCTAACACAGATACATAGTTGTAAGGGGAGGAGTATTTTAATAGTGTTTTAAGATCATTGTGAATATTCTCCTTTGATACTCAACTAGTGGTAGCTTCTTAAAGGTTAGTTGCAGCATGGAATCTAAAATCTTATCAATGAACTTTTCATTATCTGTTCCAATAAAATCCACTGGTCTATGTGGTAAGCAGTCTCTAGGATGGCCCCCAATTTTCCCAATCTTCGATATTCATAACCTGTGTGTGAATATCTTGAATATGGGCAGGATGAAATAGAATGTGAAAGAGGTGACGTGATGGGAGGTCACTTCTAAGATTAGATTACAAAAAGATGGTGACTTCTATAATGGGCTGCCTTTTATTGCTCTCTCATTTGCTCTGTGGTAAGGAACTGATGTCTCCAGACAACCAACAGCCACATGAGTAAGCTTAGGAGATCCTCCTCTATTCAAGCTTTGAGATGATTATAGCTCTGGCTGACACCTTGATTACACCCTGTGAGAAAGTCTAACCAAAGACACCCAGCTAAGTCACTTTTGGATTCCTGGACCATACAAACTGTGAGATAACAAATGTTTGTTGTTTCAGGAAGCTAAATTTTGGAGCAATTTGTTATACATCAATAGATAACTTTTATGCAATCCATCTTACTGTCTGAATAGATCTTTTACCCATGCACAATTTTGTAATATGGTATACTGGTCATTTGAATATATTCGTCACAGCTCTTTCTGCCCATGGGTCCTGTCCCTGTGCTTTATTAAAACCATCCTTTTTGCACCAAAAAAAGAAAAAGAAAAAGAAAAAGAAGAAGAAAAAGAAAATATTTGTTTACTGAGTTATGCAAACATTCCAAACACCAAACATTTCATTATACAATAATAATTTAAAAATCACCATCTGTTAAGGCCACCACTAATCTTATCAGAAAGCTTTTAAGTATTGGGAAGCTATCAAGCTCATAATTATGGATATCAACTTGCTAAAATCCTAATTTCTGCCTGAAAGCTCTTTTTTTTTTAAATAACTGGTAACAAATAATGTCAGTTGTTTGTCTTAAAGCAGTAATAGGCTTTTATTCACATTCAAGAAAATGTCTGCCAAATGCCGAAGTCTAAATCACCATAGTTTGTCAGGAATTTTTCAAGTAAAAATAATGTTCCATGACAGAAGCAGCTAGTTTAGCTCACAACTCAAACAACTGTACAAGTGCTTTTCCTTAAAGTAATCACAGTACTTTTCAGTATGCAGAAGTGCTTTATGCATACCCTATTTCATAAAACAGAATGGTTTAAAAAATGTATACTCAGGGGTCAAGATTTAATGAAATTAATTTATACTGCTTCATCAAGCAGTACTGCTTTATTTATTATTAAATAAAATAGGAGTTCTTTTTAATTTTTATTGTGAGCGTATAGCAGTGAAGACTTTACAGTTTGGTGCCACTGTCCTGTTTCAATTAAGATGCAGTTTGATTCATCATTGCTTTTGAACCATCAGTCCAAATGTCAATAATGTAAAAAAGGCAAATAACCTATGAAAATAATTTTGACCTCACACACACCCAGACCACACTTGAAATCAATACTGTCATAAGAAGAAAACAGTACTCCAAAGACCTTTATCAAGTTAATAAGGTCTAATATGAAAGTTAGGACTAACTTCCTAACTATATAGTCATTCTCATCCCCCTGTTTGCTGTGTATCAAACCTGAGGGAAAAGAAGGAAATGGTTCCCAATGGGAACTCTTTGGCCTCTCTACAATGGTAAAACAGCACAGAAATTTATTTCCTGTAGTCTACCCCACTCAGAAATCCTGCCTTATTCCTGGCAATAAAGAAACGATAAAGCTTCCAAGGGCATCACCCCCTCAATTCCAAAATCCATTCATAACATTTATATGAAAAAAATCATGAACAATATTTTATTACTTCTGGTATATTAACAGCACAATGACTGGCTGAATCAAAGTCCAGAAAGCCCATATTATACTTCAATATTCAGTTCTTACAGTTTTCTTCCTCCCATCTTTATTTCTGAATCTAGACAGTACATTCTGTTATTTCTTACTACAGTAAAGTCCAAAGCTGCCAAGTCAAAGATTGCTTTAAAAAAAACTCCAACTAAGGTGTTTTTTCAAATCAAAACATATGGTTTATATCATTTTGTTCATCCTTTTCTTATTTATTTCTTCTCCTTTATTCTAGTTTACCTACAAAACTTTATATAGGTCTATTTCTCTGCATCACTGTTCTCAATATGTACAATATACATTTCTATGACTTTGCCTGCCCAGATTATAACTTTGTTTCCTATTTTTTAATATACCTATTAATGCCTAAAATATTTGGCATGCAAAAGGTAAGTGTTTATTAATCTAAAACTATAAATTTTCTTTAATTCTAATTAAATGTACCATTTTCTATAGTCTCTATATGCACCCAGATTGATATCACAATTTTTTGCATGGATAAGGTATTACTTTCTCCTTTCAAAACAGGAAAAGCGCTTCTGGAAATTAAGAAAGAGTAAAGATGGATATGGCAGTCAAGTAAGTGCCCCCCAAAACAAAAAATACTCGGAGTCTTTAAATGATAGATTTGTTCCATTACAAGGTAGTAGTTCTTTTTGCTAATTTTCCTCTTTTTGGCCTTCCACAACAAATATCAACTTTTTAATCTGGTTCTCTCCTTGGAGACAACTATGCAATTTTCCTGGAGGGAGTACAGAATTATAAGATAAGAATTGACTCTACACTTGAAGTAATAATCTCTGAGTAAGACTTCATATCTTTTGATAGCTTTATTAAAACTCTAAAGATAACAACAGAGTCCAACAAAACTAAGGAAAAAAAGGTGAACTTACCACCAAACAAAGGTTCTGGTTCCACCAATATTTCCTGTTTTTGAGGAATTGGGGCACGAACTTCTTCTCTATTAAAAGAAGTAGGAAAATATCAAAAGGAAAACTGTTTTCTGCTACATGTTCTCTCTGTAACTATTGTGAATACATTCAAATTAACAAGTAACATGAACATCAAACTTAGTGACTTTTAGGAACCATGGTGTTAAATGACTGCTAGATGGTTTCCATACAGAGGTCAACTAGAATAAAGTACCTGGCATAGATGGCTCAAATGATTTCCGAAAAAAGAGAACAAGGGTGTCCGGGTGGCTCAGTCAGTTAAGTGTCTGACTCTTGATTTTGGCTCAGGTCACGATCTCACGATTTGTGAGTTAGAGCCCCGCATCGGGCTCTGTGCTGTCAGCGCAGGGCCTGCTCGGGATTCTCTCTCTCCCTCTCTCTCGGTCATGCGCCCTCTCTCTCTCCCTCCCCCCCCTCAAAAATAAATAATAAACTTAAAAAATAAATGTAAAAATAAAAAAGAAGAGAAGAGAAAAAAAAAATTTTCCCCTTACCTCCCAAGGTCTTTACCCTAGATTCTTTTCACACACACAAAAAAAAAAAGGGAGTTTACCAAAAACAAAACAGAAAATCAGACCAAAAAATTAATGGAGGGGCACCTGGGTGGCTGAGTTGATTAAGCATACAACTCTTGATTTTAGCTCAGGTAATGATCTCATGGTTCATGACACCAAGCCCACACTGGGCTCTGCACTGACAGTACAGAGCCTGCTTGGGATTCTTTCTCCCCTCCTCTCTCTGCCCTTACCCTGCCCAATTGATCACACATGCTCTCAAAATAAATAAACATTTTTTTTAAACTAATGGAAAAATATAGGCATAATAAAAGCAGTATTACATTACTACTGCATCAAACAATACATCACACAGATATATTAAAATAAGCTATATAAACAAGCAGTGAATTTTATGCTAGCTATAAAGATGGTTAACATAGGTATTACCTTGGATTATTTATTAAGTAGACTCCAATACATAGAGCACAGAAAAATTATTAATCTTTTAAAGGCCTATAAACTCTTCAACGTTTATCTCCAAAGAGTTTACTAATGACCTATCTCTTCCAGTAAAAACTACTCATTTAGAAATACTGTAAAAATGGTGTACACTCCTTTAAATATATTTAACTATTTTATAGTTTAACCTCAAATTTTTTTTATTTTTTTTTAATGTTTATTTATTCTTGACAGAGAGAGAGAGAGACAGAGAGAGAGAGAGACAGAGAGACAGAGAGAGACAGAGAGCCAGCATGAATGGGTGAAGGGCAGAGAGAGAGGGAGACACAGAATCTGAAACAGGCTCCAGGCTCTGAGCTGTCAGCACAGAGCCCAACGCGGGGCTCGAACTCACAGTGAGATCGTGACCTGAGCCGAAGTCGGATGCTTAACTGACTGAGCCACCCAGGTGCCCCTAAACTCAAATATTAATCTCTACTTATTATTTTCACAGCAAGGAAAAGTGAATTCCCAATTTATTATTGTCCTGTTTACGATGTTAATTTAAGTTAGGCCTATGTTTTTCATTCAGGTGTTTCTAATAGAAGTAACTGAGCTTAAGGCCCTGCTTTTGATATCAAAGAACTGGAACTCTAAAACATACTTTATGAAATAAACTATGAATACTCATTTGTCAACAAAAACATCCAACAACAACAAAAAGAACAACTGGCTGGACAAATACAATAAGCCAAATGATGGATAAAGGGCAATTCAAAATTATGTTACGTGTATCAGTCACTGCTCACACAAAAAATTTAAATCATCTGAAGTAATAGACAATGCATCTATAAGAGGAAGAGGAAGCTCTATTAACCCTCTTTCATCAAAGAGAATTAATCTATTATCTTAAGAAAATTAAGAATTTAGAAGACCTCTTTTACCTAAATAAATCTTTCCATGATTGCTATCATTTTACAGCATAAATAAAATTATCTCAATCTAAGAGAGAAAACAATTAATTACTCAGAAAACAAACCTTAAATCTGATGAAATACATCAATTAGGGGATGGATTAAGTAGTAGTCCCTATACAAGAAAACTTGGTTACTACATGTTTGAGGGTATCTGTTCCAAGATTTTAGCTACCTAACAAAATGAAAGAATGGAACAGAAAAAGGTAAACTGTAAAGAGTGAAAATTATAGTTTAGGAATTAGAAGCCATTATCAAGTGTTAATCAATTATCAATACAAATAATCTAAGTCAAATTATAATGTAATTCAGTAGGAAAAGACATTCATCTATCAAAACTAGTTTTATTTTTATTTTTAATTAATAAATTAGTTTTTCTTTAGGTAGACTCCATGCCCACTGTGGGGATTGAACTCATGGCCTTGAGATCAAGAGCTGCATGCTCTATTGACTGAGCCAGCCAAGCGCCCCATATCAAAACTATTTTTAAACACATTTAAGAAAACATGTTTTGTATAATGAGAAGTTATATTTCCCCAAATGAGCTGTGAATACCTGTTACTCAAGTTTCTGTAAACTAATCATGTTTTCATATTGATTTCCATGAAAATTTGAGCTATGTTGGGGGAGAATGGGATATCAACATCTGAAATACATGGCCAACACTGCTAGGAAAAAACTTTATTAAGTGTTAATAATGATCCCTAAAGTTCACTCTTCATGTGGAAACAATTATTACTCTAGAATCTGGAGCTAGAGGCAACTCTGTCTTGAATGTTATTTAGATTTTTAAATCTATCTCTAATTTAAAAATAATATCCATCCATGTCTTTAGTCTATTCCCTTGGGAATTCCCTCTAGGAATCCCTAGAGGATTCCTCTTGTCTAGTATCTGGTGTTGTAAACACCAAGAGTTATAAAGAAATCTAAGTATTAAAGTCTTATTTAAGGATCTGCATAATTTTGTTTCAAAAATCAACGGTTTTCCTTGAGTAGCATTCATCCCTAGTATCTTCCAAAGACTTGGAATTTTGCCTATAAGGTATTCATTTCAAATGCTCATTGGTATCAAATGTAAAGGGCAAAAAACATCCAAATCTGTTCACCATTAATTCTCAGTCTCTACAGACTACAGTTCCATATGTTAAAGGTGCTTCTAATTTGGGGCACTTGGGTGGCTCAGTCGGTTAAGCGTCTGACTTCGACTCAGGTCACGATCTCACGGTCCATGAGTTCGAGCCCCACGTCACGCTCTGGGCTGATGGCTCGGAGCCTGGAGCCTGCTTCCGATTCTGTGTCTCCCTCTCTCTCTGCCCCTCCCCCGTTCATGCTCTGTCTCTGTCTCAAAAATAAATAAACGTTAAAAAAAAAAAAAAAAAAGGTGCTTCTAATGATTAACTACATGTAACTATCTTTAAGGCATAAAGGATTGTAATTATTTTTCAAAAAATTTTCATGGCAATGCAAAACTCTCCTGGAACAATGTAAGTAAATGTAGAATTGGGAAATCTGAGCCGTAGTGGGCTTTAGTTCCATCCATATCTGCGAAGTAATTACTGTGTAGCTTAGGAAATTGGCTATGCCTCTGCTTTCTCATCTGTAAAATGTGGATAATAACGTCATCCTATGAGTTCTTTTGAAGATTACGGGGGTGCCTGGGTGGCTCAGCTGGTGGAGCGTCCAACTTCGGCTCAGGTCATCATCCCCCAGTCTGTGGGTTTGGGTCCGCATCGGGCTCTGTACTGAGAGCTCAGATCCTGGAGCCTGCTTCAGATTCTGTGTCTGCCTCTCTCTCTGCCCCTCCCCCACTCACGCTCTGTCTCTCTCTGTCTCTCAAAGTTGAATAAATGTTAAAAAATAAATAAATAAATAAATAAATAAATAATGACATCCTATAGAGTTATTTTGAAGATTAAATAATAGACATGACTGTGCTCTAGAGAATTTAAGGTATATAAGTATAAAAATTTCCACATGACACTTTTTCAGATGCTTTCAACTTTTAATTTTTTCAAAACCACAGAATAACCTAACTGATAAAAATGCAACTGCGCAATTTAGGCAAGGGGTAGCTCCTAACAATAAATAATAAATTCATACTCTGTGTGAGGTCTGACTGTGGAGACACTTGCTGAACTGGTACTGGGCTCTTCAGCAATTCCTCCACCATCCAAAAACATAGTAACTGCCATCTCCAGATTATTGTTGCAGGCTTCGAGCATATGTTTCCCTACACTTTCACTTGCACCTGAAATAGCAAAAAGAGAGGGAAAAAGTTAAAAAAAGAAAGACTCCTTCTTATTATATTCAGTTCATGTTAGAATACAGAATTCCCAAGCAAACTAACAGTACTTTTTCCCTTTTAGAATGAATGACTTAAAAAAAAAACAAATAAACAAAAAAACCCACCTTGTTTACTTTTACAATGTTGGCTGATTAGTAAATATACAAAGCTAGAAAAGAAACTAACAGCATTAAAATAGTGGTCTTCCTTTACAATAAAACCACACTAAATAAAGCATGTCTTTAAATGGACCAACTACATATTTATTAATAAACTGAAAAAAAAAGAGAAAAATGAAAGACTACATTCTAGCAAATGAGAAACATTTTGTTAGAATGCATTTCAGGCAGTTAGCATTTCTGTTTCCATTAAAAAGAAAGCATTTTTTTAGTAACAACGGAGAGAAGTGAGATGGGACATTTTTGTCAATAATATAACCAAGTCAAAATCTGGTTAGAAATGTCAATCTTCATCATTTAAAACTGGCCCTATCACACATTTATTTATTGGTAAAAGTAAAGCCAGCATAGTCTCTTAGATGCGATATAAACTGGTAAAGCCCTTTACAAAAATTTTTACACAATTTTACAACATGTATCAAAAAGTACTCCTTCCTTTTGACCCAGTAATTTGGGCTTTCTAGTAAAAAAAATACCTATTCTTTTATTTATTCCACATCAAATACTACATGTATAAACACGTCCATATACATGTCTAGTATTGTTTCAGTATTGAAAACTTGGAAACATAAATATACAATAGTACTAGAGTCTAAATTGTAGAATTTATTTGCTGGAACATTTCGTGACCATTAAAAAGCATCTCAGGGGGTAACTAGGTTTCTCAGTTGGTTAAGCGTCTGACTCTTGATTTCGGCTCAGGTCCTTATCTCACAGTTCATGAGATCAAGCCCTGCATTGTGCTGTGGGCTGACAGCATGTTGCCTGCCTAGGATTCTCCCTCTCTGTCTCTGCACCTCCTCTGTTCTCTCTCTCTCTCAAATTAAATAAACATTAAAAAAAAAAAAAGGCATCTCACGTTTTCCATCTGGGATGACTTTCCTTCTACCAGAATCATGTCCCTTACAATTTCCTTCTGGGGGGTGTGTATGTGTGTGTTGGGTCTGAAAACATCTTTATTTTGCTGTCATTCCTAAAAGACAGTTCTATTTGGATATTCTATTTTCAGGCTGATAGCTATTTTCTCTCAGTAAAGACAGCATTCCAATGTCCTCCGGCTTCTGTTGTTGCTGCTGGGAAATCAGTTGCTAGACCAGAGAAAATCATTTTTATGGCAATCTGTTGTTCCTCTCTAGTTGCTTTTAAGATTTTTTTCTGTCTTTGGTTTTCTGCAGTTTTATTCTGGTCTGTCATGGCTGATTTTGTTTTTCTCCTTGGGATTCACTGCACTTCTACCATGTAAGGAATGTTATCTTTGATCAATTCTGAAAAATTCTCAGCTATTTCTATTTAACAATTACCATACTCCTTCATTCACACTTATTTCTTTCTGAAACTCCAATAAGATGTATGTTAGAACTCTTCACTCTATGGTGTGCAAGTCTGGTTTTTTGTTTTGTTTTTTTTTTTTTAATTTCAGTTACTTTTTTATAATTAGAGTTCTGTTTTTGTTTTTTTCCTAATATGCCTTACCATGTTTCAGAGACCCTTCATATTCACATTTCAATCTTTTTATTTCTTCAAACATATTGATCAAACTTATTGGAATTACTAAGAAAAAACAAACTTTCTGCAGTCTACAGAGGTCATCATCTCATTTCGGCTGGTTCTTGTTTGTTTCTGGTGGTTCTTGTCCTGTGCCATGGTTTTTGTGCATTCTGTGGTTTTTTTCCCTGTGATCTCTTGTGCCTTGGGTTTTTAAAGTAGTAGTTGAAGATAAATTCCTCCTAAGAGGATGTGATTTGATACTGAGTTTTTTTGTTTTGTTTTGTTTTTTTATTGTCAAGTTAGCTAACATACAGTGTAGTCTTGGCTTCAGAAGTAGAGTCCCATGATTCATCACTTACATACACACCCAATGCTCATCCCAACAAGTGCGCTCAATGCCCATCACCCATTTTCCCCACCCCCATCAACCCTCAGTTTGTTCTCTATATTTAAGAGCCTCTTAAGGTTTGCTTCCCTCTTTGTATCTTATTTTTCCTTCCCTTCCTCTATAGTCATCTGTTAAGTTTCTCAAATTCCACATGTGAGTGAAATCATGTAACTTTCTCTGACTGACTTATTTCACTTAGTGTAAATACTCTCCAGTTTCATCCACGTTGCTACAAATGGCAAGATTTCATTCTTTTTCATTGCTGAGTAATATTCCATGGTGTGTGTGTGTGTGTGTGTGTGTGTGTGTGTATCACATCTTCTTTATCCATTCATCAGTTGATGGACATCTGGGCTCTTTCCATACTTTGGCTATTGTTGATAGTGCTGCTATAAACATTGGGGTGCATTGCCCCTTTAACTACATTCTTTTTATTTTTTGTTAATGTTTATTATTTTTGAGAGCGAGACAGCATGAGCGGGGAGGGGCAGAGAGAGAGGGAGATACAGAAACAGAAGCAGGCTTCAGGTTCTGAGCTGTCAGCACAGAGCCCGACATGGGGCTTGAACCCACAAATGGTGAGATCATGACCTGAGCTGAAATCAGATGTTTGACTGAGCCACCTGGGTGCCCCTAAATATATTCTTAAGTTGGGTAAGACCACATGGAAAATGTGACCCTATAAAGGACCCTTATTATAAATTCTCAGTGACAATATCTCCTGCCACTCTCCAACTGCCAAGGTTGAAACAAAATCTCAGCTTCATTAAGGGGAAGGGTCTCCTTTCAGACTCCTTTCCTTAGGAAGGTCACAGGCTTTGTTTCCCATTTCCTGTGGCCTATGAGGCTATCAAGAGAAGTTTAAAGCCATTCAATTTGGGCAGATTCCACTAGGGTGAAGGCTTGCTTTAAATCTAGCTAACATCTGCATTCCCAATTTCATTTCATTTGTAGCCTCAGAGTATTCCTTATTTTCTCACCAACCCAATGACGTATTTTGAAAAAAAATTTTAAATACTCATTTCATTTAGGATTTTTCTCAGCAAGAGGGTTATTCATGTTATCTCTCTAGTTTACCCCTACTGCCCGGCAATAGAAGTACTGACTCTACTTAATATCTTTCATTTGTTTTCTCTTCTCCACTCTTCTTTCTAAGGCTTTAAATCAAGCCCGTAACATTTGTTACCTGGATTACTACAATAGACTCCTAATTGATCATCATCTTATCTTCTACCTTGCTGCTGAGGTTATGCTCCAAAATACAAGTCTGATTCTTATTCTTCCTCTCCCTCTCCCTCATCCCCCACCTCCCCTCTTTCTCTCACACACACACCCATTTAAAACTCTTTAATGGCTCTCTGACACCACAGTATACAGTATAAATTCCAAAGCCCTCATGATCTGGAAAGCCCATTCTGATCAAACCTCAGCTCATCTCTCTGGTTTTGCCTCTCCTCTTTCCTATCCTACACAATTCAGTACAGTCATACTGAATTACATGCTTGGAATGTCCTTATCTTCCTCACCTCACCTTCATCTAGTTCATCCATGTTCAAGAATTACCCTAAATGTTACTTTGCCAATTTGTGTGCTAAGCATTCTTTACACTACCTCCCCACTCCCATCTCTATGACACTCTTCTATTATGTATGTACATGAATATACTACTAAGCCTCAGAGTATTCCTTTACTGGTTTACTTTCTGGCTCCTCAGAAAGAGTAGAAGCTTCTTCCACACAGGGACTGGCTTCTCTCTTGGTATCCCCAGCACTTAGCATTGTGTTTGCTTCCATAAGATCAATGTCTAACAAACTGACTTAGAACTATCTCACAGTACTTCAGCTCACCAGTTAATACACCAGAGAAAGGTCAGGCTTCAGCCAAAACAATGCTTCCATATCCTCTGAATTTTATACTGTGTGCATATGTTTATGCTTTAACTTTCATTTATAAAGCAATATGGTTACACTGTGCAAATCACAAAGAGCAAGATATGTGTTAAGATTAAATTTCCAGTGAGAGAATTACATACAAATTTTAAAAGTGCTCAACCTCAAACAATGTAAGGTGAAAATCACATGTTCCAAAAATCTGTCAGATGATACAGCAGATATAACTTTGTCAGATAGCTGACAAAGACATATACCTAGGATGCCAGTGAAAAATTATTTCATGAAGGGTTCATGGGTGGCTCAATAGGTAGAGCATGTGACTCTTGAACTCAGGGTCATGAGTTCAAGCCCCAGGATGGGGGTTGAGTTTACTTAAAAAAAAAAAAAAAAAAGTAATAGTAAGACATGAAAAAAAAATTTCATGAAATACAAGTGAAAAAAAACATGAATACATAATATTAGGATTTAATGTTAAATCAGTAAAAAAAAATTACAAAAAACATCTGATCATTTCACTTAGATCCCAAAAATTTACATATTTATGTCAGCAACAAATCTCTCTTGAAATTAGGATAGCCTTTCATTTGGGGTTTGCCATATATCTGGGTATATATATATGGTCATTTTAGTTACACAGAGGCAGGGAGGCTTTTTCCTTTAAAAAGGCTTCATATATTATTCAAACTTAAGAAACTTCCAACCCTTCTCTCTCCTTCAACTGCAAACATCCCATCAGTCAACCGAAAACCCCTACAGGTTCCATATAATTGATACCACTCCTAACCATCCTGTTCACTCTATGTCCATTGCTATAATCTTAGTTCAAGCCTTCACCTCTTACATGAACTAGTACATCTCTCTGCTCTTTGTCATGCTCCCTCTGATACACCTTCTACACTGCAAAATAATGTAAATTTGATTGTCTTCCTCTGTATCAACAGTTCTGCACTGCTGACTGGAAGTTTTCATCTCTCTCAAGCTGCCATTAAGATCTGGTCCTCGTTGGGATGCCTGGGCGGCTCAGTCGGTTAAGTGTCCGACTCCTGGTTTTGGCTCAGGTCATGATCTCATGGTTCATGATTTTCAGCCCTGCATCAGGCTCTGCACTGACAATGTGGAGCCTGCTTGGGATTCTCTGTCTCCCTCTCTCTCTGCCTCTCCCCTGCTCATGCTGTCTCAAAATAAATAAACTAAAAAAAAAAAAAAAAAAAAAAAAAAAAAGATTTGGCACTTATTTATTACTGCTTTCAAATGATACCCCTCCACTCTCTCTCACCCTATACTATTCCCTCCAGCCACACAGGTGGTATATCCTATCTAGCAGAGCCCTTGGTGGTACTTTTCTTTGCATAATATGGATAGTGATATCATCAAATGAGTCCCTTCATTTTTCTTAGAAACACACCAAATAATGACCTTTCTGATAAATTTTGGACCCTCCCACCCCTCCTCACCCTGAAGTAGATACAAATAGACACTTTTCCATTCAGTCTCAATCTCTATCCTTGTCTCTGCTAGCTTTCCTACTTTGCAAACTTTAAAAACTCACTGAACTTGCCCAGTTCTCACTTTCTCATACCAGTTATCTCTCCCTAAGTTCCCAATCAAGCTGAACTAAAAATTCTCCAGTTCTAGTATGTACAAATTTACCTTCTCACCAATTAATAAGAACACTTTTAAAAAATGAAATTTCAAAACACAAACAAATGCAACTTTTTGAGGGGAAGGAGGAGTTCAAATATCCCAATGGCCAACCTTACATTAGCTAATCTCAGGGCAAACCCAGCACAAATCTGATGAACAATTTCAAGACTCATGTGCTTCCATATTTCTCATAAAACCTAAGGCTTTGTTTTAGTGCCTTCCTTATATTTTTCCATTATGTCCAGTTACAGTGTGTTGTATTAGTTATACTTCTTAAATGCTAGCCTATAAGTTCAGTGTCTATTGTACTCCATTTTAATTTACTTACCTAAGCAGCAACTTCTAAAAGTTAAAAGGTTCCTACAAGTAGACTCCTCTGGCTGCTTATTCTAGCAAAGAGATGCATGAACTGTTACATTATCTACTAATCTTTTCCTTTTCAGAGAACGAAATGGCTGAGTTCATATCATTTTTGGCTCTTGTCTTTCTAGGTGCTCACAACAAACTAAAGCACCATAAAAAGCACAAAGAACTTGTTGGTGAGGGAGTGAAACTCCCTCTACCATAATCCAACCAATGCTCGCTGCTTTCACCCCTTCTGAAATGTGTTCATAAGGAAATTAATTCAACTTAAAAATGACCACTGCATACAAATAGTTGCCATCCTCTCCACCACCCTCCAGCTATCACAACTTCAACGCCAATGACATGGGAATCCTTTGGAGAATTTGTGGGCTCTGAAGTAAAATAAAAGATGCTGTTAAAATTGGGAACTTGTAAAGCCAATCCTCAAGTAAGCTAGCCTGTCAACAATATGGTCTGCCTATCCTAAAAGTCTTTTCATAGGTGCCTAAATTTTTCTTTTACTTTATTATGCTGCCTAAAATGCAACCACCTAAGTAAGAGATTACAAACATGCTTTTTAAAATGATAAACACCTACTGAACAATTAAGGATGTATCGATTATTTTACAATGTGAATTAATTCAATCATATTGCTTCTCCCTAAAACTCACTAAGAGATGAAGGTTAAGACACCTTCAGGAAGCTGGGTCAGGAAAAAAGAGATATAAGTAGCTTTAGCATCCCAGGTACCTTTTGGAGGAGAGCTAAGAAAGGTCTACATGAAGTGCCACATAGGGATGGGAATAAGATACTCGGTACCTGGAGACAGAGACACCAAACAGCTGTAATAGAATAACATTTTTTTTTTTAAGTTTATTTGCTTATCTTGGGAGAGAGAGAGAGAGAGAGAGAAAACACGCACATACACATACCCAAACAGGGCAAGGGCAGAGAGAGAGAGAATCCTAAGCAGGCTCTGTGCTGCCAGCATGAAGCCCGATAAAGGGCTTGATCCCACAAACCATGAGATCATGACCTGAGCCAAAATCAAGAGTTGGCCACCCAACCAACCGAGCCACCCAGGCACCCTGAGAATAACATTTTTCATATTCCCTTTAGTTCTCAGGCTAGGGAGTATAATATAGATATTAAGAGCCTAGATACTACTCAGATAAACCTGAATTTGACTTCTAGTTCTTTCATTCACGAGTTATATGACTTTGATCTAGTTACTAATTTCTCTAGCTCTCAGTTTCCTCAGTTATAAAATGAAGATATTATCAACTTCATGAAATACTTGTGTAGATTAAGAAAATTCACAGAAGGGCACTTGGGTGGTTCAGTCGGTTGAGTATGTGATTTTACCTCAGGTCACGATCTCACGGTTCATGAGTTTGAGCCCCAGGTGGGCTTGCTGCAAAGCCTGTCAGTGCAAAGCCTGGTTCACATCCTCTGTCAGTGCAAAGCCTGGTTCACATCCTCTGTCCCCCTCTCTCTTTGCCCCTCCTCCGCTTCTGCTCTCTTTCTCTCTCAAAAAATAAATAAAAACATTAAAAAAAAAAGAAAATTCACATTAAAGAACTTGGCACAGTTCTTTATTGGCAAACAGGCAGGCAGAGTAAGAAATCTCACAGTTTTCTTTCCTTCATTCATCTGATGTATGAACATGTACTTCACTCATGTTAAACACTCATTTTTTTTAAAGCAGGAGTAAAATAAGAACTATCACTCTAGAAAAAGTGAATGTTATAAAGAATGAAACAATACCAAAAGAGATCTGCTTTAAAGAAATTTATAACATGGGGCGCCTGGATGGCTCAGTTGGTTAAGCGCCTGACTTTGGCTCAGGTCATGATCTCATGGCCCGTGGGTTCGAGCCTCACATTGGGCTCTATGCTGACAGCTTGGGAGCCTGGAGTCTGCAGCCTGCTTCGGAGTCTGTGTCTCCCTCTCTATCTGCACCCCCCCCCCCCCCAACGCTCTGTCTCTCAAAAGTAAATAAAAAAATTAAAAAAAAAAAAAAGAAATTTATAACTATGCAGCATTCCAGTATGACTGAGAAGCATCAGGAGCTGATATAGAAACAACAGAAAACTTAATAAAAGTATAGGTAAGTATTCCAAAATCTCCTAGGTCTATAGGTTTATTGAACTTTATGAAAAGGGCTTCTAAAGGGAATTCTTTAAAGTCATTCTTAAAGGGAGTGACTTTAAGACACAAAAATAAAGCCCTAATAAAGGAAACATAACTGTGATATTTTAGGGGCAGATGGTATCAACACTTGAGGCCTAGAATTGCCATCCTATTTATAATCCTTACTTAACCATTTGATGTCAGAATCTAAGCTGTAGGCAGCATATCCCAGAGATGGCCCTATCATATCTCTGCTGACAATCTGACAGGACAACCTGCATCACTGGAGCTTGTCAGGATAGTGACCTGTAAGAGTGTTTCAAAAAAAAAAAAAAAAAAAAAAAGAGGGGCCTCTACCCATGAATATTTATTTTTTAAAGGAAGTACATGCTAAATCTTGGCAAGACTGAAGAAGGTAGTATTAGAGAGGGACCAAAGAAACAAAGTACACCATTCACTTTCTGAAATAAAGTCAAATTATCTGAGTCATCTTGCTCCTATAATCATTCTTGGTGTATCACTTGTATCATTTAGTGTATCATTTTAGAAACAGAAGACAACAGAGAGATAATTAAAGGTTCCAGTGGTTCTTTATGTTGGGAAGTAGTAGAGGTATTTAGTAATGTGAGAGACCATTTTTGGTGTTTCATGACTGGAGGCTGGGGGAGCACTACTGGCATTTAGTGGAGAAAAGCCAGGGATGTTATAGCATATTGAAAAATGCCTCCCCTTCCCCAAAGACTGCTCACACCTTCATTTCAGACTTACCACCTCCAGAACTGTAAGAGAATAAATGTGTGTTAAGCCATGCAGTTTGTGGTAATTTGTTATAGCAGCCACTGGAAACGAATACAAATGCCAAATCTTCTGCAACAGATGGAACAATCCTATACAATAAAAAATTGTCCCAGCCAAAATGCCAGTAACACTCCCACTGAATTAAACAGAAGAATATGAAGAAGTGAAGGTTAACTGAGAAGGCAGAGGAAAAGTATGGAGAACTAAATGATACATAGGGGAAAGAAACAGTAGTCAACAAGTTTAATCAAGTTGCAAGTTTTACCCATATATTCAGAGATAATAAGTATTTCTGATGGGTCAGCTATAAAAAATGTGAAGCTTATTACATTCAGAATAAAAACATACCTTTTTTAAAGGGAAGGGGAACTAATAACGCAAGTTTGCAGATTTATTTATTATTATTATTTTTTTAAGTTTATTGAGAGAGAGAGAGAGAGAGAGACAGAGAGAGAGAATGAATCCCAAGCAGGCTCTGTGCTGTCAGCGCAGAGCCCAACACAGGGTTCAACTTCACAAACCATGAGATCATGACCTGAGCCAAAATCAAGAGTCAGACATTTAACTGACTGAAACGCCCAGGCACCCCACAAGTTTGCAGATTTATATTATCTGTATAATTGTTTAAATAGGCTTATTTTGAAGTCTCAGTATTATAGGTAGCAACAGGATAGCTTAATCTAACCTTGCATCTTAGTGTGTTTGGGATGCTGTAACAAAAATACCATTGACTGGGTGGCTTAAACAACATTTATGTCTCACAGTTCTGGAGGCTGGGAAGTCCAAGATGAAGGCCCCAGAAGATTTGGTGTGGGGTACAGGCCCGCTTCCTGGTTCAAAGACAGCTACCTTGGGGTACCCAGCTGAGTTGGTAGAGCATGCAACTCTTGATCTGAGGGATTTGAGTTTGAGCCCCATGCTGGGCGTAAAGATAACTTTAAAAAATAAAAGAAATTGGGAGCACTCGAGTGGCTTAGTTGGTTAAGCATCTGACTCCTGATTTCAGCTTGGGTCATGATCTCAGTTTGTGGAATTGAGCCCTGTGTCAGGCTCCGTGCTGATGGCACAGAGCCTGCTTGGGATCTCTCTCTCCCCCTCTCTTTGCCCCTCCCTGACTCACACACTCGCTTGCTCTCTCTCTCTCTCTCTCTCTCTCTCTCTCAAAATAAACTTTAAAATACATAAATTTTTAGAAAACATATATAAAAAAACAAAAACAAAAACTGTTGTCTCCTTACTATGTCCTCACAGTAGGGGCAAGAAGGCTTCCTGAGGTCTCTTTTTTTTTTTTAATGTTTATTTATTTTGAGAGAGAGAGACAGATCATAAGCGGGGGAGGGACAGAGAGAGAGCGAGACAGAGACTCTGAAGCAGGCTCCAGACTCTGAGCTGTCAGCACAGAGCTCGATGCAGAGGTTCAAACCCACGAACCGTGAGATCGTGACCTGAGCCGAAGTCAGACACTTAACCAACTGAGCCACCCAGGCACCCCTCCTGGGGTATCTTTTTTAAGGATACTAGTCGTCCTCATGAGAGCTCCATCCTCATGACCTAATCACTTTCCAAAGGCCCCCACCTCCTGATACCATCACACTGGGGGTTTAGGATATCAACATATGAAATGTTGGGGGGGGGCGCGGAGGGAACACAAAAATTCAATCTGTAATCAATGGCAGGAGCCCCACTCTACTGTTTCTCACTACATACACTCTTTTTATTATACCCCTATCTTTTCTTCCTTCTATCTATTTTAAGCTTACTAATGGCACCAAAGTACATTGTTTAACCCATCCTATGGTACACAATTTACCAGTCCCCATTTCTTTGCTGTGGCCTCTTAGTTCACACTCTCTCCGTTACTGTTATGATATGGGAAATAGCCCTAACACAGTCCACATCTCCACTACAGCTGGAAGAGTCAAGAGATTCTTCAAACTATAGTAGTCCCTTATGCCTTTTTTCTACATTACTTTCCAGTGCCAAAAAAATGACAGTCTCTCCACTACTATCAAGGAGCCAAAGTATAGCAGTCACAGAGACAGAGACAGATAAAAAGAAAGAAAAGAAAGAATCCCTCTATAGAGCCCTTCTTATCCCAGAAGGATAGAGAAGAGAAATGACAGAGACACAAAGAGACTTCTTTTTGGTTCTACAGTCCCCCAGAAATAATAACAAAATAAGCTAGACTGTCCACCTAGGAAACAGGAGTGGGTGATAGTTGCAAGAAATACAGTGTCTCATCAGTATCCCATCCTGAAGTTCTTAAACATTCAGGAATAGAAAGCATTACAAAAACCTTTATACCCAGAAAACTAAATTTACTAAGTATAAGAGGAATGAAATGATTAGGTTCAGGGACAGATAAACAAAGATAATTTTTGTTGGATCAACAAAAAGGAAACTAGAGTGAGGTAGTAGTAGTGATATGGTGAAAAATGCATGGGCCTAGGAGTAAAGACACCAGAATTCTAGTCCTTGTTCTGCCATTATCTAAGACCAGTGCTACTCAAAGTGTGGGCTTCACACCAGCTATCTCTAGTCCATGACAAGATTAAAACAGAAATTCCAGTGCAAGCATTTAGAAATTTTTATGACAATTTGATAGAGTAATTTTATGTCTGTGGAATTAAAAGTTCAGGCTTGAAAAATTTATGGATGGCAAATTACCATATGAAAAAATGGCCAGTATCATTAGTCACTAGGGAAATTCAAATTAAAACCACAATACTATACTATTATACACCTATTAAAATGACTACAAAAAATTAAAACTACCAAATGGGTAACTGAACTCTCATATATTACTGATGGGAATGCAGAATTGTAATCATGACCTTGGAAAACTGGCAATTTCTTAAAGTTATACACCTATCACATAATCCAATAATCCCACTCTAGGTATTTATCCAAGAGAAACAAAAACTTACATTCACACATTGTACACTAATGTTTTTAGCAACTTTATTTATAATCTCACAAAGTGGAAACAACACAACTACCCATTTACTTAATGAATGGATAAACAAATTGTAGTACATTCATTCAATGGTATACTATTCACCAAAAAAAAGGGGCAGGAACTACGCATACCACAATGATATGAATGAATTTCAAATGCTAAGTGAAAAGAAGCCAGACTCAAAAGGCTACATACTGTGATGCCATTTATATTACATTCTAGAAAAGAAAAACAACAGACAAAAAGATTAGGCTACAGGTGGGGGGAAGGGTTGACTACAAAGGGGCAGGAGAAATTTTCTGAGGATGACAGAATTGTTTTGCATCTTCACTGTGGTTACAGAATTGTACACACTTATCAAAACTTATAACCACACACTAAAAAGGGCAGATTGTACTGCATGCAAATTGTACCTTAATTTTGAAAAGAATTTGGGCTTATATTTTGTATGTGTTTTATTTCATTTTCGAAGCCATTAATTTTTATCGTATTTTATAAAAGTGCTGGTACACAAAGAATGGAAATTTTTAAAAAAAGGTCCTTTCCTCCAAGTAAGTTTGAGGAGCACTGACCTAGACATATAACCCCAAGTCACTTTACTTTCACTTGATAAACTCAGAAATGGGTCAACATGGTTTTTAATATATCTTCCAGCCCTGACCCCCCCCCCCCAAAAAAAACAACAAAAACAAAAACTATGAATGTTAAATGATTTCTGGTTTCCTCAAATGCCAACATAATACGAGTTACTTCCACACTCCTAATGTTGGAAGCACCGTCACATTCTCCTGGTTTTCCTCCTATACCTTTGGTTTCTTTGGAGTCTTCTCTGTACTTTTTCCTCTGCAGTGCGTCAGAGTAAGTGTTCCTTCAACTTTGGGTCCTGGAGCCTACTGTTTCCTCACAGTACACTCTCCCCTGCAAGAAGCTATCTACTTTTAATAGCTTCAACCGCCATCACTATGACTCCTCAGATGTCTCTTCTCTTTCCAGACCAATACTCATTTGCTTATTGAACAGCTCTACTTGGAAGTCTAATCATCTTCTCCCCAAACCTCTCCTACTATCCCGTAACATTCACAAATAGCACCTTTATATACCTAGATGTCTGAAACAGAATCCTAAGCTTCATTCTGACTCCTGTGACTTTTTCCCATCTTTCTTCCCTTATCTTCCACTTCTCTGCCACAACCTTATTTCAAGACACCAGTATCTTCCTTGGATTAATGCAACAGTCTTCTACTCATCTCTATGCCTACCCCTTCTCCACTATAGGCAAGTAGCTCTTTCTAAAAAAAAAAAAAAACCAAAATCTGGTTATGTCACTCCTCCAATTAAATTTTTCATTGACTCCCCCTACACTTGGGATACAGCCAGATTTCTTAACATGGGTTACAGGCCTTTCCTAATCTGGCACCTGCGCTCTTATCTCTTCAGCTCAATTTACTGCATCTCCCACTAGCTATGCCCTATTCATTTGGAATTATCAATTCCCTAAACCTATTGTCTCTCCTTTCTTGTCTGTATATGTATATATCTGTCCCTCTCTCTTTCTGCCCTTCCTCCTTCAGGCCTTTGTACATGTTCCTCCTGTCAGAAACATCTCTCCTCTAGGTTTAGCTAAAAACTTATTTCTTCTAGGAAGCCTTTCTTTACCTCCATGTTTTGTGCTCCCATAATAGCTCCCTACCATTCTCCAACTGTATTGTAACACCTATTTGTGTCTGTATTCTCATTAACTTTTATGCTTTTTGAGCATAGACACCTTGTCTTGCTCACAGTAGTATCCCCCAGATCTGAACCATGCCTGGCACACAGCAGTCTATCATATTAAGTTTATTAGTAAGATTCCATTCACAACTCAAAAAAAATTTTTTTTCTAATGTTTTATTTATGTTTGAGAGACAGAGAAACAGAGTGTGAGCAGTGGAGGGGCAGGGGGAGAGGGACACAGAATCCAAAGCAAGCTCCAGGCACTGAGCTGTCAGCATGGAGCCTGACACGGGGCTCAAACTCCCGAACTGTGAGACCATGACCTGAGCCGAAGTCTGACGCTCAACCGACTGAGCCACCCAGGTGCCCAAAGACACTACTACTTCTTGTTTTTTTTTTTTTAATGTTTATTCATTTTTGAGAGAGAGAGAGAATGTGAGTGGGGGAGGCAAAGAGAGAGAGGGAGATGCATAATCCAAAGCAGGCTCCAGGCTCTGAGCTGTCAGCACAGAGACTTACATGGGACTTGAACTCACAAACCGCAAGATCATAACCTGAGCCAAAGTCAGACACTTAACCAACTGAGCCACCCAGGTGCCCCCACAACTCAAAATTTATTGCCTCTCTAACTTCTGCTCAAACATAATCACCTTCTGAAATAGTTTTTAAAATTCCAAGAGTTGTCTCTTGATATCTAGAACACTTACAACCACCATTCCTGACAGAGAAACACATTTTAATGTTAACCAAAGAGAAATAAATTGTAGAAAAGAGTATGTATAGAAATTAGCCACAAAGCCAAATACTACACACATCAGTTTTCTAATTTCTGTAACTAATATGCGTTCATTCAACAATTTTAGAGAGAGATTAAACTAAGGTCTCTTCTATAACTGAGATTTTATAGTTTCATTTAGTGGAGCACAAGGGTGGCTCAGCCGGTTGAGCATCCAACTCTTGATTTCAGCTCAGGTCATGATCTCAGAGTTGTGAGATAGAGCCCCCCTCAACTCCCCCCACCCCATGCCCCCTGTCAGTCTCTGTGCTGAGCATGGAGCCTGCTTAAGATTCTCTCTCTCTCTCTCTCTCTCTCTCTCTCTCTCTCTCTGCTCTTCTCCCCCACTTGCACACTCTCTCTCTAAAATAAAAAAGTATATAAATTTAATTAAGTATGTGAATGCCTACTATGCACAAAACTTTACAGAATTCTATCCTAACAACCTTTTGTACTCTCTCAGCCTCCACTTTCTACTCCCTCACAGTTTGTCCTTACCTTCTATTGCCTGTTTATTTCTTCACCAATTCTATAGCATCTATGTATCTTTCATCTAACGAAATTATTCTGATTACATCTGTGCATTTTGTCTATGTGTGCCTGAATGTTAGCCTAAGCTGGTGTTAATGGGATACTGCCATGGTTCAAAACTTTTTTTTAATATTTATTTATTTATTTATTTATTTATTTATCTATTTAAATTTTAGTCCTTTTTTTAAAAAAGTTTTTATTTATTCATTTAAGTAATTTCTATACCCAACATGGGGCTCAAACTCATGACCCTGAGATCAAGAGTCACACACACTTATGACTAAGCCAGCCAGGCGCCCCGGTTCAAAACATTTTTAAAAGTTGTTCTTTTGGAGGGCGGGGGGGGGGGGGGGGGTGGGGGGGGTGGGGGGGGCATGTTGGGTATAGAAATTACTTAAACAATTTTTTTATTGTTCTTTTAGATTTACCTTCAGATCTAGCAGCACATTCCTTCCTCATGTTTTGAGGACTAATGTGACTTTTGAAAGCAGTCAGCAGTCATTCAAACCCAAGTATGATGAATATCAAGAGAGATCAAACTGAATAATACTGCAAAATGTAGTAGACTATAAAGTAACAGGACTGGTTTTCTATGCAGCTTCAAATGATTCCAACATCATCAATGGTAAAGGTATATAGTTTCTCAATGTTGATTATTTTCAAAGACTATCACTTCCCTTGGCTATCAGAGTTTGATCACAGAAAAAATGTTTATGATGTAATATTAATTGAAAATCTTACAATTCTAAATTATGTATACTATGATCCACAATATAAAAATAAGAAAAAGTAAAAATAAAAGTATGCAAACAAGATTTGGAAGATAATATGTAAATAAATAATGCTGCTGTGAGAGATTAGCTTAAACTTCTTTCAAAATAGTTTCATGTTGTGATTTTTTTTGTGTGTGTGATTTTGAATTTTTTTTAGTGTTTATTTTTGAGAGAGAGAGAGAGCACGAGTGGGGGAGGGGCAGAGAGAGAGAGAGAGAGAGAGAGAGAGAGGGAGAGAGAGAGAGAGAGAGAGAGAGGAAGATGCAGAATCTGAAGCAGGTTCCAGACTCCATGCTGTCAGCACAGAGCCCAACGTGGGGCTCGACCTGAGCTGAAGTCGGACACTTAACCAACTAAGCCACCCAGGCACCCTGTGTGTATGATTTTTTTTAATAATTTTTTTTTTTTTTAAATCAGAGTCAGGGTGCCTGGCAGGCTCAGTTGGTAAAGCATGTGACCCTTAATCTCAGGGTCACGAGTTCAAGCCCCAAGTTGGGTATGGAGCCTATTTAAAAATAAATACAAATTTTAAAAATAAAACAAAATACTAAAAACAGAACAAACTGAGGGCTGATGGGGGGTGGGAGGGAGGGGAGGGTGGGTGATGGGTATTGAAGAGGGCTTCTTTTGGGATGAGCACTGGGTGTTGTATGGAAACCAATTTGACAATAAATTTCATATATTTAAAAAATAAAATAAAATAAAATAAAATAAAATAAAAACCAGAGTCATTACACCCGACGCTAATAAAACGTGTGTCAACTAAACTCAGAGAAAAAAAATTCAGAGCCATTATTTCATACCCATATATCATATACATTTGTTCTTCTTAGTAAGAAATAAGACTTAAAATTCTTTCAGTTTTCTATTTTTCTAAATGGCACAGGAAAGGTAAGGCTCACATTTTTGAAAATATATTGCTTTAACCAGAATGTTGAGCGTCCAGATAAGTAAAATCTTTCTGAAATCAGAGCATAAGCTCTTAAGGTCAGATTAATTCATTCAGCAATGAAAAAATATCAAATACCCTTTTGTCATAAATACTACAATTTAAAATATATGTGAACAGAACCCCAAACTATCTTTTTAAAATATATCGAAAAGGCGGCGCCTGGTTGGCTCAGTCAATAGAGCTTGATGTGAGGGTCATGAGTTTGAGCCCCACATTAAGGGCAGAGCTCACTAAAATAAAATAAAATAAAGTAAAGTAAAGTAAAGTAAAATAGAAATGTGAAAAAGACTAAAGGGGTCAATCATGTGTTTCTAACAGTTAATTACTCTCTTGTAAAAAAAAAAAAAAAAACCAAAATTATTAATAGAGATTCATAATACATCAAGGACAATCTAAGGTATTTTCCCTTCTGCAGACTTTCAGATACACTGTTTACTAAGGATCTCCAACATAATTCAGGAATAGAAAGGCCTGTGACCAAGAAATAAGCCATGTGGGCTAGCAAACAGAAACAGATTTAAAGCAAATAAGTGAGCCATTTTATCTCATCACACTTTGGGTTTTGTCCCAAAAAGTTCCATCAGAAGAAATAACATGAGGTTCTGAGTTCCTGAAGGGGTGGTTGTTACTATAAAAACAGTCTGAGTTCCTGAAGTGGTGGTAATTAGCATAAAAAACTGAAATTAAATAGGTGGCATCTTAAATCAACTCCATAAAAATCTAAAGATTAATAATAATTACTTCCATATCTGACTCACTACGAAGATTTTTCTATGAAAACATAATGCTGCAACATTAACTTATATACACAATAATTTTCTAATTTTCCCAATAACTGTGATCTGCTTAGACATTGGGAAGTGTATTACATCTTTAACAGTCCAATCACAAAAGTTTTAAAACATTAAGAAAAGATCATTCCATTCCTCATCCCAATTTTATTACAAATCTTACTTTACCGATTTTGATGTAAACGTTTCATGCCCACCAGCTAGATAATGTATGAAACATCTAGTTGTCATTGCAGAACAAAAGATAAAACTAGCTTTAAACTGTAAAACGGCAACTTGCATACAATCTGTTTGGTTAGAACAATGTAAAATTTTACTTAACCAGATCTCATACGTCAAACTCTAGGTGCATTAACAGTAGAAACATTGTCTGCACCTAACAAATAACCAGATAAAGTATAGATCTGCTCAGGGAGGGAACTAACATTCTAACCTCCTTCCAAAATGACAAACTAGAACGGCAAAATTACACTCAGGCACATGGAGTACTCTTCTCTCAAATCACTCCACAGAGAACTTCATCATTTGCTCCGCCCTCTAATAACTCATGCAAAAAAAGTTCAGCACCATCAGAGGGAAACAAGGCATAGAGAATTCATAGAATGGCTTAGGGCCTTTCCTCCAGGCGGTAAGAGGATCTGCGTGTGCCCTTCGCAGGGGTCCAAAGAAAAAGAATAACTGGGGGCTTGGGGAATACTGACACCCAGAAACTGACTTTCTCTCCAAGAAGTTTCTGCCGCCATCCCTATTTTATCAGCAGGAGGATCCGGCGCCATCGTCCCAGTCTTTATGATTTTATTATGGGGAGGTGGGAAACGCCACCCAGGATTCCTCCAGGCCTTCCCTCTTAAGGTTGGAGGGGGGGGGGGCTCCCCCTCATTCTTTTTCTTTAAACCTCTGTCTTGAAGGTACTCCTCAGAACCCCTCTTTACAGCGGCCTATCCCCCAGGATCGGTAAAGGCGCTGTCGAAGCCACCATCCTCGCCGTTAAGGCGGGAGGGCCCGAGCACGCCAGGGCCACGGCGATGGCTCTGAGGGGCCCAGAAAGGGGAAGGGCAGGCCAGGGACTAAGGGAGAATGACCTGACTAAGGAAGAATGGAAAAAGGAGGTGAGAAGATGCACTGCACCCCAGGGCTGCACAGAGAAGAGAAGATGATGAAGAAGGAGGAGGGCGGTGGCCCGGGTGCGGCCCCCCACCTCTCCCGCCCCCAGGTCCCCGGACCGGCGGGGGCGGATGGGATCGGCCCATTCCCCGGGTCTTAGCTGACAAGGGGGGGTGGTAGGGGGGTGGGGGTGTCTCCCTCCACACTGCGAAGAGACCGAGAACAAGGCATGGGGTACGCGGGGGGGCTGTCTCCCGCCTGAACCCGGAGACCCGACGCCGTCGTCGCCTCTTCCTCAGAAGGGAGGACGGGAGCTACGGGTAAAGCCCGAGGGAGAAATGCATGAAGGTAAGGGGAAGCCCAGGGCGGAACGGCGGTCCGCTCCAGACCCCACTCTCCACCTTCCGGTAACCGCGTCTCTTACCGGTGATGGCGGTGAACTGCTGAATTAACCCCTTCAGCGCCGAGGACGCCGCGGAGCCCCCGTGGGCAGCCATCTTACCGCCGCCGCCGCTGCCGCCGAACAACAACACAGACACACACGGACCTCCCTCCCCCACCTCGCCGCGCGGTTTGCGCAGGCTCATTGACCGCCCCCAAACTCCGCCCCTCCCGCCCCGCCCCCCCCGCGGCAGTCAGCGCAGGCGCACTTCCAAGCCCGTCCGGGAGCGCTCTCTGCTCTCCGGGTTGGCTGCCCGGTTGCTGCCTGCTGGCTGCATCCTTCCTTGCAACCTCTGGTGCCTTCCTCTCCAAGCTCTAAGGCCGGTGTCACAGATGCGATATCTGTTCCTGGTTTCCGAAATAAGCTGAGGGCTCGGCAGGTAGTAGGCTCTTCGCGTTTCAGTTTCACAAGGTTTATTGACAGACCCAACTGCCGTTGACAGTTTTTCCTTCTTTTTTTTGCAGCTCTACAGCCCTCTGCTAGGTTTCCTGCAGCTCCTGTCAAAATACAAATCCTACCTCATCGCATTGAAGCGACTTTCGCACCTGCTCGCCAACCTTTAAACTAATTGTTTGGCTAACCTGGTGCGACGATCTATCCAACAGAAGTAAAATCCCAGAACCCTTCTGTGCCAATAAAGCACTGGACGCAACAGTCTGACATATAGTAGATTTAAATAAATGATTGTCCAGTCCACTTTCCTTCAATACATTCGTCAATCCATGCCTCCCCTCAAGATTTCACTTAGTTTCCTGGCCTATAAAACGAAGAGGTGTCATTTATGTAAAAAGATAACGTGTATATGTATATACACTATATGTGTATATGTATAGAAAGGGCACTGGAAAGTTGTACACAAAACGTTACTGGTTACCCCTAGAGAAGGGAGCAATGGGGGGATGGCAAAAAGAGACTTTGAGGGCTTTTTATCCTTTGTTTTCAAACAAAGATAATATTAGTATATTATATTTTTAAAACAATTATAGGGATGCACGCAAATCTGATTATCCTTCCCTTTATTTATGAGAATAAAATTAAGGAAACTTATTTTTAGGTTCTAACCTCCCACCCACATACTTTGCAGCTACATAGGAAAATGGCCCTATAAAAGATGAGTCGTCTGGAGAATTGACCCACCCTGAGTCTAAATGTGCTATTGGGGTGAATTAAGAAATAACCACGTCTAGGGCGCCTGGGTTGGCTCGGTCGCTAAGTGTCTAACTCTTGATTTTGTCTCAGGTCATGCTCTCACCCTCATGAGAGTGAGCCCCATGTTGGGCTCGGCGCTGAGTATGGGGCCTACTTAGGATTCTCTCTCTACCCCTCTCCCACTCATTCTCTCTCTCTCACAAATAAACATTTAGAAAAAGTTTTTTTTTTAAGTTTTTTTTAAATGTTTATTTGTGAGAGAGAGACAGAAAACACGGGCGAGGGACAGAAAGAGAGAGGGGGACACAGAATCTGAAGCAGGCTCCAGGCTCTGAGCTGTCAGCACAGAGCCTGATGCAGGGCTCGAACCTACCATTGGTGAGATCATGACCTGAGCTTAAGTAAGATGCTTAACCAACTGAGCCACCCAGGTGCCCCAAAATAAATAAACATTAAAAAAAGAAATAAGCAAGTCAAATCAAGATAACTATAGAGTTATAGCTGCAGGAAATATGACTGATATGATTGAAGCTATGACTGCTATGATATCAGGAAACAGGCTCCTGAAGTGCCTGGGTGGCTCAGTCAGTTAAACATCTGACTCTTGATTTTGTCTCAGGTCATTATCATCCGGTTCATGAGATCGAGCCCTGAATCAGGCTCTGTGGTGACAGTGGAGAGGCTACCAAGATCTGTAGATTTATTTCCAAGGTCTTAGAATTCAGTGATGTGATTTTTAGGTTAATCTTGAGAAAGTGGTAAAGATTATGCTATCCACAATTCTAGAAAATATTTTGTAGAGATTAAAAAAATAAAAGATAATGAGGCAGGAAGTTAATAATACAACTTTGAAAAGCCTTTTTCAGGGCACCTGGGTGGCTCAGTCAGTTAAGTGATTAAGCATCTGAATCTTGATTTTGGCTCAGGTCACCATCTCACAGTCGTTGTGTAATTGAGCCCCAAGTTGGGCTCTGACTGAGCATGAAGTCTGGTTGGGATACTGTCTGTCCCTCTCACACTGACCCTCCTGCACTTGCACTCTCTTTCTCAAAACAAATACACTATATTTAAAAAGCCATTTTGAACTAACATATGAAAGATCTTTAGAATCATAAGAAAATATCTTGAAATACATTCCTCAAATCATGAAAATACGTTTTAAAAAAACGGGCTATCCTCAGAAAATAAACTGCAAAAATATTATATATTGAATAATGAAAAACTAAAATTTTAGATAACAAAGTAAATATCCCAAAGCTAAACATCAGTTACTATTTGAATTATTTCACCAAATTACACTAGGATTTGTTTTTAATTTTAGGTCTGGGTTTAAGACTTCCCGTCCCAAAACAATTTGTAACGTGTTACTGTAATTTAATGAAACTGGACAGAGTAAATGAGCTAGAAGGTACAGTCAAAATAATCTGATTCAACACTTGCCTTTTAACACTTGCCCTCCTGAGATTCAGAGTTTGAGTTGTTCAAGGTTATAAAATGGTAGGGTGGATCCTAGAATCCAAATCTCTTGAATCCTAGACAAATGTACTATACTTTGACTTTAAATGGCAATATTCCTTTTGTTTAAAAAACATAGAATTATAGGGGCATCTGGGTGGCTTAGTCAGTTCAGCATCCAACTTCAGCTCAGGTCATGATCTCACAGTTCATGGGTTCAAGCCCTGCATTGGGCTCTGTGCTGACAGCTCAGAGCCTGGATCCTACTTTGGATTCTGTCTCCCTCTCTCTCTGCCCCCTGCCCCCCCCCCCCCCACCACCACATGCTCTCTCTCTCTCACTAAACATTACAAAAATATATTTTTGAACCAGATAATTATATTAGATAGCTTTTAAAAATTCAACTGTTGACACAAGGCATAGCTAAAACATAAGGATAAATGTTGAAGGGAAATGTAAAAAAGACATTCAGAAGTAGTATTAAGGAAATGAAAGCCAGAGTAGATTTTAAAGCAAAATGTATCATTAGAGATAAAGAGGATCACTACATAATGACAAAAAGAACAACCAGAAAGATAAAATAATTCTAAACCTGTATGCACCTAATGACATGATCTCAAGGGCGTACAAATAAAGTTAATGTTTAAAGAAGAAATTTGACAAATATGCAATTATACAACCCCTTTCTCTCAGGCAAAAGTAGTAAAGATACAGAAAATACTTTTTCTAGTCAAGCATATGTGGCACAAAATAAAAATTGACCGCAAAGTCTCAACAAATGTCAAAGAACCATTATAATATAGAACATGCTCTTCAAATACATATCAATTAAAAAATAATAAATAAATAAATAAATAAATGAATATCAGTTAAATTAGAAATTAGTTTTAAAAAGGGCACCTGGCCAGCTCAGTCAGTAGAGATGTGGCTCCTGATCTCAGGGTTGTGAGTTCGAGCCCCACATTGGGTGTAGAGATTACTTAAATAAATAAACTTAAAAAATTAGTTTTGAAAGAATAACTCAAGCTCATATACTTGGAAAGTTAAAAAGAAACTTCTAAATAATTTGTGAACCAAAGACAAAATAAAAATGGTGTATCATCCAGAGTACCAACAGATAACAGATTAAAGGAACAAATTATGAAGGTGTGGGTGGGATATGCTGGAATCAAGGCACAGTGGAGGATGTGCAACTTGCAACAGCAGGATAGTCACAACCTCTGGGTCCAAAGGGATGAGAGAGGGCTTCCTGGAATCCCAAAGGACAGAGAATCATATTTGTAAAGTAGGTCACTTTTATGAAGCAGTGACCTGTCAAGGGTTGTAACCAGCTTGAGGCAATCTCATGGAAGAGACCAAGGGAATAAATACCCTGACCTTGCTCTCCTCCTTTCTCATCTCCTGCCAGGAATCCCGACTGGCAGAACCCAACAAGAAAACAAGAGGGCACAGCAGCCCACTGATGTCTATACAGACAGTCTGTGTGCCAGAGAGCAGGGTAGAGAAAGGAGGAAGTGGGTCTGGAGGGGCAAAAGGAAGTCGATAGGCACAAATAGAAAGTGGAAAATATTTAAAATGGAATGATCTTGGAAATATATATCAAAATTTGTGGGATGCATTTTTCACAGTACCTTAAGGAAAAAAATGTAACCTTAAATGTTTACATTAGAGAAGATTAGAAAATGAGTAACTCAACATCCCTAAACCTAGGGAAATTTGAAGGGGGAAATGTAGGGGAGCTCAGTGGGTTAAGCGTCCGACTCCAGCTCAAGTTACAGTTTGTGAGTTCCAGCTCTTCATCGGGCTCTGTGCTGACAGCTTAGAGCCTGGAGCCTGCCTCGGTTTCTGTGTCTCCCTCTCTCTGTCCCTCCCCCACTCACGCTCTCTCTATCAAAAATGAGTAAACGTTAAAAAAAAATTTTGGAGCCTGGGTGGCTCAGTTGGTTAAGCATCCGAATTTGGCTCAAGTCATGATCTCATGGTTCATGGGTTCGAGCCCTGCATCAAGCTCTGTGCTGACAGCTTAGAGCCTGGAGTCTGCTTCCAATTCTGTCTTCCTCTCACTCTGCCTGTCCCCCATTTGCACTGTCTCTCTCTCTCTCTCTCGAAAATAAATAAAACATTGGGGCGCCTGGGTGGCGCAGTGGGTTAAGCATCCGACTTCAGCCAGGTCACGATCTCGCGGTCCGCGAGTTCGAGCCCCGCGTCGGGCTCTGGGCTGATGGCTCAGAGCCTGGAGCCTGTTTCCGATTCTGTGTCTCCCTCTCTCTCTGCCCCTCCCCCATTCATGCTCTGTCTCTCTCTGTCCCAAAAATAAATAAACGTTGAAAAAAAAAAAAAAAGAAAATAAATAAAACATTATAAAAAAACAAATATAAAAAATAAAATTAAAATAAAAAAATTTAAATAAAAGAATATTATGAGCAATTTTATGCCAATGAATTAGGAATAGATAAATGGCAGTTTCCTGCAAAGATATGATTTACCAAAACTGATTCAACTATGAGTAGACTTATGACAATTAATGAAATTGAATCCACCATACCAATAAACAATCAGGCCCAGATGATTTTACAGGTGATTTCTATCAAAAGAATTAAGAAACAGATAATCCCATATGTAATTATTATGCATATATAATATGCAAATTATTCCAGAAAGAGAAACAAATGGGACAAACAGCTCCTTCTCTGAAGCTAAGATAACCTTAATATCAAAACCAAACAAAACAGCAAATGAAAGCTCAGCCTCACTTAAGTTTACAAAAATAAAAATATTAAAACCAAAATTTAGGAAGCCAGTTATACATGCCCATGTACATGCATATATGTATACATTTTTTAAAATATAATTTATTGTCAAATTGGCTAACCTACAGTGTGTAAAGTCTGCTCTTGGCTTTGGGGGTAGATTCCCGTGGTGCATCGCTTACATCCAACACCCAGTGCTCATCCCAACAAGTGCCCTCCTCAATGCTCATCACCCATTTTCCCTTCTCCCCCATCCCCCCCTATTTTTTAATTGGATTTATCTCAGGAATGCAAGCATAATTTTACCGTAAAATGGTCTTTCAATGTAATTCATGATGATAGAACAAATAAGGGAAACTATTTAATCCATTTGATCAGATACAGAAAAATCAATGATATAAAACAATATCGCTTCGCAAAACAATAGCAAAAAATACGTAATAATTTAGGTAGAGAAAGAAGCTTCTTCAACCTAATGAAGTGTATTTACCAAAAGCACAGAGTAAACAGCACTATACTTAATAATAAAATATTTATTTGAAGTATGCACTCTATCACTATTTTTATTCAACCAGTATGCTGGAAATTCTAGCCTTAGCAGTAAGATAAGAAAGAATATGTAAAAGAATTTTAAAAGAAATTAAAGAGTATTATTATAGACTATATGTTTGCATAGAAAATCTAAGAAAACCAACAGACAATCTTTAGGACCAACAAAAGAGTTCAGGTATATTTCTGGATATGAAACCAATATACACATTTTAAAACTATATTCCTAAACATGAGCAGCGAACAGTTTGAAGCTGCAATTTTAAAAAACCCACTCATGGGGTGCCTGGGTGGCTCAGTCAGTTAGGTGTCTGACTTCAGCTTAGGTCATGATCTCATGGTTCGTGAATTCGAGCCCCACATCAGGCTCTCTGCTGTCAGCACAGAGCCCCCTTCGGATCCTGGTCTCCCTCTCTCTCTGCCCCTTCTCTGCTAGCTCTCTCTCTCTCTCTCTCTCTCTGAAAAATAAATAAACATCAAAAATAAATAAAAATAAAATAAAAAACCCATTCATAATAGCAACAAAAAATGTTTACATGAGGTATATACCTAAGCATAGATTTAACAAAAATGCAAACTTTTATGAAGAAAATGATAAAAGTTTATTGATAGGCATTAAATAAATTCTATACTCATGTCTGGGAAGACTCAGCATTATAAAGTTGTCAATTTTGTATATATTAATCAATAAATTCAATGTAATTCCAATTAAAATCCCACAGAGTTTCTCAAGTATTTTAATAAGGTTATTTTAAAATTCAAGAACAGGGGCACCTGGGTAAACATCCAACTTTGGCTCAGGTCATGATCTTGCGGTTCACGAGTTCGAGCCCTGTGTTCGGCTCTGTGCTGACAGCTCAGAGCCCGGAGCCTGCTTCAGATTCTGTGTCTTTCTCTCTCTATCCCTCCCATGCTCCTGCTCTGTCTGTCTGTCTCTCTCTCTCAAAGATAAACAGAAACATTAAAAAATGTTTTTTTATTTCAAGAATAAAGGATTAACAATAGTCAGGACACTTTTGAAGTAGAACAAGAAGGAAGTTTTACTCTACTAGATACCAAGAATTATTATAAATGTATAGTAACTAAGTCTGTGAGGGATTGGTGGAAAAGACAAATAGAGTACAAACGGAGAGTTCAGAGGTAGACACAAACATATATGAACACTGTACAGAAGTGACTACAAATCAGTGAAGGAAAAGATGGACTAAAGGATGGCCATCAGTGGCCGTGGGACGAAATAAAATTGGTTCCCGGCTCCATGTAAGATACAAAACTAAACTATAGATTGATTAAATATTTAATTAAGAAGAGCAAAACTTGACAATTTCAGAAGAGAATACAGGGGCCTAACCTAATGATTTTAAAAGTAAGACTGCTTTGCACCCGTTAAGGAAGGGATGCCACGCACTTTGTACACCAGGGGGCGCCATTCACGTGAAACACAAGGTGATTGGAGGAAAGCCTTCAAGCGGATCATAAAAGTCCTGATCCAGGAAGGGAAAGATTCCTTAAAGAAGATATAAAAATCACAAATCATAAAGGGAAAAAGTCATACATTTGACAACATTAAAATTATAAATGTCCGTAACATCAGGGGTAAGACTGGAATTTAGACCCAAACAGAAATGAACTGACAGAAATGCTAAGGAGTGGTGTGCACAGCAATTATAAAAAGAAAATCCAAAGAATGAAAATATTTCAGTTTTTTTTTTCAGCGTCTTTCAGGTGAGCCCAGTATTACTGCCATGAACAAGGTATATTATTGTGACCCAGGCATTAAGTCATTTAGGATAGTATGTATTATATAAGGAAACCCTAACTCAGCCTACTAAATAATAAGGAAAGTTAGGGTGGGGTCTATATCCCAGGACCACAGGGCTTCAGCTCTGCTTCTGTTTTGACTTCCCTTCATCTGTCTGAGCTTTGCCCTATGCTGGTGGCAAGATAGAAACAGCAGTTCCAAGCCTCACATTCAGATACATACAATGACATCCAGGGGAAGAACTACTTGCCTTATGTCTCTTAACAGGTCTTTTTTTTTTTTTTTTTTTTTTTTGAGAATTGTTTTCTAGAAGTCCCTTGGGAGACTTCCCTTCAAAATTTATCAGTCTGAATTGAGTCAGAATTTTGTTCCGAAAGCCATCCCTGCCAAGGGATGTGAGATAAACATAACTGGTTTAGTAAAGCATATGGTGTTGTGGAGGAAGGTGGATGCCTCCTTAAAGTCTGATGCTTTTACGGAGAGAGAAGGAGGGGAATAGAATCTGCTCCATTCATAAAGCTTCACCCTGAGCACGATGAAATATTCCTCCACTTCCCTTTTTTCTGATTCTACCTTTACCTAGAACCTTTCTTTTTTTTTTTAATTGATTTATTTATTTTGAGAGAGAAAGAGAGAGCAGGGGAAGGGGCAGAGAGAGAGAGCGAGAAGGAGAGACAATCCCACGCAGGCTTTGCACTGGCAGCACAGAACCTGACGTGGGGCTCAAACCCACAAACTGTGAGATCATGACCTGAGGTGAAACCGACTCGGATGTTCAACTGACTGAGCCACCCAGGCACCCCTCACAGCTATTTTTAAATCCATGTCTGATAATTCCAGTATGTATTCATTCTGTCTATTGTTTACACTGTTTTTTTATACGTAGTGCCTAGGTTTCTGTGGGTGTGCTTAGTTTTTTATTGTTTTTACATGACGTGATTAGTTTTTGCAAAAGTATTTATGGCAATTCTTCGAGGTCTTAGGTGGAGGCACATTTCTCTAGAGGAGATTTACCTTTGTTCCTGCCAACCATTTAGGGGCACTACCATACTGGGACCAATCTAAACTAGATACAATTTTGATGCTTTCTGAACCATACAAGTGATATGAATTTGGACTACAAATTGACATGTGGGAGCTGGTCTGGGGCTACATGTTGTCACAGACAACAACCACTCTCCATGACCCATCTCCAAGGCAAGTTTCCATACAGCCCCACGGTGACAGGAGGTAGAAGGGTTATTTACTTCTGGTTCTCTCTCTTACCGGAGGGGTCTTAGTGTTACAGGGAATGTTTCATATTGTACTCTTTTTATGGGCTGAATTGTGTCCACCTTCCTGCTAAATTCCTATGTTGAAGTTCTGACCCTTAGTACCTCAGAAAGTGACTGCATTTGGAGATAGAGCCTTTAAGGGGGTGATTAAATTAATTGAGGCTGTTAGCATGGGTCATAATCCAATCTGACTGCTTTTCTATATGAAGAGGAAACGTGGAAACAAAAGGAAAGACCAGGGATGACTATGCACAGAGGAAGGGCCATGTGAAGGCACAGGGAAAAGGCAACCATTTGCAAGCCAAGGAGAGAGGCCTCACAATTAAACCAAACCTGCCAACAGCTTGACCTTTGATTTCCAGGCTCCAGGGACTGTGAGGCAATAAATAAATGGTTTAAGCCACCAAGTCCGGGGTATTTTGTCATGGTAGTCCTGGCAAACTAATAGAACTCTCCACTTTGCATGGCCCTGGCCTTTGACTTCTTTATTCTACACCCCAAGTCACTGTGAAAATCATAGTTCAAATGCGCCAGATTTGGTATATGCCCTCAAAGAAAGGAGACTTCAGTGTTCCTTTTCCTTTCTGAGATTCTACACTCTCTTTGACTTTGGCCCAACAATTCCTTATTATCTTTTGTCAGTTCTTCAGTGGTTTTAAGAAGTTGTGTTTTAAAACAGAATCCAGCATTTTTAGTTGGTTTCTCTAACACAGCGTATCCAAACACCTCTCTACTCGGATCAGCTCTGCTGGAGCTACAGCTCCATCATGGTGAGGAGTTAATGGAGTTAATGTAAAGACACCCACAGTCCCAATACTGGAAGACTTCAAGAAGGGAAGAGGAAGGGAGGTGGAGGGGAAAGGGAGGAAGGGATAGAGGGAGGCAGGTGTAGAAAGAAGGAGGGTAGAGAGTAGGAAAGAGGGAGAAGGAGAGGGAGAGAGAGAGCGCGAGGAGAGAAAGAAAAAAGAAGAGTCAAAAAATAGCACATCAGACATAAGATATAAATAAAAAAGTGAAGGACAACCTCAAATCTTCAAGCAGAGGAGAAGAAAGAATGATGGTTTCCATCAAGAAAGTTGGAAGAAAAATGAATTTTCAGAGAAAATGACCACGAGTACTGTTTAGAGTGATAGTAAGACATCAAAGGATAAAACAGGAATAACAGGGGCGCCTGGGTGGCTCAGTCGGTTGAGCGTCCGACTTCAGCTCAGGTCACGATCACTCGGTCCGAGAGTTTGAGCCCAGCGTCGGGCTCTGGGCTGATGGCTCGGAGCCTGGAGCCTGCTTCTGATTCTGTGTCTCCCTCTCTCTCTGCCCCTCCCCCGTTCATGCTATGTCTCTCTCTGTCTCAAAAATAAATAAATGTTAAAAAAAAAATTAAAAAAAAAAACAGGAATAACATCTTCAGTCAAATGAGAGCTACCATATAGTAAGTATAAAATCTTAGCTCACTAACTCATGTAACAAAAAACGTAATTTTATTTTTCCATAACTCCATTTACTTTTTATTATTTCCAGACCGAGGGGTCTTCAGGTATTCCAGAGGTAGAGTAACCTGGTTACTAATCGTCAGTTAATCTCCTAGATCTATACCCCATGCTGTGAGGGTTTTCTTGTTTTTGTTTTTGTTTGCCACCCTGAGGCCTAGGTTTTAAGATTCAGAAGCCAAGGATGGACTCAATTTCTTTTTCCTGCTTTCTACCATGTCACTGGCATTAATTAGGAATGGTTTTGGCTGTCCGTAACAGAAAACTTGAATACCATTGGCTTGAGTAATAGAGTGCTGTTTTCCTTACATAACAAGATATCCAGAAACACGCAGGCTGGTACTGATTCAGTAGAGACAGGGCTGATAACATTTGGCCTTTTTCTCATACTTGGGAGATAGCTTTTGTAGCTCCAGACATCACACCTATGTGTGGGCAGGAGGAAAAGGAAAGGCAAAGCAAAAACTTGCCCAGGAACCTCCAGCAGATTCTTGTATTTTTCTCATTGGCCATGATTGTGTTATAAGGCATAATCACTAAAAAAAAAAAAAAAGAAGAAGACTTCTTATCCAAAAGTCCCTGACCTTCATGGTGAGGGAACTTGGGTGTTTATCCCAAATTAAATTCCACAACGTAGAAACTCCCTCGTACAAAGCAGCTCAGGGCTGTGTTCGTGATACTACCTGTGGTGATTTTTTAAAATATCTAAAAACTCTTTGACATACCTCCCTTCAGAAACTGGCAACTAATTACTCTCCTCTTTAGTGTGGGCCAGCTTAATTAATTAATTAATTAATTTATTTATTTAGTGTGGGCCAGATTTAATGACTTGTTTCTAATGACGGCAGTGGCACTACAAGATTTCCAAGCCAAGGTCATAAAAGGTACTGCGGCCTCTACCTGGCTCCCTCTTGGATCACTTGCTTGGGGAAAACCAGCCGCCACATCATAAGAACACTCAAACAGCTCTGTGGAGAGACTCATGTGGCCAAGAACTGAGGCCTCCTGCCAGCAGCCAGCACCGATGTGCCAGCCTCAGTCAAGTCTTCAGATGATCGCAGCCTCAGATCTTGACTATAACTATAGCATTGAGCCCTAGACAAACCACCCAGCTAAGTCACTCCAGAATTTCTGACCCATAGAAACTAGGTGGGATGATAAATGCTTATTGTCATTTTAAGTCACTAAGTTTCAGAGTAATTTGTTATTGGTTGCTAGTGTTTCAGCTATGCCATCTGCCATCTTCCTTCTCACACTACATAAGCCAACGTCAGGGCCTAGGCTATCTACCTAAGAGCAAAAATGGGCACTAACCAAATTAAGTATCATGGAGACTCCCAGATTATTTTCTAGCTTCTGAGACAGTGTCTTCCCCAAGGCATGACTTAGCTTCTGCATTCATAGCTGAGTTCTGCTTGTGAATTGTCCATTTTAACAAGTCCTAAAATGTTAGCAGTAGAAGTAGAGGGAAAGAGAGAGAGGTGTTTGCACTTCCCTAAACTCTTAACAGCAATCTTTTTTTTTTAAATATTTTTTAATGTTTATTTATTCTTGAGAGAGAGAGAGCGACAGATCATGAACAGGGGAGGGGCAGAGAGAGAGGGAGACACGGAATCCAACACAGGCTCCAGGCTCTGAGCTGTCAGCATAGAGCCTGATGTGGAGCCCAAACCCACGAATGGTGAGATCATGACCTGAGCTGAAGTCGGACACCCAACCGACTGAGCCACCCAGGTGCCCCTTAGAAGCAATCTTAAGGTTCTAAATAATTCCTCATAATTCCACTCCTGGGTGCTGGGAGCTAGACAGTGCTGTAGAGACTAGCCTCATCCTCCAAAACTCAGGCCACCATTTTTACAGCAGATTAAGAGGTGTGCCAGTTTTGAAAGGTTTCTTTTGGGGTGGGGTCTTCTCTCCTTTGGCAGCTGGGGTAGATGCCATTGAAATTACTCTTACTTTCTTAACAAAAGGTCCCGTATTTTAGAAATTTACCCTGAGACAAGGGTTGCATAGTGACTGTATTAGATTCCTAGAGCTGCTGCAACAAAATACCACAAGCTGGGTAGCTTTAAACACAGAAGTTTATTCTCTCACAGTTCTGGAGAATGAGTAGTCCAAAATTAAAGCGTCAGCAGGATTATACTTTCTTAAAGTTTCCAGGGAAGAATGTATGCCATGTCTTGCTCTTAGCTTCTAGTGTTTACTGCCAGTCGTTGGCATTTCTTGGCTTACAGCTATATAACTCCAATCTCTACCTCTGTCATTACATGGCATTCCTGATGGGTGTCTCTGTGTATTCACATGGCCATCTTCTTATAAAGACATCAATCATATTAGATTAGGGGCCCATCATAATCCAATCTGACCTCATATTAACTAATTACATCTGCGACGACCCAATTTCCACATATGGTCACATTCTCAGGTACTGGGGGGTTAAAACTTGAACATATCCTTTTGTAAGGGAGATTCAGTGCAATCGATAATAATGACCTTACTCATTTATGATTTAGGAAATTTAATCATGAGCCCAAACTCTAACGGGTGCCTTCACCCTCCTTTATCAATCATCTTACGTACATCTAGGGAATCTAATCATTCTGTAGGACTCTTCATGCTTGCTCTTTATTTATTTTATTTTACTTTGTTTTATTTTATTTTATTTTATTTCATTTCATTTTATTTTATTGATTTATTTTGAGAGACAGTGAACAGGGGAGGGGCAGAGAGGAGAGAGAGAATCCCAAGAGGACCATGCTGTCAGTGCAGAGCCCAGTGCAGGGCTTGAACCTACAAACCTCATAACTTGAGGTGAAATCAAGAGTCGGACACTTAATCCACTGAAACACCTAGGCGCCACATTTCATGTTCGTTCTTATCACTCTCCACTGGTATTTCTGAATCAGCAAAGATTGCTGAAGGGTCACATTAGCTCTACACAACACATTTCCAACCAGATCACAGACTTTGTCTCAAAATGACTTGGCTCTAATCCTGATCTAGGGTTAGTATTCAGTCTTCAAGCAGATATAGGCTACCCCAGAATTCTGACACCCTGGATGAGCCCCACAAATAGCCAATACTTATCAAGAACAAGAGGTAGTTGTGCTATAGTTTTGCTCTTCTATAATTCAATTTAATTCCTATTGTGAGCCCCTGTCATTTGGGGCGGCAAAATTTATTTTCACTTAAGTTGTTAAGTTGGTTTCCTCACGCTCTACCTAAATTGTGCCTAAGTCTTGCATTAAGCCCCCTGGGGGATGTATATGGTCCTTGCTTGTCATCTCTCTACACCAGCATCTCTGAGATATTGGCACAGCCTTGCTTAGTGTTCCCTCAGGCACCATGGGGTTCTCCCTTGTTCCCACTTGCAGGATTTCTTTGGGCCCAAAGACCATCTGGGCTACATGTCTGCGTCACTTTTGAAAATACAGGAAATGTTTTACTGCTCCCATCCCACAAAGGGGGCAAAGGAAGCTCTAAGGTTGCCTTTTATGTTTCCATGTTGTTTTGAAACATGTTTCTAAGACATGTAGGGGTCTGGGGTATCTCTCTTCCTAGGGACACATATTATACCTGCACTTGTAATACTTCTCCCTCTCTACCAGCCCAGAGATTCTTTAATCTGAGAACAGTGAATCCTGTCTTACACATGTAGGGGAAGAAAGGAATTTTTCCCTCTATCCTCTTAGTTCATATACTTGGGCCATGTAAAGTAAACTAAGATGGCTGCCTGGGTGGCTCAGTCAGTTGAGTGTCCAACTCTTGATTTTAGTGCAGGTCATGATCTCATGGTTCCTGAGTTTGAGACCTGTAAGATTCTCTGTCTCTCTCTCTGCCCTTCCCCCCTCAAAATAAATAAACATTGAGAAAAAAATAAAATAAACTGACAAAAGACAGATTAATGAGACAAAAAAAAGAGCTTATTTACACGGGTAACACACATACATGCTAGAGAATTCAGTGATGAGTAACAACTCATAGGAGGGGTTAGAATTTAGGGCTTCTATACCATCTTTTTTTTTTTTTTTTCAAAAAATTTTGTAATGTTTATTTGTTATTTTTGAGAGACAGAGACAGAATGTGAACAGGGGAGGGACAGAGAGAGAGACACACAGAATCCAAAGCAGGCTCCAGGCTCTGAGCTGTCAGCCCGGAGCCCGACACAGGGCTCAAACCCACAAGCTGTGAGAACATGACCTGAGCCGAAGTCAGACGCTTAACCGACTGAGCCACCCAGACGCCCCTATACCATATTAATAGGTAAAGAAGACTGGGAAGAGAAGCACTTACAGGAAGATAAATGACTTTTTAGAAAGATAAAAAATGTTTGGGTTTTCAGGAGATAAGAAAGTTGTAATAATGCTTGTCTATACACTTACGAGTGGTCTTTCTGTCTTTTTCAGAGCCATAAAATTTCCCTGGAGAAGGAATTTGGGGTAAACTTTATTCTTGTTCTCTCTTCTGGGAGTAGATCTTCCCTGAAGAGGTATTTATGGCAGCCTTATTTCCTAGATGTTGTTGCTTTTAGTCACATAAGGGCTTTCTTATGTGAAGGCTATTTTTCTGCATCTGTTGAATCTCAAATGTTCTTCAGCTTAAAATAATCTTTATACTAAGTGGTATATTTTAGGGTGGCATATTCTGATCTCTCTCACTCATTCTTAGGTATTCTTACAAACCTATTGTTCTTGTGTTGAGTTCTCTGTGGCGGCTAGGTTTTAAGACTCAAAAGCATACAACTAACTTCTTTTTTCCTGTTTTTCTTCCTACGCAAACTTTCCCAGAAGAAATAAATGTCAAATAGCCTCAATGACTAAATGTGACCAAAAAAATGCAAGGACAGAGTAAAATATTCGTTAATATTTTAAAACCTGATCCTGCCATATAAAATCAATGCTCAGAAATTGTTTGTGTTTCTATACACCAACAACGAAGCAGCAGAAAGAAAAATCAAGGAATCGATCCTATTTACAATTGCACCAAAAACAATAAAATACCTAGGAATAAACCTACCAAAGAGGTGAAAAATCTATACACTGAAAACTAGGAAGCTTATGAAAGAAATTGAAGACACAAAAAAATGGAAAAATATTCTATGCTCCTGGATTGGAAGAACAAATATTGTTAAAATGTCGATACTACCCAAAGCAATCTGCATATTCAGTGAAATCCCCATTAGAATAACACCGGCATTCTTCACAGAGCTAGAACAAACAATTCTAAAATTTGTATGGAACCAGAAAAGGCCCTGAATAGTCAAAGCAATCCTGAAAAAGAAAACCAAAGCTGGAGGCATCACAATTCCAGACTTCAAGCTGTATTACAAAGCTGTAATCACCAAGACAAAATGGTATTGGCACAAAAATAGGCACATAGATTAGTGGAACAGAAAAGAGAATCTAGAAATGGACCCACAAATGTATGGCCAACCAATCTTCGAAAGAGCAGCAAAGAATATTCGATGGAAAAAAGACAGTCTCTTCAGCAAATGGGGTTGGGAAACTGGACAGCAACCTGCAGGGAAATGAACCTGGACCACTTTCTTACACCATACACGAAAATAAATTCACAGTGGATTAAAGACCTAAATGTAAGACAGAAAGCCATCAAATCCTAGAGGAGAAAACAGGCAACAACCTTTTTGACCTCTGCCACAGCAACTTCTTACTTGACATGTTTCTAGAGGCAAGGGAAACAAAAGCAAAAATGAACTACTGGGACCTCATCAAGATAAAAAGCTTCTGCACAGTGAAGGAAACAATCAGCAAAACTAAAAGGCAACTGACAGAATGGGAGAAGATATTTGCAAGTGACATATCAGATAAAGGGTTAGTCTCCAAAATCTATAAAGAACTTATCAAACTCAACATCCAAACAACAAATAATCCAGTGAAGAAATGGGCATGAATAGACACTTCTTTTCCAAAGAAGACATCCAGATGGCCAAAAGACACATGAAAAGATGCTCAACATCACTCATCATCAGGGAAATATAAATCAAAACCACAATAAGATACCACCTCACACCAGTAGGAATGGCTAAAATGAACAACTCAGGCAACGACAGATGTTGGTGAAGATGCGGAGAAAGAGGAACCTGTTTGCACTACCGGTGGGAGTGCAAACTGGTGCAGCCCACTCAGGAAAACAGTATGGAGGTTCCTCAAAAAATTGAAAATAGAACTACCCTATGACCCAGCAATTACACTACTAGGTATTTATTCAAAGGATACAAAAATGCTGACTCGAAGAGGTATGTGCATCCCAATGTGCACTATTGACGTGCACACTATTGACAATACGTACATGCAGCACTATTGACAATAGCCAAAGTATGGAAAGAGCCCAAACGTCCACTGATGGATGAATGGATGAAGAAGATGTGGTGTATATACACAATGGAATATTACTCAGCCATCAAAAAGAATGAAATCTTACCATTTGCAACAATGTGGATGGGACTAGAGTGTATTGTGCTAAGTGAAATAAGTCAGAGAAACACATATATATTGCTTCACTCATATGTGGAATTTAAGAAACAAAAGAGAGGAACATAGGAGAAGGGAAACAAAAATAAGATAAAAACAGAGAGGGAGACAAATCATAAGAGGCTCTTAAATACAGTGAACACACTGAGGGTTGCTGGTGGGGTGTTGGGTGGGAGATGGGCTAAAGGGGCGATGGGCATTAGGAGGACACTTGTTGGGATGAGCAGTGGGTGTTGTAAGTGACGAATCACTAAATTCTATTCCTGAAACCACTCTTACACTCTACGTTAACTAACTTGGCTCAAAAAAAAAAACTTATCCTGCCTACGTATGCCATATCATTGCACCTTTTCAGCAATTCTGTGAGGAAGAGTTTGTTGTCTGTTTTTTTACAGTTGTGGAAACACTCAGAGAGATTAGGACTTCACAGCCAGAAGGCAAATTTGAATCCACATCTATCTGATTCTAGAACCCTAACCTTGTCATCTCACCATACGCTACGGATAGGCATTTGGAAGTGTAACCTAGAGGCTCCGGGCCTTATCAGACTGTGGGTTCAAACGAGGCCACCTTAGCACTTACTCAAAATTTTGCTGCCAGGTCACCCTTCACACAGGATCTCAGCCTGCTCAAAGTGTGTCCCAGGAAGATTCTTCTCAAAGATGTTCAAGAATATGTTTACTTTGCTAAGTACTGCTGCTATCTTGTCTCTTCTCCTTGGCAAGGAGAACTGAGAAACTTGATGCTCATATTGCCTGCTGTGCCGTGAATAATGAGGTCCTTTTTCTCTGACCCAGCAATCTCAGGGCTTCTGCCAGGATCAGTGAAGCCGTAATGGGCTAACTTCTTAGCTTGTAAGTAGGGTAAAATCAAATCGCAGACCAGACACGTGGCACGGGCCATGTGACCAGGACTATGTGGCAGCAGTCACACAGCAGCTCAGAGCCAAGGCAGAAATGGTTGCTGTAGCAGTGGCTGGAGTAAGAGGCAGGTAAAACCCAGAGAATCCGAAGAGATGATGACGTGTCCCCTACTATGGCTCTCTCTCCCCAGATCTTGTAAGCCACCCTCCCTGCTCACTCTCAGCTGAGAACGTGAAAACTGGAGCCATCGGGCAAGAACTCCACTGACCTGTAGCCACTACACCCACACATGTACATGCAACTTCACTCATCCTGTCCTCTCTCATGACAGAAAAGCCGTCTCTCCTCTTGCCCAAGACTTATCCCTTCTTTTGCCTACCTGTGTAGAGGAAAATGTTCCCTCTCGACTGGACCTTCTCTACTGGCACTAAAATGTGTCCAGGTGTGCTCCCCACCCCCCCCCCCCCCCATACCTACACCCTAATCACTCCTACCTCCTTTCAAAGCAGACTTCCCTACATCACAGTCTACACGACCATCTCCATTTTTTTCCCCTCCTACTCAATCAGAAACTGCTCTGTTCAGATTTCTTCTCACACTCCACACAATCCACTTTTACTAGGGCCCCTAAGACCTCAAAGTTGCTCATTCTTATAGATGTTTATCAGTCTTTAGGTTCACCGAATTTTTGGTAGAATTTGGCATTTGCTTACTCCTCCTTCTCAGAAGTCTCACTCTTGGCCTCCGAAACACCATCGCTGTGGTTTCCCTGCTGTCTTTCTGGTCCTCCTTCTCCTCTGCAGTGTGTTCTTCTCTGGCAGCCTTTTACTGTCCTTGGGACTGCTCAGGGCTATCCCCGTTTTCCTTTGCAGGACAGGAAGTCTTCCTCAGCTTTAACACCAGCAATAAATGTGACTTACATATCTCAGGTGTTATAGAATACATTAAATCCTTATATTTATTTTATATAATTTATAATTTAACAAGGCAGCACATTTTGCTTAAGAGAAATGGGCTTTAGAATCTGATCTGGATACAAATTTTGACTTTTTCCACTTACTGTCAGAATCCCTTTGGGAGGAGTTAACTTCCCGGGTCTCAGGTTCTTCCTGGGGCACACCATCCCCTTATAAGGTGTCTGGAGCAGCACACAATCCCTTCCTTTTTTCCTTCTAAATTAGATCCTCGCTTATTTCCTTCCTGAGTAGAATAGAATCAGAGAGTCCAGTCTCTGAAGTCAAGTAGTCCTACGTTCAAATCCTTACTCTGCCTCATTCTTTCTATCTGATCTTGGGCAAATTACTTAATCTCTTTAAGTTTCAGTTTCCTTCATCTGTACAATAGGCATAATGATAGTATCTACCTCATAGAATTGTTGAAATTATTAAATGAAATGCTAAGCACACAGCAACACACCCTAGCCCATAGTTAGTTTTCAATAAATGTTAACTCTTGGAAATATTATAATCTCATACACTTAGGCAGTCATATTTCAGTTTTGATTACTTGAAACTCTAGAATCATCCCCAAACAAGATGTAGTTTAGAGGTGATTAATGAAACTGGATATCTTGAAAAAGTTGGCACACCTTTTACCAAGGGTAACACCAGAATAAGTTAGGCTCCTGAGTGTGACCCAGCAGTATCTTAATCCAAAACTCAGACAATTGATGCCTGTAACTGGGACTTTTTTTTACATATAATGATAAATTAATCTTTAAAATTAATTAATCAATTTTTTTTTGAGAGAGAGAGAGAAAGAGAGGCAGAGAAAGAGAGTCTCAAGCCCGACGTGGGGCTTGATTCAATGACCCTGAGCTGAAATCAAGAGTCAGATGCTTAACCAACTGAGCCATCCAGGCACCGCTGTTTTATTTATGTAAGTAAGCTCTATGCCCATTGCAGGGCTCCAACCCATAACCCCAGGATCAAGAGTCAAATGCTCTACCAACTAAGCCAGCCAGCCACTCCA